>NC_088253.1:11187647-11495882 GCF_036013445.1 Caloenas nicobarica
TGGCAGTAACTATCTCTTTTTTCCCTGCAGTTGGTGTTGAGTAATTTATGATAGTTTATCCCCTTGGTGAAAGCAGGATGGCTCACCTCCTGTATTTACCACTCGTTTCACGTACAAGGAATGTGTTTGCAAGTGTGTGACATGTCGAGTTAGCAGTGGAGCTGCAGAGAGCCCTCTGGCTGGCACCGGTCCATCTCTTGACCCTTTAAATCAGTTCTGCTTCCAGGTACATTGATGTTTGCCCATTGATCTTCCCCTCAGCTTCCTCCTACACTACACAAAACTCCTTTTGGAGTTCTTACAGGTAATTATTGATCATGTCTTTTCCTCCAAGGTGGTAAATTTAAGATGCTTTAGGCAAAAACAAAGTACACTTTATGCATTCAAGACTCTATGAAATTCTATTATTTTTTGGTTTACTGTGGATGCTTCATAACGCAGAGCACAGAGCAAACTCGTCCCTTAACAGAACATTCCCAAATTAATTCTGTGAGATTGCAGTGAACCGAAAAGATTTGCTGGTTCTAATTGCTACTGTTCTTTCCCTGTGGAAATGTACATATGGATTTATGTCTAAACCACATATAACAATGCAAGTAACTTCCCAAATTTTAAAGTTGTATTGTAGAACTGAAGGGACTCTTTGTAACATATAATTATTTTTGGAGTTGCTTTTATCTCACTATTTTGTAAAGTATTTTAGTGGAATTCAGCATTTATAAGTTTGGTTGTTGTTTCTAAAACACTTAGTTCCCATGGTTAAAGGTTTCACCCCTGCAAATTTGCTCAGTTATTTGATGGAAAACAATATACTTTGGTTTTTTTTTCCTTTTCAGACAGATGCATTCTTATCAACTCTTGAGAAAAATTAAGCAGCATAGGAAGAAAATATAGAATGAACATTTTCAGATCTGTCGTAGGAATTATCTTGGGTAAGAATACATTTTTAATAGAGATGGTTGTAAAATATATGGTTCTAATTTAGAAAAAAAATAAAGTCTTATGAACTCTTAGTGAAATACTTAATGTTCAGAAAACACATGGACTGCACAACTGCATAACATCTTTTTTTAAATTTATTTTTCGTTTACTTGCCTGGATGCAATCCCTAACCAACAGCTTTTGGGTGGCTAAGGTTCTTAAGGAGAGAGTAATGCAGAACACTTGCTCATTTTTGTCAGTGTAGTGAAAATTGTGTTAGGTCAGTACCTCTTAAAACATCCATCAGCTGCTAGCAGCATTTGTACACCTTGTCTTTTTTCCATACAAACAGTATTTTCAATCTGCACACAGTTTTGAGAAACTTTTGATAACAATGTTGTCCTGCAAGGAGCAGGGAGTTGGACTTGGTGATCTTTATCGCTCCCTTCCAACTTGAGGTATTCTATGGCTCTGTGATTCTGTGACTGTTGTTAGGAAAATTATAGTACATTTTGAGTAAATTTAAGTAGAATGCTTTTTCTTATGGGGCACTGCACTAAAACAAATCTTCACTTTACAGTTTATCTTGATGACATAGGACAGTCACTTTATTGTTTATAAAGTAGCTTTTTTTTCATAGGTCAGAGCTTTCTAAAATGTTATAAATATACTGCTAAGCCTCTACCCTTTTCCTTTTATTTTTTTAATCACTTGTTTTCTTCTGACAGGCTACCAGAAAGTTTAAAAATTAGATTTTATTAGTCTTCCATTTAATGCTACAGATAATTTTAATCTACTGTTTTCAGCCCATTTAAGATATGCAATTAAGTATATTATAGAAAACACAAACACAACACTTAATGTTGCCATATTCGTTTGAAATACAATAGACAAAAATATTGCATAGAGAAAATTAGAACAAAAGAGAAATTCTGAAGGACTTTTTTTTTTTGTATCTGGAAATACAGTGGACATTTTTATAACAAAACGTGTTCTTTTAAAAGCTGGCTCATGCCTACATGAGCAGAATTAACCTGGAATTTATTAGCTTGAACATCCTATTTAATAAAATAAATAATAATTAAAAATTCTGTTGTATTGTCCATGCAGCCTAATTATGAGAAAAGTATTTCTTAAATTTTAATTAAGATTAAGGCAAGTTTGTAATAACATAATAGTGCAATAATACACTATGATATTGATAATAAAAACATTTGCATGAGTATTGAGAGTGTCTCATATGGACTTTGAGAGGTTTGTTTACCTGATTAAAAAGCCAAGAAATGTATGTGTTAATCTATCTCCTGCCCCTTGTGAATGTGCATCTTTAATTTCCTCCTCTTCCTTCTCTGCCCATCATTTTTTAATAAGCACTGGTTGTTGTGTCTTAGCAGAATTCAATAGTGTCTGGGTGCATGAGACATAAAAGTTGAATGTGCTTATTGAATTTGGCATGTGAGATGGGTTCCAAGGAAGTTTAAGAAATCTAATTCAGGATTGCCATGGCCTGGTGTTTCTTGTCTCTCTCTTCAATGAACCTGAATGCTTAACTCTGTCATGCCAGTTCAAGGCATCAGTGTAAAACTAATCACTTTTTTTTTTTCCCTGTATGAGTTTTGAAAGGTATCAGCTTCATGAGTCAGCTCAGGAACACCGAGCTCCTCAGCCCTGCTCAGCTGGCAATAGGATTGAGTGTGGGCAAACGCAGCACAACAGGGCACCCTGCACCCGTACTGGGGAAATCTTGCACACTTGTGGTCTTGCAAATGTTCCTGTGATGACGAACGATCTGCGAATTGCAGTTAGACTCGCAAACCACCAGAATTTTGCATTAAGGGTCTCAGTCCTTTCACGGACCTGAGACCAAGTTAAGACATTTCAGCCTAAGAGCTTCGTTACCTCTCACAGATGAGTATTCGAATTACTTGGCTGTCCCTGTACCAACCTAGTTTTGCTGCAAGTACTGGCAGTTACATACCTTGTGGACTTTTAACTGATTCAGTTGCCTGCCTGCGGGAGACAATATTCCCAGCAGGAGTGATTCAATATGCCCAGCTCATAGCTAGATGAAATAGACTATTTACGCCCCTTCAAAGGCCGTCTGCTTTACTCTGGGCTGTGTATGCCTAAGCTCTCCTTACATTTTATATGTGGAAATAGGAAGAAATTTTATATTGAACATATCACACCTACGCCTTTCTGTTTTTTCCCCTCCTACACAGAATCTCTTGTTTTCCCAAGTTTTTTCTAGGTATTTTTAGTCAACATTACAGCAGAGTGATTGTTCAGTAGATAACGGTGTTTGTCAGTTTATGCTGGCATTCTTTTATGTGCATACACCCATAAAGATCTGCTGCTAGAATATCACACATTTTCCAAAAGGCATGGTCCAGTAAGGTTGATTGATCAACCCTGATAAATCCATCTCAGAGTCTAAAATTTTAATACAATAGTTCATAATGTTCTCAGAATGAAATTAAGACATAGAAAAGAGTACTCATGGCACAAATGTTCAGCAGGCTTTTCATCTTTTTAAACAAATTTTTCCATCTACTACTGCGTTCTGCTCAGTTTCCAAGCATTTGGACTCCTACTGAACTAAGTATTCAACCATTTTAGACAGTGCAAAGTTCCATCAACCAAAAATGTCTGACTGGAATGTTTGATTGTCTTCTTTCTTGGCCTTATCTTCTCATAAATCTATATAACCTCTATATAATCTACATAACACAATTCCATCCTGAATACATCTAACACTTCTTTATCTAAAGTAGAATCTTGTAGCATTTCTTTAAATTCACCTTTCAAAGTTCCCTCTGTGACAATAGATATTGGTAATGACCATGAAAATTGTATCCAGACTGTAAGAAATAACGTATATTGTCTTCACATATGTGGTGCCCTACTTCTATTCATGCTTCAAGAGGTATGCTGTAGCTCTCATGGGGAAAACTAGAATTTGTACCTATTCTGCATTGCTTTAAATATATTGCTTCTCTGCAGTCCTGAAGGTTAAGACTTCAGGCTTCCTTCACCTTCTGGATTTTTTTTTTTTTTAAAGTTGCTGTTGGGCTGAGATCTAGTATGCCACATTTAAGCCTGGAGCAAAATTTTATGTCTGAGTTAAAAACACACGGATAAACCCAACTGGAATTGTCTCACATAATACAATATGCAGAAAAGGATCTTTGTCATAGATAGAGACAATCTTCTTAAGGTGAGCTTAAAGTCAGCCTTACTTTTTATTTTACTTTTTATTTTACTTTTTATTTTTGTACTGCTATATGCTTTTGCCTGAAGGAGCAGGAGTGATGTCTTAAGGTCAAACAGGTGCAGCACGGATCTATCCTCTTTATATTTCCATTTGTCTTTCTGGTTCTTTTCTATTATAGGTTTCAGCTCTATTGCTGAGATTTTTGTGGCTTATAATGGGAGTTGTTTGGTATGTTTTCAGTTTAGGCAAGGTCTTCTAGTAATTCTGATACTTAGGAGGAATGTGAAGGATACATCCTGATTGTGCATAAATACTTTCAGTCTCTGGCTCATTCAGGAACAACAATTAATTTTCCCAGTGTATTAGCATTGACTTCAAATTGTTATGTAACTTTATGGATATATGACAGAAGTCATTGCACCAGAATGATTTTGAGCCATTGAAAAAATGTGGCATGTGCTCTCTCTTTCCCCCCTACCCATTCTCCTGGCCCCTTTAGAATTTGCAGACAGTTGGTGCCACCATTACAATTTTCAGTACAGATGGTGTTCCAAGTAGTGTAGAAATGAGTGTCCAGTCTTCTAGATTATGCTTGACATATACTCCTAAAATGGTAATTGGACAAATGATAGTCTTAAAATTTAGGATTATTTCTTCGCAGGAATATATGAAGTTAATGTTCATAGTTGTTAGTAAGGTGACAAGACTTTGTGGTAAATCAGGGCTTTCAGAAGAATTCTTAGTTAACTATATAAAGTGTTTCTGAGCTGATAGTGAAAAGCTGTTTGTTATTTGTCCTAACAAGGGTCAACTCTTACACTGGGACTAATGGGATTCAGTCCCCAAGGGGAATTTTAAACTTAGTTGTGAGTTAGAAGCCTTGCGACTGCATGGAGACAGTGTACCTGCTACCTCCAAGCCTGGCACCGACACACACCACATGAGGGGGTACAAACTGGAAAGTGAAGCGTGCTACACTTGTGCATTATCCTTCAGCATAAGCAGAGATCTCCACTTAAAGACATTAAAGTTGCCACTAGTTTTAACTACTGCAGGAAGATATTTTAGATGTCTGACCAGCTTGCACTGCAGAAGGTATGCAATTAGACGTGAAATTATCTCATATCTGAATCTTAGTCTCTTGAAAAGGTTTAGCCTTTTATAAAATTGTTTCTAACTGTGTCAAAACAGGTCGATCTGTTCACAACATAGCAGCATAGTAATCTCTGAAGAATTCCAGTGCTGTCCTTATTGAATTAGAGGGCAAACCTCTTACAGATGATAGCAGGAGTAGGTACAGACCCACAGTCACTGTCTCTAACAAACTTGCATTGGCCTTGGAGAACTATGATCTGACTGATTTCTGTGGCTTCAAAATACCTAGAAAAATGATTGCAGAAGATTATTTTGCTAATGAGCTCACTTTGTACAGTATTTCTAACAATTTTCTATTAATTGAAGTCCATTATCTGATCAAAAACCATGTAGTTTTGGGGTCAAATAATTCTAATTAGCCCATGCAAAGTAAGACTGGGGAAATGAGGTGTTTTCATAACTTTGCACTACACTTACTAATTCTAAAATGTCAGGGGACTTGATGGTTCATGTGATTGGCAGGGGAAAAAAAAATTCTTGCTGACAGTGCTGAAGATGTGGCTCAAAAAAACCTTCTTACTGGTCCAAAAGCTCTTACTGCCATCTCATCATGGTTTATGGATTATCAGCACAATGAGGAAATGGTTTCAATTCTATTCCTTCTAAATCGGTGTTTATATCACAAACTGTATGGCTGGAGGCACCTGGCACTATTTCTGGTTGTTTATTTAGGGAGATGGGGAACTGAACTGGCAAAGGAATCAAGATGAGCTCTGTCTCCACTCATAGCATGAAGGCTTTGGGCATATTTGACAAAGCTGGCACTGCTCTTTTCAGTGTTAGAGTGTTCTACGCATTAAAATTGTAGTCCTGTAGCTCTTTGCATCTAATGAAATCAAGATAGTTTAGAGATGTGACCAAACTGCCTTGTATTCTGCCTTGGAGAAAGAATGGATGGTGTTTATCTCTAATTTCAAAAGATAAGGAGGAAAGCAGCGCAGTAGTTCAGATTCTCAAAACTGCTGAGTGCCTAACTTTCATTTAATTAGTTGAAGTTTGGCAGCTGAATATCACTGCCTTGATTATTGCAAAGAAAAGGTTCCTAGTGGATTTGTGGGTTTGCTTGGGCTCTCTTTGTAAGAATTCTTTCCATATTAGCTCAACAATAATGAAGCTGGTACTATTTGTAAAAAATTACGAGTAATGTAAAATAGCTTTGAACATAGAAAAAATATTTCAGCCCAGAAATAGTGGAAATGGAGAAAATAAGGAAAAAAATAATATGGAGATAAGAACGCTGCATTCCAATTAGTGCAAGTTTGCAGTTAATAAGCCAAGATATCAGAGTATGAGACATTTTTATGAACAGTATCTGGCATGTTGCATTGCAAAGAAATTGGTGTATAAAAATAATTAAGAAAATACGAAGAGTTTGTCCATCCCTATCAAATCATACTGTGATAGGATGTAAAAAATGTTGCTATTTACATAAACATACCATAAAAGCCTATGCTTTCATTAAGAGTCTTAATTACTCAGAGTATTATTTTTTTATAATTAATTAAAAATTTATCTTCCAGGAAATTTTTGCCAAGGTCAGTCAATGTATTTTCTGTGAAGGTCAATTAGCCCTACTAGTATTCGGAACACAAGATACTTTTAGTATCTGTAGGTCTGAGCACACTCATCGAGTGTGAGTGCACCTTACACATTGACTTGGCAGACCATAAGAGCTACTTTTTTTGTTCCTCTGCTTCATCAGATTGATATTGTACATTCAAGACTCCATATATAGCTCTGAAGAAAGTATGCATCTTTAATCCAAGAAAGTGGGAGTCAGACTGGAGAGAAAAAAACGCACACACAACCAAAACCAAACAAACCCAACAACAATGATAAAACCAAACAAATAAAAAATCCCCAAACAACAACAACAACAAAAACTACAAGAGTAAAAAGGTGAATGATAATACTGTTGTTTAGCTATCTCATCTTCAAAATATTGAGGAAATATTTTTCTTTGTCTCTTCTGCAACTTGATGAAGAGTGTCTTCAGTCCTTGAAGATTTTCTCTGCTGTTAGAAAAGATTTTTAGGCTTATGACTAAGACTTCTCTTGTATTCATTATTTTTCATCTTCCAGTCCTTCACATAACCTGCTTTCTTTTGAAAAATCTTAGTTTGTTTGCCATACATATTTGTGAACTGTCCATTTTGCCAAATACTGTGATGTTGATTAATGAACTGAACTTAATCCATGAAGTCCAAAATGTACTGGAAACAGAAGGTGAAAAGGACAGCTTTACACAAAGTAATCCCAGAATGATTATTGGCTGTAAATGTTCTTCACTATTTGCTTTAACATTTTATATTCATAAGAAGCTGGTTATTCTTTCTGTTGTTCAAGAATAAATATTCATGTTCACAGTTTTGCTAAATGTAACATAGCTTTAGCTACCCTAAACCAATGTTTTCACAGTCATTCCATTAGCTATGTAAATCTTTCATATTTAAAACTAATACTACTTATTTACATTACAGACGAGTCACTAATTTGATAATGCTCGATAACAAAAGTTACACTATATGATAATCATGTTTATCTTATATTAGCAAATGTAGAATACCATTAGGAAAATCCAAAGTATGTCTATTAAATTCCTTTCTTGTGTTTCCTGTACTGGATAGGAGTTCCCCACTAAAAACGGATCTTTGTGTCGTTGTAAAAAAGTTATGCGATTTATACTCTTGGAATCTTTGATTTTAATTATTTCAAGTAGTTGTACATAGCATACAGACCAAGTTTGAGAACGCTGTTCTATATACAAACCCTCCACTGAAATTCTTACTTTGTATGCATCATTGTCCGCAGCGAATGTTTCATAAACTAAGTTATGTTCACGGTCATGAAAATTCAAACATATAGTTTCTGTTATGCAGGTGTTGACTCACAGGCAGCTCAGTCCTTTTCTTGGTTCTGCATAGATGTAACCAATTTTCTGATGTCCTAGACCTGGAACATTCCTGCTGACAAAATATAAATGTAACAGGGACTTAAGTTCTCTCACTGACTGCTTCATGAATTCTGCTCTATTCCTTGGAGTGGAAGGTAGTAAAAAAATATTGTAATTACTAAGGTCATAGGATTTGATTTTGAGTGCACTCTGCAGTTTTATTTAAAATAAATAAGTCACTTTTAACATAGTCACTGTTCAGAAGAGTATGATATGTTACAGCCTCAACAATAACTTTCCATGAGGTGTTCTGGGCAACCACACTTCAACAAGTCTAGTAAGAAAAGAGAGTCTTACTTATTTTAGGGCTTGGATAAAACCAGATACCACACTGGTTTATGAACCCAGTCCATCATTTATGGAGTAACACAATAAATGTAATGCTACTTAAACTAAAATTTATGCTTAAAAGTAATAAGTTGCAGAGCATCAAATGTCTCGGTGTAATATTCATAGATATTGTTTTTTCTCAGCCATCATCCTGGCTTCTTGGGAGAAGATCCAATAACTGAGCTGTGGCAAACTCTGAGCATTTTCAGTTCTGTTGATCCCGGTTGACGTGTCCTCCTGATACTGTCCGTGCCTGAGAGGACTGTAGTATGTCCCAGAGCACATCTGGATGCCAGGTAATTGTCTTGTTGCTCCTTGAAACTTTTGATGATTTCTACATCCTTCCACTAGTCATCAGCATAAAATTTACTTTTCATTTTTCTGAGTTTTCTAAGCAACAGAAAATTTCAGGTTCAATCTTTGCTTGATTCAGCTCAGCATAATTTTAAAATAAGATACATCTCCAACCCTCCGATGTCAGAAACCTTATTGGCTATTTGCATAGCTCCTTTCCTTTCCTCTTTTGTTTCCTTATTGCACCACAATTAGTCACAACTTCTTAAGTTTCTGTCAAATTTTGTTCTAAACATGAGTTTTACTCTCCCCTTTATCTTTTCCTTTTTTCAAGACAATAGGAAGCTTTTTCAATTTGAATTAAAAGAGAGATAAAATGGATATTTGGCAAGTGTTGTGGGATTTTTAAAATAAGCTGCATGTATCAAACATTTTAACGTTTTGACATGTTCTCATATTGGCCACATATATTTTTAATGACGAGTTGTGTCAAGCTGCATCTGCTTTAATCTCATATATTTTTGCAGTTCCTTAATTGGAAGACACTTACTATAGCTGGTTGCTGTAAAAGCATTTCCTTTCATTTTCTTCCTCAGCTGACAAAAACATAAGGGTCTTTGCATTTTTAATGACAGAGTTTCTGTATTCAGAAAAAATAAATTAAAAAAAAAAGTTCTGAAAATTGAGACAGAGAGAGTGTACAAATGTGTACTGCACTGTCATAATCAAAGAAAAATTGTACAGACTGAAATCACTGTAGCCCATTGAAGGTTGAAGCCCAGACCGAGACCACTGAAGACCATTGAACCCATCACATGGTTTTGAAAACCCTTTCACAATAAACTTGCATGTACTTGACATCAATGGTTATTTCTCTATGAGAGACATACCCTTCTACATGACAGGGATTATTCCAAAAGGCAAATGAAAAATATATGCTCTGAGAAAGAGGTAAGTATCAGCTATGAAACTTGATTTGCTTGTTGCCTCTTGTCAAGGGAATGCAAATTGAGTGTACAACATATTTTGATTATTAACAAAAAAAAATTCAGAGTGTACAAAAGGAAGGCTGGATAAGTTCTTAAAGCTAGAGGACAGTCTTTGAAATGGTTCCTTCTAACAGCAGCTCCTCTGCTTCCCTATATTAATAAGAAAACACACAAATTTAAGCCTGTGGTTGTTAAAGATATTTCAAGTTTGCTTTCTTTTTGCAAAGTGTAACAGCTTGTGTGGAAAATAATTGGAATATAGATTATAGTTATGAACACAAACTTTTTAATTTATTTAACATTTATTAAGTGAGAATGCAATGTAAAAGGTTTTGTGAATTAATGAAAACTATTCTATCTTCTGAAAATAAATCCCATCAAAGACCTTCTGTTTCTGTATTTATTGTGATGACAGATTTTTCAATCTTTTCACTTGGAAAATTATTTACTGTGTATTTGTTTTATAATATGAAGTAATTTGGAATTTAGATTTGAAGAATGATTCAAGGAAGTAGACCTCTGCATTTCTTTAACTTTTTTAAGGAAACTAAAAACAAGAAAAAACAAGCTAAATCATTTTACTCTTTCAGCCATGCCACTGTGTGTCTGCTCTGTTGAAATATTTACTAGCAAGATCTTTCACTCTCCTTTCCAAAAATTTTTAGCATTTGGAAAAAGAAAACTGCAACCTAGTATAGAATCATGTATGTGACACTCATAATGTCTAGTCATGCAGATAAGCGTTCAAGTTTCTCCCAAAATGCTTTTTGTGACTGCACTGCTGAACAGAGTTATATTTCTGCAGCAAGTTACTTTCCTCACTGCTAAGCCATTCTTGTCCTCAAAATTATTGCCTAATTGAATGCACCAAGCTTGAGTGATTTTTGAACGTGCTCCAGTCCCTACTGAATTTGACAAGAATCTGGCCTGGCTGTGGACCCGTTAATGACTTTTTCTTTAATTAGTCCCACATTGCAGAGGATACATCTTATCACACTCTACCTTTGCAGCTGGTACTCAGCCTTTTTCTGGGACTATATGAGTTTCTTGCTATAGTGCTGGGAAAAATTTCTGTAAGTGCTGCCATAGCTGTCTGGTTGCCTGACAGAAGTAGAATAACTTGCTGCTTTGACATTTTAGATACTTGATATCTGGAACAGTAGGAATTAGGCAGCAGTTATGACTACTGCCATAAGCATCACGTAGATGCTGGCACGATTAATTGACTATTGTCTCCAAGCTGTTGTTCAGAGTGACTCTATTTCCACTTGCAAAAACATAGTGTCTTGTCTCCCAGTACAGCCAGAAGCTGCAGGATCCAAAAATCATTTTTCACTGGAATGCAAACATTGTTCAGATGCACATTTCTTGGCTGTCAAAAACTACAAAAAGGCTATTGGCTGTGCCTGACAGGCTTTCTGTGCTAGTTCAGAATCTCTACCTACTTACTTGTGTATCTCAAGGGGAATTGACTGCTTCCCCAGAGACAAACACAATGTTGTATCCTTGCATCCAAGCTCCAGTGTTTAGGACTTGACTTTTGCTCCTGGGAACTGAATAAAAATCAAAATTAACAGATTCCTGCTTTGTTCAGTAGAAGTCAGCAGGCATCTGTGTGCCAGTAGCTGATTGTCCTGCTTTGCTGGAGCTTTGTTCATTGTTATTATACACCATCCTGTCTTCACACCACCAGCAGACTGCTTTCCCATGGCTGCAGGCTAATCTTCTGATCCTGTCGTGTTTCCTCCTCTACCCATCCTTTCTTGCCACTTACTGGCCAAAATATGTGCAGAATGGGTGTTGACGATGAAGCGTCTTTTCCATAAGTGCCAGTCTGAAATCTCGAAATGGCTGTCTCCCTGCAGAAAGAATGCTTGTGGAGCTCTGACCACCCACCCACTAATGTGTGGCATTAAGGCTCTGCTCATTCATTCCATTAATTTGTACACCAGAAAGTGATTCCAAAGAAGGTAGAGACCAGCCTAAATGAGATGCGTAGTGTAAATGCGATTGCACTACTGTGTCCTTTTGATTATAGAAAGGTAATTGGGCTAGGGCTACAGAGCTTGTAGATATTCTACACAGACTCTAAAGGCTTTTGTGGTCCCCGCTAGCCTGGCAGCCCACTTCAGTGGTGGACTTCCTAGTAATTTGCAGGCTGAAAGGGAGAGGGAGCAGAGAAGAGCTAGTAAAGGAACCAGGATCTGCAGAGACCCTTTCTGAGGTCTTTGGTTACCTTTCATTCATGTATATCTGTTTTCAATAATATATTATAAATGTTCTTTGTCTTGCTTCTCATCTGGTTGTTGGCATTCAGCTCTTCCTTGTCAGTTGTGAGAACCCGTATTAATCTGCCTTGTCAACTAACTATAGCAGTCAATCAAATTTGCCGTCTGCCTGTCTGGGAATGTCCATGTCAACTCATGGTTCACCTTCAGCTGAGTGTGGTGGTTCTTATAAATTACCTTCTGTAGTATAATTTCATTGTTTCATCTCACATCAATCTCAGCTTCATTTCTATATCACCTTTCTCCACACAGTGACAATATTCCTTGCCTCCATTAAATTACTTTCTCCCCTGAATGCTGAATTCATTGTTTTGTAAATAATTGAAAATAAACAATCTCATTTTTTGGATCTGAAAACTTGGTACAATGATAATGTTGCATTTTTGTAAAACAGAAAAGGCTGCAGAAAGGAGAATTGTGGATGGGCCATAAAACGCAAAATCTATCTTGTAGTTCTTATCATCTTGTTAGTAGACAGGAAACTACAGTAAAGAGAAAAGTGGTATGGCACTAATTGCATCAGAATATCATTACTAATTTTACAGTGATATAACTAAATATATCAAAATGCCAGTTTCTTTAGCACTGTCATTTATTTTAACACATTTCTTAAAAAAGGAATTGCATGGAGAATTGCAGATGCATTAGAATACAAGGCAGTAGCCTTGTATCTACGTACAGCAATACATATACAGGTTTAATCTAATGTACTGATATACATCTGCTCTTTTTAAAAGATAGTCCTGGCAGTTTGCTGAGGTCTGTACAGGACTCTGATCATGACAACAGCCCATTTCCCAAGAAGCTTTTACATTCAGGTTCTAGTGTCAATTCAGTGTGTTACTTACATGTATAAAAATCAATACTGTAGACAAGCCTTTTTTTTTTTTCTCTTTTCTTTCTTCAAAGACTAGGGTTGAAAAAAATAAAGATTGTGGGGGCTTTTTTCCCCTCCCATTCCTTTAGGAAAAACAAAACTGAAAAAACAACCATGTTCAGATTTTCCAGCTGATTCTTTATACTGTGATATTTTTGAGTTAAGTTGCCTCAGCCATGTCGAATGATATAAAGTTACGTGATGTAATTTTGTGACTTGCATTGAGTTATCTCAATATGACATACCAGTCAGGCAACCTGCTTTAAAAGACACACTTCCCTGGAAACCGCAGATAATTCTTCCGAGAGTGGAAAGCAGTCAGTAGTGGCTGCCTTAGGTAATGACATCAGGCCTGACATTCTTCAGTATACTTATTATTGATTTGGTGGATGGGTTGGTGAACATTGCTGATAACAGAAAATTATTTAGACTAAAGGCAACCTCACAGAATAGCAAGATTTCCCAAAGCATCAAGTCAAACTGGGTGTCTGAATAATATGGTGATAACATGATGGTGATAATATGTTGATAAAAGAAATGTATAATGGTGATAACATGATGGTGATAATACGTTGATAAAAGAAATGTATAACCTTAATACTTTAATATAGAAGGTAAATAATCTCTCTCATTATGGCTTAACTTTTTAATACATCAATGGGTTCAGAATTTAACAATACTGCTGAGATCTGATTGAACAGGTATCTAAATTTTTCTATGGATCATACATGTGTTCCCACTGAAACTGATGAATCGTCAATGATGGCTCAAAATAAACAACATTTAAAAATTAACAAAAACTGGAAATACTGTAAATCAAAAATCTTCGGGCATGCTGAGCATCCTCTAGGAAGCTTCTTGGGGTTTTTTTTCCAGCTCCAATTGATACGATTTTGCTGTGCAGCTCTATGTCCCTTGTTTCCATGTCATGAGCCTTATCCTCAGAAAGGCTTTATCCACTGCTGCCATATTGTCACTATGCCCGAAAACAAAAGTAATGAACTCAGAAAAGAGGAGCACTAGATAAAATTAATGAAGATGTGTAACCTACAGTCTATTAACCATGTTGTCACCTTCAACATCCATTGGAATGCAGAATGATTTCTTCTGTGAGAAATTCTGTCCTCCAAATACGTTCTTCTCTGTCATCCTGATGAAAAAAGTATTCTGTCTCCATTTTGTTTGTTTGGCATGTCCAATGTGGGTTGAGTTTAGTTGGTTTGTTTGTTTTGTCATAAATTGCTGACCAAAAGATATTTTCTTCTGTTTACTGTCAGGAAGAGAATAGAATAGACTAATAAGCGATGGGTTGTAGCACAGTTGCAGCAGCCTCCTTAAAAAACAATGTCTACAAATGTCTACACCCACTCTTACACTTTTGATAGTTCATATTCAGTCTTCCTCCTGACCCTAGTTTGCTATTGAACACCTATTTCAGCTGATTCTGTTATATAGTTATTGTTCCAGCTACCTGCACTCACACAGCTCCAGAGTGCTTCAGTTTCTCTATTAGTTTCCAGGAGTCAGTAGAGAAAGACACTGCTCTTGTACCATTAGAGGAGAAACCTTAGACCCTCTGCTTCCTCCAAGCCTGCCAAACGGTGGTGGAAAAGAGTACAAAATGAGTAGCAGGAAGAATATACTCCTGATGCAGACTAGGTCCTCCTTTCTTGAAACTTGAAGTGAAATTGGTCCTATGGAGTAGGCTCTATGTATGCAGACAAATGTTTGCTGCACAGATAGCAAAATTACTTAAGGGGTTAAACTAGGATTTCTCTGGTCTGTTAAAACAGAACTTTTAAAAGATGTTTTCCCCATGGTTAGTATAAGTGCTTAATCCAGAGGGATTTATTTTAAAGAAACTTCAAACTAGCCTTCCAACAGTCTTGTACAAACTTCTAAAAACTTTTGTAGAAAATTGTCTTCCAGATTTTGTATTTAGTCATTTATGTACCTGCCAGTGGTTGTTAGGGCTTTGAAAATCAAGCCCATAAATATGGCTTATTCTGTGTTTAGTTCTATCAACATTTTTGTGTTAGTCATTAATACAAGAAATTTGCTATATAAGAATTAAGATTTATCGTACTTTATCTCTTTCAATTAGAAATAAATCAGTCAGAAGTGGTGCTATCCATGTACTGTTAGCAATGAGGAGGACATCGCTGATGACAATGTATTAAGTAAGTTCAAAATATTACTTAATGTAATCACGTTAAGTTTGCCATTTGGACTGAAATGAGACAAAATGGAATAAAAGGATGGTTGAATTTCATCTGATCTTATTTTAGTAGAAGGTGAGAAAAATCAATGTAAGGAAGACATAGAAAGGAAATGGACAGTATTGAAAGATAAATGAAGGTATTTCATCTAATAGTGAATATACTGTGACCAAAAAAAATGGATCCAATGTAGTTGAAAAATAAAGGGTCAAAAAGAGACATCTATAAGGTGTAAAATATCCGGACTCAAGGAGAAGTAGAAAGATTAAAGAATAAAGTCAGGTAAGTGTAAAAATACCTGATAAGAAACATAAAGGTAGAGAATGAAAAGTGCTGGAGGTTAGGATAAATAAAATATGTTTGAAGTGACTGAAGGAACAAGATGATGTTGAAGGAGACTGTAAGACACTGTAAAAATAGTTCAGAAGTGCCTTTCATAAGAAACATGTAGAGTAAAAATAATACATAAACCAAATATATACTAATAGTTTAAAAATCAAGCCTGGACATGTGCAAATAGGAAAATTTATATTTTGCTTTATAAGTGTGTAAATTCTTCCAGCTGCTAAGGTAGCTGGTATGAGATCTCTTGAAATAAACTTCTACAATTTTTTGATTCACCTATTCAGAAGAATGACACCCCCAAGAAGAAAGAATTGGAATGCAGCAGGAATGATTGAGGTGATGCAATTGGGAGGTAATTTTGTTTGCCTTATCATTTGCAATGAGTGATTAGAATCAGATGTAAGAAGAAATAATTGCTGAATCAACCAAGATGTAATCAGGTCCTTATTTGTGGAACAATTCGTAGAGGTTAAAGGGGTTGCCACCTTTTGTGTGACTGTGTTTTAAAGTTTAACTGCTTTGTTTTGCTCTGAAATTGATTAGAGTTGCTCATACATGAAGATACCATGTCAGAACCAAGAGACCAGCTTTGTATCTTTAACTGCTCCAGCTTTTATGTAAGCACGTTTTTATTATGATGCAGTAGACGTAATTAAGATATTAAAATATATGAGGATTAGATAGATCAAAAATAGGATAGCCACAAAGGAGTCACCTTCATACAGAAAGTATTTTAAGTGTTCTCCTTTTTTTTTTTTTTTCCCCACCATTTTGAAAATTCCATCCGTTCAGTAACATGCTGAGAAGTATTTGGAAAATTCATTAGCAAAGTGCAATTGTTCAAGTTTCTTTTTATTTCTTTAAATAATCCAGAGCAAAACATAGTAGCAAATCATCCTCATAAAATAGCCAGGATAGGATTTTTTTTTTTTTTCCAAAGGGAAATGCTTATAACACAAAAGTGCAATCCACTCACTAAGACTTGGATGTGTGATAAAAGAGAGGGAGAACAGAAATTTCAATAGAATACATGTATGTGGAAAGAGAGGGGAAGATTTTCAACCCTCAAGTTCCACAGGTTCAAGAAATTCACTTGAAATTTCTGTATATAAGTTTCTCGGAGGTTGTTAGCAAACTAAAATGTAAATATGCAGGCTGATTTGCTGGTGATGTTCCATGCTATTGCATCTCAAGATCTTAATTCAAAGAGTTCACAGAAACCGGGAGTCCAGCAATAGCACTTGGACTGTAATGCAAGGAACACTAGGCACTTGACCTTATAGAAGCACCTTAATAGGCTCACATGATATAATAGATTATAGCAGATAATAACATCTATGCTGCATTTGTTGTTGAAATGTATCATTTACTGGGGGGTTTTTTGCACAAAACATGGGGGTAATCCAGATTGGCAGAATGCTTCCACTGTTTTGTGTAGTTACGAGTGTGAATTGGTTAGAATAAAAAAGAAGAAAGGCTACAGGGGAGGATAATATTTGATAATATTTTTCAGTAATGAGATAATCTGTGTTTTTTACAGGCCACACATAAAGCATGTCAAAAATAATGTATCTGGGGAAAAATAAGTTAGTATGTGGCAACAGATGAATCTTGTGTAAATTTTATTATGAAAAAATAAGTTTTTTTCTTTTTAATGAAATTTTACAGAACTAATGTTAAATCATTTTCAATGGCTCGAGTAGAATAACACAAAAAAGAACTGGTGGAATGGCTAAGATTGCTTATTTATGATTATGAATAATATTATTGTACTAATGTAGTTTTTAAGATAGGTGGGGGAGGGATTTATTTGTTTTAAACAAAGTAGCATCAGATTTACTACTGTAAACTGTATGACATTGTATAAGAGAAAGTAAATTAAGGGCAGCTTTCATTTAAATCTAGAGATTTAAGGATGGTTTTGCGTGTCATTGGTTTGGATTGCTCCTGTTATTTCTTATTAATGAAATTTCACTAGCTGATGCTGGATACAACTTTTCCATAGATTGAGCAGGTTCATCCAAGTTCATTTCCTGCCTCTGAAACATTTCAGGATACTGCTCTATTTAGAGTCCACTAAAATTTATAGCTCAGAATAAGAATACTATTCTATTGAGAGAGATAAGTTTATGTCTTCAAGGGAGACAGGAGCATGTCTTCCCAGCAACCTATCCAAAACTTCTCTCATGTATTCTATCCATGAATGCAAATCTTAAATTTCACTGTCACAGTGGGATGCCTGGAAGCTATATGTACAGCCATATGAAATAGCCATTCGCTTTGGTGTTTTTCTTTTCACCTTTCCTTTTTTATTTTCTGCTTCTTAAATCACACTGTCACAGACCAATCCTCTGGCTTCTCCTGTGAGATTTCCATTACATTTTAGGAGACAAGTTAGTTGGTATAAATTGTGGGTGGAAAATGTGAGAAGATTTGGTACAGTCCTCTCCAACTCTGTGTGGGATTTGCAGATACTGCACATAGTATATTTTATTTACTCTTCTGTAGGACATAACAACTAGATCACTTATATCTGGATTCATACTTCAATAAATTTACAGGTGTTGGGAAATATCTTTACCCAGACTTTGGCTCACTCCTTTATGGTAATATGGACTAACTATGAGGGTCGTCTCTGGATTCACCAGGTCCAGGGATTTGGTTTGTGCCCATGTTACCTTCCTCTCCTCTTTTCCTCTACCATAGCTAAGATTTTGAAATAAAAATGTTTATTACTATTGAACACGTGTATAATACTCATAATCTGCAAAGCAGTGTAAAATCATTAACTTATTTAATTCTCTCTACTTCTCTGTGATAATGAATGAAGATTACTTTGACAAGGGATTTCTGACTTAGGTAGTTTGCTTGAAATTTAGAGAAGCAGATATATTAACAACTGGGAACTTTGCTGTCACCATGAACAAAAGAACCTGACCTATTCTTCCCCAAAATAAAGCTGCTGTAATCAAGAACAAACACTTTTTTCCCATGTTATTACAGTTGATAGTGTTTCTCCTTAAGTTATGTGAATAATTCGTAATGGGTGATTCATCTGCTTTTTCTTTTTGCAAGTAATCCTTGTGCAAGCTGTGGTGATTTTTTTCTTCACACTATTCAATAAGGGTGGAGGAGGAAACAAAAAAACCCTTCATTTATTGAGCTGTTACTTGAGAAAAGCCTGATTCCTACTTCGTTTGTACATTTTGAACCATTGCTGGTGCTGCCTGGAAACATTTTCAAACTATGAGGACAGACATTGGTTATTTATGTTCCTCAATGACAAATTCTTATTTTTTTTCTGTGCATTGGTCAAGAATTGATCTTTGACGTCAGTGGATTTGGGAGCTAGACCTTCTACAAACTCTGGTTGCAAAGATCAAGGAATTAATGGACAGAGGAAAAACAAACTATTTGCTCAGAGTCTGTCTTAACTGAAACAGGCTTGTTGGCAGTTTCATTTAAACTGCATCTACCTGTGTCACACCAGTTCAGTGAAAGAAAGAAGAGTTTTGCCATCTCACTTTGGCATGCTTTGTTAACGGAAAAGTCAAAACCTTGTTTACACAGAAACCAGTTTGAATTATGATATTGGAATCAGTGGGTGTAAGAATTTTTGTCTAAGTTGTAGACAGACTGAATCGGGTCTTAAATTCAAGTTCATAATAAAAGCTAGGCACATTATTCTGGTATGCACATTTGCTTGATACACTGGTAGCTTGTTTGGCTTTGAAATCAAATTAATTGTCCTGTGCTGTTATGTGATCACTAGGTAAGTCAGTTTGTTTTGATTACTACTCTGAAGGTAATTAAAAGATAATCACTGTGTCACAAACTTAAGGAGCCAATCCAGCCAAGAAGCATAAGAACACGCCGAATGATATCTTTATACTTTTGTATTAACATCTTCCAGAGTTCTGCTCTCACATCAAAATATACTCTAAACCCCATAAGTTCTTTTCGGCTCCTTAATACAATGGAATTGGGTGTGTGGTGTAGAAAACCAGTAAGTTTCCAGTTCTCTGCAGCTGTGAGCTTCCATGTTGCTTAAGTGTCATAATGTAGCTGAAGTATTTTAAAGCTAAAAAATCAGCTTACACATCAGAATGCTTACTCTGAAGAGTGTTAATGAAGCTCCAAGGACAACACAAAAAATAGCAAAAAGCCAAATAATTCTTTTCTATCCTGCAGGTGTGCTGAGGGTTCCTCAGAGTAGGTAAGAACTTCTCCTCCTTAGGAAGCGTTGCAGAACTACACAATGTCCAGCAAATAAGTGCATTGAACAGACATTTCCAACTGGCAACAGTTAGGCAGTTGGAAAGACACAGCTAAAGCTCTCTGTGCATCCGTATGAGCTCATTTTACTATAGTGGCATTCTTCCCAATTCCATGATTAGGTCATTATTTAGTCCACTCCGCAGTATTTTACTGTAACTCAGGTTATAAAATCTTTTGGGAGTGGACAGTTGTTTCAGCATATGCTGCCCATTGGAACACCTTTACAGCCACTGAAATACAAACACCAGTGTGCCCAGATTATTCTAACACGCCAAGCTTAATTTGGTGATCTAAAGGGAACAATGGAATTACTATATAAAATACAACTGTATGAATCATTAATCACCATATACTGTAGGAAATTTTCTGAAATGGACTGGGAAACCGTAGGTGAATACACGTTTGTCGTGGTGGTGTGGGTTTGTTTGGGGGGTTGTTTGTTGGTTTGGTTTGGTTCGGGGGTTTTTGTTTGTTTGTTTGTATGAAGGAGGACACAGAGAGTTAAAGAGCATGAGATTACATAATCATAGACTATAAAGAGGGATACAGGAATGTAGCTAAAATAATAAATAAGTAATTCCACCTCAGCCTGAAATTATCATTCATTCTGCATTGTTAAACACTGAAATTTTTAGAGATAAATAGCAAATCTTTCAAAAAATGCTATCTAAATATACCTGAAGTTTGGGAGACAACAATCACCACATGCCTGAATTTCCCTGGTGAATTGAGTTTATTGAAATTTATTTATGTTGTAAAATTGGTAGTGTAGCATCCTAGCTATCTTTGTATGCTTGCAAATATGCAGAGGATCAATAAGTTTATTATGTTTGCAAAAGCAACTTGAGAAACATGACATGCTTTAACTTAACTCTTGATACTTAAGATTTAGTGAAGGAACTGCATTCCTTTTTCCCTACTGGTCCAGTTTTTGTGCTACTGATGTCACCTGCTACATGTATTCTTTCTGTTCTTATACCTCATTAAACAGAGACAGATAAAATCTCATGTCATCTTAATACTTATTTAAATATTTTTAAAACTTTGGGTTTCACATGTAGAATGCTGGCCATTCAACTTTCTTATGCTAGTCTTCATGGCCAATAAAAATTTTAGGAAATGTTTTCCTATCTACTTCCAGTGAATTCCTATTGCCTCCCGAAAAAATTAAGATAGCTGTCACCCACCACCTCAATAAAGATGATAGAGTATTTCAACTCTTTGATAACAAATTTACCTGGGCCAATGGCCAAGTAACTTTTAATAAAATGTTCTAGAGAAACTAGAAATGCTACTTTCCAATGAGCTATGTGCATTTGGACCTGATCACATCTACAGAAGTACTAGGACCTAATATTAGTAATCTTTCTGTTCCACATGAGAGAAATGCTGTTACAGGTATAATGTGCTCTGTGAAAATTTTTAATCCAGAGTAAGATTTTTTCCTATCTGGTTTATTCCCAAATAAGTCTTTCAGCACACAGAATCATACCAGTGCAACTTTTCTAAAATGGATTAAACTACATACCTGAATTGCTCCTGCCAAATTCAAGCTACTCCTTGTTATTGCTCCATTGACCAACCCCATTAAACAAAATATAGAAGTTTTCATATTGGATCTGACATTCACTCTTTCTGATTACAAGTCCCTAAGTGGGAGTCAAGAGACAGTGCTGTCTTTTTCTAGAACTGAACTGTAACATGGAGTGTTAACCAGCTTGCGACCCACGCAACAGATGTGATCACCAGCTATGCTGATGGAAGCTGTGTGATCTAGAAAAAGTCACAAGCAACTCTGATTTCATTTTAAATGTCACAACCTGGCAGAGCTGCTTTGCTAATTAGTGGTCCATAACTTTGTTGTTCTGGCAGGTTCGAAGGTGCCAGCACTGGAGAATTCACTCTAGGAAAGACCTTCACTGGAAAAATTGAATTTGGAAACAGGCTATGATGGCTAAATAATGGGTAAATACTTGCTATTTTAGCTACATTTATATGCATGTGACTTTGAGAGTGTAAAATTTTGTCCTTTACGAACTCTAGAAACAGATGAATGTAACAATTTTTCATATTATTTCATTGGAACTAAGATTTATACCTCAATAACTTTGCAACATTGCAATATTTAATTAAACAGAACTGTTGTGGAGTTTCATGCACTGTCTATAAAAGACAAATGTAAACTAATTCCAGAGAGCTAGTGGGTCAATGGATGCATTTTTGTGTATGAGGAGTACATAAAAGGATCACAGCTTTGCAAACAATGTATATTATACTACTTGAGTCTTAGAAGATGCTTGACCCAGACTCCCATGGCTGAAGGGATTACATTTCTGATTTTTTTTTTCTACACTACATGGTAGCATGAACACGAGTTCTTTTCAAGTGCTCTAGCTTGCTATAGTTTCCTGGCTCTGAACCAAACTTTGAATCCAGACAGATTCTTTTATAGGTATTTGCACAAGGAACAGCAGCATGGAACGCCATGTACGTGGTCAGCACTTAACTCTGCCTAGAAGATAAACAAACTCATTATCTTCTGCATGTATGAGTATTTTTGTAGGATTACTGGGCACCAAGAGTGTTCTCTCTCTTCCTCTCTGTCTTACTCTCCCTTTTTTCTGCATCTTTTGGCCTTTTGTATTAGAAGATTTATTTTGAGGTTCTGCGGCATTTGTACATTTTGAAATGTAGGACAAAAGCAGTGACTGTTCTTGAGGATATTTGTACTCTAGCAGTTTTTACGTAATTCTCTTGATAGTTGAATAGCAGGCTTAATGGCTGTCTGCGGTCTCATGATCCCTTAGACCAGGGGTGTCAAACTCATTTTCACAGGGGGGCCACATCAGCCTCATGATTGCCTTCAAAGGGCTGAATGTAATTTTGGGACTGTAAAAATGTAGCTACTCCTACATTTATATAGTCCTAAAATTACATTCGGCCCTTTGAAGGCAACCGCGAGGCTCATGTGGCCACAGGTGAAAACGAGTTTGACGCCCCTACCTTAAACCCATTTACTAGAGGCCATTATTTCCTCTCCTTTTTTCCCCATCCAAGGCTGCCAAACTTCTTTGTTTATTTCATTTCAAGAACATTTCTAAAATTCCTGCTATGACCCTTTCCAGAGCAGCTGGCCTACAGCCAGCATACCATTTTCTGCCTCATGCCTGTGAACTTCATAACTAGCTAAAGTTTCTGTGTAGATATAATCTGGTTTTGTCAGTTCTGTTTTGTGTGCAGCTTGGAGTAAACGAAAAAGATTTCCAAGGCAGTATAAACTGAAGGAAGATTACAACCACATGTCATTATAGTTTCCTTACTTCTGTCTTCTTTATGTACCAGTCCATTAGTTACTAATGTCCTTCTCAATGTGTTGAAAAATGGGAAAACACTGACTCGTGCATCTAAGAATGGTGCAGGTGCATTATTGGCAGCAGCGCAAAGATTGCTTGTTGTCAATACAGCAGTAACAAAATAACTATCTTGATTTTGACAAAAAATTTGGTCCTGTAAAATTCCACTATTCTTAAATTGTGGATTTGATTTTAAATCCTTCATGCGGTCACAGGGACAGACTCTACTTGCAGCTTCAAAATTACAAAAGGACTAACGATGCAGTAAACAACCTTGATTCTCACTCTCTCTCTCTCTCTCTCTCTTTCTCTCTTTGTACAACCTTTTAATGACTGTCATTGCTTTAGCTTCAAGAGGTTGTGTGATCTAATTAGGGCAAATTGAATAAGACTGCTTTTATGCTAAAGCGTGAGAAAGTTAATTGAAATCAATCTATGTTCAGTGAAAATGCGGGAGACATCACTGATAATTTAAAGCAATTAAAAGATGTTGTCCTGAAGCAAGGCAGAAACATTAAGTCTAGGAGCCTGTTAAAGAAAACTACCTAAAATATTTAAATTATATTATTCAGCTAAGATGGACTAGGGATAGCTGAAGCAATTAGAAATCGGAAGGTATAAAATCATTCATATGTAATCTTCTTTGAGCTATCTCAAGCTATTTGTTTTTTGTAAAGTAATAGATCTTTTTAAAAATCACATATGTGACATTTTGTGAACAAAGATGTACTAATGAGATGAGGTAGTACACTTGCAAATCTCCAGTTCTCATTTATGGGCTATTGTGCTTTAAGAAAATAGAAATTCAAATGCATTTTCCATATACAGTGGCTTTATCAAATTCCTAAACATAGTGCAAAGAAGGTGATGGCTTTCCATTCTGAAGTCCCCATATCCATCACGGTATACCTGTGCAGCTTGGTGCGGGGATCAGAATTCAGAGCTTCATGGTTCTGTGTCATCTTGCTTTGGAAAATAATGTATAAGTAAAGAATAGAATAAAAAAATGTTTAAAATATTATCTGAAAAATATTATCTCGTTATTGTCTGTATTTAGCCTCTGCAACAGACATGATGGACTTCGTTGTTTTACCTCTCAACTCCGGTAGGACTTGTGGTGTTCATTGAGGAAGTTTAATTGCAATGACACATGCTGGTAATACTGTACAAACATGAAACTGTATGAAAGATTAATTCTGTAAAATATACCATAGGCAGAGACTGAAGACAGCTAAAATTAACCTGCCAAATACTAGTAATTATCTTTTATGTTCTGCCACAGCTTGTTCTTGCAGATTTGTATAAATCTTGGTCTTGGCAGTTTCTTTCTTAGCCACAGTTAAACACACGGAGCTTTAAAAGGACTGATTCTGAGTCAGTAGCACAATGGATGTGTCTTTACCAAGGGTTCTTCAAAGAAGCGTTTAATATCATTTAGACTTGTTACATGTGTGTTCCACTCCCAGCCTTGGGGTATATATCAGACACTTTCTAATAAATGTGTCCACTGTGTTTGTGTTTGAGAGATTTTATTCTCTTTATGTATACTAGTGTCCTGCTGCAATAAAGAAGGCTTTCACTCTGCCCTATTAGACTGAATGGTATTGCTACTGTTGATAGTATTGGTATTTTCCTTTTTGTCCTTCAACTTGTAGTTTGGGAAAGGTAAGAATCTTGGTTTCAAGTGTTTTTTCTTTTTTCACCTCTTGTTAAACTTTTTAAAGAGAGAGTATACTCGGATTCTTATGACCGAGGGGGGAAAAAAAGAGCATTAAACACCTCAAGACTCTAAAACCACAACGCAATTTATTATTCTCGAACCAATTTCATTATTTTTTTTGTGACTGTGCGATACTGGAAGATACCTTTCATTACTTTGTTTATCTGTGTTCACCTGGAGGTGTGAGGAATAATGTTCTTAGTCAAAAATTGGAAGCAAGTTATTTTCTTTAATATTATCTGTTGATCTTCCATAATCTGCGAGCTGCATTACCACAGAAAATTGTGCAACGTTTCGGTCACTCTTTATGGATCTTAAATGCTGAATTTTCTGTGTTTGTTTTCTGACAAAAAAAATATTCTTCTTCATAATATGAATCTTATGTTATCTCAGAGGATACATCTGCTATTGGTCTGTACTATTGTGGTGCCCACAGGTTCAAACTGTGATTAACAATTCACGTGCAAAAAGAGATGATCAGAGACAAGAATATTTGCTGAACAGGGCATAGACAAGGTAGAAGAAAATAAATATTTTTACCCCAAGAAATGTATTGATTTGTTTGGGTCATTCAGGAACTATGAATAATGTCAGGAAATGAGACCGGAAAGCCTCTGGTATTTGGTGCTTTAATCACAAAATCTTTATGCCTCTCAAAATATTTCTGGGAAAAAAAGTACAGAAACCTGAAGAACCAACTCTACCTACAAAAAATTCTCAGGACTTCTGTGCATATAGTGTCTTCAAAAATTCCTGCATTTTTAAATGTGCACCTTCCGGTAGCTCCAGAAACAAATATACATACACACACGCAAATTCTGTTTCTAGATCCAACCTGAACATGGAAACTTAAAACTAAACTGTTAATAGCATTCTATAAGAGGCTTAGCTTGCTTCTCTGGATGAAGTATCCTTTGTGAATTTTGAGCAGCATTCAGCCAAGTCTCAGTTTAGCTGAACTGATTTTCCCCTGTTGTTTCCTGGTAGCATGTATATATTGCCTCTAACAAAGTCAGGTTTTGTGCATTTTCATATTGCACTACAAACTCACTAGGGAAATGCCACGCCTTATTTCCTCTGCAAGATGTTTAATCAAAAATGACCCACAATTATAAGCATGAATGCCTACCATCTCGTTATTAACTGCTACCTGGGACATTTAATAGTGTTCTGACCTCAGCTAGGATGCGGTGACAGAATTCTGGAGGCCACCAGTATTTTAAAGGTTAGGGGATCTTTTAACTATTCCTATCATTTGGTATGAAACAGTATGGAGAAAGATCTCCTTGTCTAGATAGTTACTGTTGAGCCACAAATTCAAGTAAAGCACCTTGGTTGTTTTTGTTTGTTTCTTTAAATTTCCCTGGGCAATACCTCTTGTTTGATTAGAGTTTACATTTTTACATTCTTGATCTATACGACCTTGGTCTAATTTGAAACCTCAAGAAATCACTTTAGAGCCAGTACAAAGAAAGGACTCTTGAGTTAATTCACTTTCCCTGCTTCTTGACTTCTTAAGGCTTTCACTACAAGGACACTTTCCAGTTAGTTCATGAATTTTTCAGACATCTTTCATCACTGACCTTTCACTTCAATTTGGAGAGAATATCAGGGTCTGGGCAAAATGACATTGTTACAAGTGCCTCTTAATTGGTCTCATTTCAACCAAACACAAATATCCAACCTTTTTAATCATGTATATCTAGCAAGTCTTACTAGTCTGGCAAGTACAATTCCCCATTTTAATCTTTTAAAAGATGATGTTTGTTTGCAAAATACAGCTTGAAAAATGGGTTGGGAAAAGTGATGAGTAGAGCTGAAAGGTTTGTTTGTTTTATTTTTCCCACAGACCAACTTCCTCAAAGTCATTCAGGGATTGTTGTCCTTTTGGAAAGACTATGCTTTTGAGATGTATTTATTTCGTGGAAGAATGCAGATTCTAACTGGGTGCTATCCAGCTAGCAATGATATGCAGGCTCTCTTGTCTTACTGTGCCTATGGCTTGCGCTCAGAATCAGAAACCTTACAGGTTTTATGGAACAACCTGTTGATGTGAATGTCTGTGAGAGGATGGGCTTGGACTTACTAAAGCACTTCTCTAGCTCAGCAATCGTGGTGGCAATTCTGAGGATTATTCCAGGCATAGTTAGGCATGAAATACACCTGTTTTAGGTGCTTCATTCGTAATAAAAACAGAGATGATGCTTCCGCTTAACAATAACATGAACTGAACTGGTGAAATGGTGGGAAAGTGTGATGAGTTTGTGTGTATTTTCTCCTGGATGAGGGAATGAGAAATATTGCACAGTTTAACATAAAGCAAAACACACATGGCCATTCCTGCAGGCTGCAAATTTTGTAGCCTATTCTTTAGTACTGGCGTTTTGTAATACTGCTACTAATTAACTGAGGCTTCAGTATGTACCATACCACTGTGGAAATAATCATGTTTGTTTAAAGGTCATACTAAATTATTTGGGTCTTAGCTCCATAATGGCTAATTCTAACAACAGTATTTTAAGATAGTGATATTGTTTAAAAATTATAGCACACTTATATCGTGGCAAGGAAGCATTTTGTGTCTCTGTACTGAACAGTTTGCTTTTATGTAGATAATTTGGGGGTTTTTTTCTACAGTTCCCCTCTTTTTCTGCATTTGCATTTGCAGAAGAAGTGCAGGTAGCTCTTTTAAAGTCATCATTTATAGATTGCAAAGTGGGATAGTTTGGTAATATACACCTAGAAGCCTGTAATGCTTACATTAAAAAAAAAAGTAATCTGATCTGGCTAGTGATTAAGATGCACTTAAAGCATTTTGTTGCTACATTTAACACATCTGTATAGCTTTGACATGCAAAGAAAAGCCATTTTTCTGAAATTCTGCTGAATCATAGCTGAAGTTCAGTTGATATCTTTATCAGTTCTAGGTTTTCAGATCTGCCCCATTACGCTAAATGAACTACAGAAAAATCCCATTGCTGAACTCCTTTTTGTTCCTTTAAAAATACTTTATGTGCATTTTGAGCGTTTTGCAATGCTTACTGCATTTTAAATGGTACAGGCTTTCTTTTTCACTCATTGTCAATCAAGCATATAGCATCTCATTATTTTATCCCTACTTAGTATGTTTTTTGAATCTTCTCGGTCATACTATTAAAATGATACTGAAATAAATATTGTTGCACACAGCCATTGAGTTTAAAACCAACTCTACAGCCATCAACACAAATCTTTAGAGAACAACCTTCCTACTTGGTGATCCAGCTTCCACCTGTCCTGTGGATGTGCCTCAGGGAATTCTGAGGTCGGCTTTCTCTTAAAACTATGTGTAGAAAATTACATGTCTAGATACACGTTGAGGAAAACATTAAACAGAATGTTATCCATTGTAATCTCCTGCCTTCAACTTTCAGGAGCCAAATCTATAATTCTGTTACACCATATAGCGCATATTTTTTCCTGTTGAAAAGCAAATCGTGTTTTCCCTTCATAAATTTAGTGATTTGAGATGCGTTATGAGTTCCAATCGCTGTTTGAATAGAGGAAAAATGGACCTTGTAAGTGTTTTCAGATTGGACATGAGCTTGAGTTTTGAGTCCGGATTTGATTCTGAATTTAGTATTTTTCTGAAAGATAGGAGTCTTAGGAATAGGACTGCTCTTCAGTAAACAGGCAGAGCATCAGAGAACTGTTAGAATTCACTTCTCATGCATATTTTTTTGAGTTTAGAACACATAACACTATTTTTCTTCCACAGTGTATGATGTGAGTAGAGAAAAAAATTACCTGTGTATGTGTATTTTTTTTTTTAACTTTTTAAGAAGATTCCTGGAAGTTTGAAAGTTTCTAAGCCACTTAGCCTGAATGTCATATTATTTTCGAAATGACTAATACAAAGGAAAAGCATTTTTGCTGACTACCTGATTTTTTTCAAATACATTTTTCTTTGGTTTAAATATTGCTTCCATTTTGCACTGTACTGTTTGCTCATCTAGTGAATATTTATGGAATTTCTGTCTTTCACCACCTATTTTTTGCCTATTATGCTTAAAAAAAGATAAAACCATTCTCTGTGTAAGAGTTTTGGGGAAAAGCTACATGGAAGTGGTAATGGCAAATATGGTAAGTGCTGAACCCGACATTTCTAAATACTTGCTGCAAAAAAGACATCTAAAGTATTGTTGTTTACATTTTGCTCATAAAAGCTCTTTCCATGAAAACAAAGCCACACAGAACTGAAAAATATCGTAATCAGAATCACTGTGCTTAAAAAGTTGCTTGACTTCTGTTACATCAAAGACTAAAAAGCCACTTACCTGTTTAAATGACAAGGTGGTGTTTGGTTGTAGGAAATCATATATGGGAGAAATATAATTTCAAACATTGCTTTAGACTGATTTTAAAATGTAGTCACTTGACATAAATTCTAGTTGACTTAAATGTACCGCTTTTCTCACCAGGCTGCGTGCAAGCGTTCTGAAGCAAAATTGATTGATGATGCATGTGTAGCTTTGGCATATCATTATGCATAGTCATTCAGGCCCTCTTAGACTGACACAATAACGCAAATTTTATATATACAATTAGCTTGCTCTTTTCTCCTAGAATCAAGCTGTTCTAGTGATACAGAGCATTTTGATTTGTTTCTTTATGAAGTGGCTCATTTGCAGTCGATCGTCACCTGTTGCCAGTGGTTTAGTAATGGAGCGTAACTTATACTTTAGCTAGAGTTGTCTTTCCACAGTGTCTGAGTAATCACACAGAAATCAAAATGAAGCATGCTCTGGTTTCACCTGGAGCTTATTAATGAACAAAATAATTGTGTATTCTTGTGGAATCTTTAAGTAACTTATACATTCAAATCTGTTGCAGACTAGTCCAACTACCAAAGCCTGAAAGGCAGGCAGCTTCTTTAGTATGAAGAGTTCAAGTAGCTTATTCTTGCTTTAAAAAGCAGAAAAATCTCAAGTCGGTCTTTTCTACATTAGAAAAAGGCCTTTTGCTATCAGTTTGTACTGCTTTAGAGTTCATTCCTAACAAGCTTTTGTCCTTGTAGTATATAGCTACTAGCTGTCAGGAACCATTTCTATAGCTTGTGAATTTAATCAATTCAGTGTGTCTGCTGAAAGTAATAAAACATCGTTGAAATTCTGTTTTAAGGAAGTTAATGCACTAACTGCTTCCAATGTAACTGCAGACAGCTAAACAGTAAGATACGGCCCCTATAGTGTTAAGTTTAAAAAAAAATGCACTGATGACGTTGGTTGCACTTTAACTTATAGATTTTTAGACCTTTTAAATTGAAACCAGCTCATCACCTTGCATTAAATGAAACAAGGCTATTTTGGACCGTTTTTAACAAAGGGTCAAGATAACCTTAAAGGCAGATAAATTCAGGCTGGAACAAAAGAAAATTTCAAAACTCATATTCGTGGGCAACTTAAGGAATCCACCTCCAGGATTTCCTGTTCTACCATCATTCATCTCTTGGGCAGAAGAGTTTCTGTACAGGTTTTCTGTAGCAGTTCCGGACTATGTAATTTGCCTTGTTAAGTTTGCATGTGCTGTAAACCTGAACCTTGTCATAGGCAACCTAGAGGAGCATCTCAGCTGGTTACTGATATTTAAAAAACTTGCCGAAAAATCCACACTGTTTCCTTATTGCATATTTGCTTTTCTTTTTTGTTCTTGCTTTAAGTTTATTAGTTGCATTGTACTGCTCGCATTTTTACATATATTAGCAGATTTAGTGACCTAAAGAGATGTCAGCTCATTTGTTTGCAAGCTGGTAAATAACTGGTTTTATGCAACAACCTTAGTCATGCAGGCTGGAAATGCCAGAGAGGAGTTCTGGTAAACTCTCACCTTAGGGGGAATTTTGAATTACTTTACCTTTAAGCTCATGACAAAGTTGTAATAATATCTCCAAAAGGTAATGATTGTTAACAGGCATTTGATTCAGAAAACCAGTGATGAAACAAATGGGTATATTCTGGGAGGAAGTATCGACCAAGTAGCAATCACATAACCAAAAAGCTTGCGGGAATTGTTTATGGTGGTTTTCTGGCAATTGGTTGAAAAACTCTGGACTACAAGGATTTGGTTAAGGAGATGTGAAAATAAATTCCTGAGACAGTGTCCAGCAAAGCGTGTTGACCTTCATGCCAGTACACACACTGCAAATATAATACCAACAGTATCAATGGGAAGAGAAGTAGAGGCTAAAATACAAAAGGAATGCAAATGCAGGCTATGGAAAGCCATCCACTGTAAGATGCAAGGGCCAATCAGTAACTTCTTAACTAGGCAAGAGAGCAAAAATAACTCCAGGTAGTGTGTTGTCAGAAGCAGAACCCAGGATGGAAAAAGAAACCACACGGAGTAAGCTAAAAAGGAGTGCTGAGAAACTGCACTTACCACAACCAGATTTCTCATTTGTTGATAGTTTTTATGGGCTTTTTTCCCTCAGTTTTTTTAAAGTATGATGAGAAAGGGGTAAGATAACATGACTTCATGTCATGAATATACAGCAGATACATAGGTCTGCTTGCACTTGTTCATGTTTCTACCTTTAGTATGAGCAATGTTCCCTTGTACCATAAAGAAGAGCTTGGCTGAATTTCAGTCTGAGTAATACGTAAAATAATTAAAATGCAGGTGGACAAAAAAGTGTATGAAAAAGTCTAGAAATAACTAGCACAAACTTTCCTTTGGTTGAAAGCACGTGTCCCCACTTAGCTCAGTGTGTAGCTTGGGAATATTTCTGTATTCATCACTGATTCTTGGATCCAGAAGTATCTGTGGTTTAATGCTTTCTAGCATACATTATGTCTCTGAAGGCCTCATGCTACCTCTGAGGTACAAACACTGATAGGTATTTAGATATAGTGAAGCTGTCAGTTCTTAGAAAACTAAAGGAATAATGAAAAACAAATCTTTGTGACTTTTCAGTAATACTACAGGCATGTGCTGTTTAGGCTTGTCTGAAGTTTTAGGGATTAACTACTGTCAAGTTCGTATCCACCTTGTGTTCTTTTGGCATAATGGGGCACTCATTATGCTGTAAGACATATTTCTATCAAAGCCAGAACTTTTTTATATTTTGACCAAGACAGTGAATTACAGCAGGTTGTATGGACTTTTGCAATTCTTGCCTTTTTTTTGTCTTTGCTTTAACACAATATATAAAACAAAATAAAGATCTTTCAGACAGAATTAAAGCATAGCTGTATGTAAGGTCCTCCTCCTAATCAGGGAATGAGAGAATAAAGACTTTTGTCATGCTGTTTAGTGCAGACAGTGCAGTCAGAGATGAAAGTGAGGAAACCACTATGAAAATGGTTTCAAATAGAGTCTTACTGTTTTCTTTCTTTGTGTTCCAGATTTTCGTGATAGAAAACACAGCTGAAAGTGGATCAAGGATCATTGCACTTTCACAAGACGGGATCAATCTATTGCTACAGTAAGCTGGGAAGAAGCCTGCAGATTGGATGAGTCTTGGGTGTGTTGAAATGCATAGTTAAAAAGTAGTGTTGCCCATGGTCTTGGAAGTTATTGAGGCTGCAGTTCCCTGCAGTTCTCAGCTTGAAGCCTTTCACTAAAACATTTAGAAAATAGCATAAGGTGAGTAAACAGAAAAAATTGATTTTATTTTGCTGCACACAAATACTGGGTTTAAAGTAAGTCTAGCTATAATAGCTTCTGAGTGTATTGCCTATAACTTAGCCAGTTGTCTTGATCCTTTTTCCTCATCTATGATGTACATGATATACAGTCATTTCAAATAGATGTATAAGTTTGCAGCTTTTTAAGCTCTGTGGTACATTACACTATACCTTGCTTTTTATCTAACTTTACATTTGGCTCACCTAGACATTCATGTAGACCTGAAAACATGCAAAATTTTTGAGATACTTTATTTACTTTTATGTTGTGATCACTCATGCTGAAACATCCACGTTACTAATAGCTAGGAGAGTTCCAACTGAATTCTTTATGAACTCTGCTTGATCTACTGTATAGTGTGTCAGCCTTTCCCTGTGGCTGACATTATGTACGGCTGGATTAGTATCCACCACACATTGTGATGTTGTCCACTCTCTAGTAGAATGGTGCCATAATCGTTCATATTGCTTTTTAACTTGGACAGTTTGTGTGCATATGTGTGCTTTTGTATCTCTTGCATAGAAGATGGTGCCATTTTAATTTATGTTTTTCTTTCAAAAGTATCTCACTAGATAAAGTAGTCAGTTCTGAAGGCTGAGCAATAAATTAGGAATCCCTCTCAGACAGTAATACAGTCTAATTAAACCAACTAAACATCACTTAATTAGACTCATCTGGAATGAAGGTAAGGGAGATAGTCTGAACTCAATGAATTCACTTATATGACTATGATATAGTTAGTGTAAGTTTGAAAATTCTGAAAGGTCATGGTTACAAGTCCCTGGAAACATAGTTCTCTTTAAAGAGGCCTTTGTATGGGAAGCATAAAAATCAAATGTACTGAGATAGTGAGCAGTTTTGGAAGACAGTGGCAGTTATTCTCTCATTCTAATCTTTAGATTCCGCAAAATCTTCCTCTTTGCCATCCGATCTGTTGTTTACAGGAGTCATTACTACCAAATGATTTCTAGCGTAGCTAAATAAACCATTCCAAATGATTTATGTGAAGGTTTCATGGCAAGTGTTGGGAAGGAGCCAAACTTCACAAAAGAGCTGAGGACTCAACAATTTTTGTTTAGACTTCTGAATAAATGACCAGATTTTGAAGAGGGCACAGTGCCAACTTTCCTCAGTGCCAGCTCCTCTTAATTCTTCTCAGATAGAACTACTGTTTCCAGATAGCTTTCATATATTTTGGATAGCTACGTAAATGGCAATGTACATTTTTGAAAATATTACTCTTAAGGAAGACAAAACCACAGTGAAGGTTGTGACATATAGAAAAAAAGAAACCACAACAGGAAGCAGAAAATGTTTTAGAAGAAATATCTGACAGATAGTTCAGTCTTTAAGACTGTAAATTTGCGGATTTTTGCCTCTTCATTCTATCCAAATGCCAGGTCAGTGCTAATATTAATCGAAAATATTCACCAGAAATTGTTTGTTAAAGTTTTATCTCTAATCTACCTTAAATTCAACAGAATGAGAAGTTAAATATAGAGCATTTCAATCTATATATGGCCATAAAATATCAAGAATTTTGAAAGCAGTAATGAAATGCTCAACATATGAAATGGTCTTGAGGAATTATTATAATAAGTTCTTTCATCAGGTTTGAATCACTTAGCAAGTCATCTGCTGCAATTGCACGTGTTGGAATTACATTTGTTAGTGGTTTGTGAGAAGTGATCGTAGAATCATAGACTAGTTTGGGTTGGAAGGGACCTTCAAAGTTCACCTAGTCCAACCCCTCTGCAGTGAGTGATGTGGTATCGCAGGGAGTAATACGCAATATTGTTGTTTATTTTTATTTCCATTTCATATTAAACCTTCAAGGACAGCAAAGTCTTTTTAACTTGCAGTAATACTTGTTTAGTTTAAGTCCAAACAGACTTTTCCCTGTGAAAACAGTTACTCTAACAAGGGGTTTATGTATCTTCCATTTTGCTGCAGAGTATAGCTGCAGGGAAAAATTTCTCTGCATTTAGAGAAACACATGTTCCTTTGCCCTCACTAAAGAAATTTGAAGAAACAAGCTAGCCACAGAATTAAGGAGGGGAAAAGGATAATTTTGTCAGTCCTCTATAGTGATTTTGTTTGTTTCCTTCCCTTCTTGTTGTGTGCCTAAGTCTAATCTTTCTGTCTAGTTCCGAGCTAGAGTTTGATAACGATGCTGTCAGCGAGGGGAGCTTAACTTGCTTATAATTTCCCTTTTATGATCTGGTAGCCCCATCTGAGTGCAAAGGGCATTTGGAAAGTTGTGGCACTTGTCTTCCTTTAGCATGTCACTAGTGCAAATAATGGCAGCCAAATGTGGACACAGACCTCGTTCCAGTATTTTTCTGAAACTTGTGGTGGAACAGGATATTGTACAACATATCTTATAGGAAAATCTATGATCTCAGGAGATACAAAGACAGAAGTTGCATTAATTGAGATGACTTCAGACTGGGAACATTCTCATTCTTCTCACTGCGTGCCGAGGCTGATGACCTCTGATCTTCTGCTTGGCTGTTATTGCTTCCTTTCAGAGATTTTGGGAGAGATTGCTTTTTTACATTTAACATTCACTCCCTGGCTGCCTAGCAATATAGGACTGAACAAATCATCTAAGAAGACCAGGCAAGATAAATTAGATGCTTAATTTGCACATCAGGAACTGCAGACAGGCTAATTTTAAAAGGACAGTTTGATAAAGTAAAATAGTACTGTGCACACATTAGTAATTGCCGGTTCCACAAAATTATTAATGGTAGATGAGCTCTGGGCTTTGAATCTTTGCTTAAATTAATTTTTGAAGGGATATCCATGAAATATAGACAACAAAAATCATTAGAAAACTTATCACATAATTTTCAACATTAAAACATTTGTGATTTGTATTATTTTTCTCTATCAACATGCATAATCCTAACTGTCCTATACAAAATCAAATATAAACACATACAATACAGTCACATTTTGAATATTCCTTCCAAAAAAAAAAGTTGATTTTAGCAAGAAATCAAGAAGTAATGTATTCATGTACCTGCTACTGTATGTACTTATAAAGGGACTTCATCTATAAATTAAGCATGAGCAGTTCAGTCCAGTGTGCACCTTTCATTGGTCCCTATGAGGAGTCCAAGATCCATTCTTAGTCTCATCTCCTGCATAGATCAGTTTCCCTCTGCCTTTATAGTCATGTAGCTGTCCTGGGCAGGGCTTGGGGTGGGTTGCTTTGGTTGAGGGTACTATGGTGCATAACATGGGTAGTACGGTACTGGCAACCCAACAGTGTGTGTTAGGTCCATACACCCAAACTGAAATTAAAAGCTACATCTATCCTTCCTATGCATTAAATTTGGTCTTTACACCTTGCATTTTCCTGTTGGTTTTCATTTTCCATCGTGTACTTTCTTACTTGTCTAACTATTTGATAAATATGCATGAAAATGGCAGTCATTAATTCTACCAGGCATTGAGAAGGAGCTAAATATAATTGTCAGGTTTTGACACTACCCTATCTGAGCCGCCTGTTGCGTATGGGTGTTCCATTAGCCCTTTGGCAGTATACAGGCACCCTGACATTGTTCCGCTACTTAGCACTCCCATTCTCGTACTCCTCATTGCTTCAGTACGCAATATGAAAACCAGACTTCCTATTTCTCACATCTGCCTAATGTTGTTCGGCATCCTTTAACCATTCCGCTCTTTTCCCAATATGGCCTAAAGGCAGTTGTGTTTAGGGAAAGATGTTTGGTGTGACTTCTTATTCTTGCATCTGGTCTCCTTGGAGCATGGAAGTCCTTGTGTGCTAGACAGATTTGGTCTTTCCATGCCTGCTATCCCTTTTTTTTATTTTGGAGCAAGTAGAAACCTAAACAGAATGTCAAAAATCTGTGTTTTACGCAGGTGTTTTCATTATCTATTTTATTCTGATTTGATCTCTTCCTCTCCCATGTCTAAATACATAAGGATCCAGGATGCTTTCTTCAGACCTGCCTCCAGACTCTGCTGGAGGAGCTGAGGCGAAAGGGAAGGCTGTTGCCCACACAAAGCTCATGTATTCACCACTAAAACTATTGCTCTTTGATTCTACTTTTGGCCTTTTGATTTGGGCCAGTAAGAAATGCTTTTTGTTGCCCCAGTTTCCATTTTGGTGTCACTCACAGTCTGATAGGAAGCTTAGATAATCACGATTTAGATGTTTTTTTCCTCTCTGTTTCTCCACATTCCCTGTCCTATTTTAACTGTGTGCCAGTGGCCCTTGATTAATATTGCTACCCAGGGGCAACATTTGTTTCCTTTTGGACAGAAACAAAATTCAGTTTTACAAGAGACACTATCTGTTTGCATCTTCTGTAGATGTAAGGAGATGCTGTAGATATTTCAGTGCCCTAAGGACATCTTTATATAATGATTGCACTTGGGCAGAAACAATTTAAAAATCCCACTGCATACACTTGATATTTAGTATAATAAATGAGGGCAAATGCAAAAGAATTGCAATAAATAAGCTAAACACTGGAGAATACTGGATCTAGTATACGATTAATAGAAGTGCAGTCGTCATAGAAAATGTTCATATTTATGAAGTGTAGCTATGTTTTGTTCTTTTTACCAGTCTTTGGGGCAAGTTTGTCTTGAAACCTGCAGTCCTAAATTTGCAAATTGCTGCTTCTCACTTGGATTTCTGCCATCCTAATTAAATAAATATTTTCAACTAAATAATATTTTTAACTTTATAGCTACTAGGAACAACAGAAAAACAATAGGACTTTGTCTGAATATCTTTTTCCAAGATATTGTATATGAACTGCCAACATAGGGTTTGGAGTCTGCGAGAATGAAACCTCTCCATCTTTAGCCGTTGTTTGTACGTTCAACTCCATAGTTCCTCAGCTTGTTTTGGTTTTTTTTCCTCTTCAGGTTCAGCTCTGCATACTGCTTTTCACAATTTTTTCACTCTCTCTCTCCCTCTGGTAATCTTGGCTTAAGATGGTGAATAGTTTTACAGTCACATTTTGGGGTTTTTTTGTTTCCTCCACACACATTTTTTGAAGTTTGATTTGCAATAACACTGGGCAGTTAAGGTTGCCTGTGGGAATTCATTAAAGCTCTTGCATGAGTTAGATATCTAACCCCCATTATCTCATAGTGTTGTTTAGGCACCTAATTCACTGAAGAGCTTCAGTGAATCTGACAGAGGTCTGTCTGTCCTATGCTTCGGTACCCCTAACCCTCGATCCATCATCTTCTATTTCATCACAACGGGGCAGATTCCGCTCACATGTGTTGAATAGATCTTATTCCTAGGAGATTATATTAAATATACAGTTACAAAGTCAGGATGAGAAATCTCCCTTATGAGCATAGTTGGATAACCTTTAGTCTTTCCATGAATATAAAACCTAAATTGAAGATCTACAGCTGATTTCGGTACACCTATGCTAGGCTGTGTCAGGATAAGTTATATTTCTTCGTTAAGATAGTGTTGAACATCATTCTACTATTGACGGACTTTTAATAGCAATTTTTCATTTTCTTTAGGAAAAAAACAGGCAACTTTAAGAGCAAGAAAATTTTTCTGTGAACTTAAGTAGTGGAAAGAGGAAAGCATGTTAGTAAGGAGAGAGCACATTGCAAATTAATGTAACCCTTAGAATTTTAGTACTTTGAATTTATTATATTTGTATCCACAGTTACACTGAGATTCCTTGGAATATTTATTGTAGTGTATTATTGCATTCTTTATGTATTATTAGACACAATGTTTCTGAGTGGGTTAGATTTTTTTTTTCTTGTGACTCCACCATTTCAGGTGAAAATGTCAACATTTACAGGGATGACATGAACCATGATTTTTTAATAGGAATTTAGAATTACATATGAAGAAATATTGAAGTCATAAAATAGACTAAGGTGATTGTTAATTTGAGGCTGGTTTAATTTTAAAAATTGAATCTGATCTTCAGAATAAAAAGCTCTTTCCTGTGGGTCACAGGCAAACCAAATTTTTTTCTCTAACTTCCTGCATAATGACTTTTAAGCTGAAACCAGGTTGGTTTAGATTGGACACAAGGAAGAAATTTTTAGAGCGAGGGCGGCAAGACACTGGAACAGATTGTCCAGAGAAGCTGTGGATGCCTCATCATTGGAAGTGTTTGAAGTCAGGTTGGATGTGGCTTTGAGCAATCCGATCTAATGAAAGATGTCCCTGCCCATGGCAGGAAGGAATTGGACAGGGTGATCATGAAAAGCCCCTTCAAACCCAAACCATTTTATGATTCTATTATCTTTTTTTTTAAATAACATCTCTGAGATGAATACATCTCCTTCAAGAGAATTATCTGTGGATAATGACTGTTATTTTAAATGGCTTTAGGCTATCACAGCTAATTTAAATTCTTTGCCTTCTTGGTCGCTGAGATCTGGGTGAAACTGATTTGTGAAGCCTGTAGTTTAGTGAGAAAAAGAGTAAAGAAAACAAATCAGAATCCTATTTCTTGCTGCTTTGCTATTCTTTCACAAACTAGTGTCATTAGATATCGTCTACCAGACAGGAGAGTATCCAGCGTATTCATTAAATATCCCAGTATTTATCAGTAAACTTGAAGAAGCTGCTGATCCTTTGCTCTATTTGTTCGTTGCTAAACTAAAGAATACGATTTTACTATAGCTGACATGCAGTAGAAAGTCCAGCCTTAACTAATTAGTTTTTAAAATGAGCTCAGTGCTCAATGGCTTGTATTTTGCCCATGCTAGCAGGACCAGTTTAGTGGTTCTCGGCACAAGTAAAAACCTGGGCTGCCAGTATGCTCCAGTTTGTATTGGGAGAGAGCAAGCTTCAGTTTGTAAAAATAGGTTACATATTTAGCATAAAATAACCTACAATCTAGACAGAGGATGACTCAAAGACTGTCATTTCAAATATGGGATCCCCCTAAAATTCTCTTTGACCTGGCTTTAAGAAAAAGTTATTTGAAATTTTTATGGTCAGTTCAAAGCAGTATATTAAAATTTGAGTGTTGGTTTTGGTTTTTTTTTCCCAGATTATATTAATTTATCTAAATCATGAATAACTGTTCTGCATGGAAGTTATGTATTAATACTGGCTTATCCGAATTTAAGTTATAAAAGAGAAGTCAAAATAATGTATTTTGATATTAAATCTGGAGATTACTCAGTACATACTAAAAAAATCTTCTGTTCAGCTGACCTCCTATGATTGTTTTTCAAAAAGTCAGAATTTATAATTTTGTCAAGATCAGATAAACCTTCTGTGATTAAGAAGAACAGGTGATTTCATCATGTCAGAAACAGGCAGACATTGTTTTTCTGCAATACTGAAATTTAAACAGCATTCTACGTGAATACATTGTAGATTATTATGCTATATGCAGTGTGTTTACTCACTTCCAGCCTCTCAATAGAAATGAAACTGAGCAACTGTATGAGATTAGCATTATGATAAAAGTATATGTTTTTTATGAACTGCATAGTTATTAAACATAGTCTCTCAGCATCCCTAGTCAAGATGTTAATTTAATGGAACCACTTGAATCATGAGTATGGTCTTTCCATGGGTAAGATAATTAGAGAGTTTGAAAACTAGGATTAATAAATAATTATAGCAGATTTAGTTTCAATTAACATTATAAATGTTACTATTTTAGCAATTAATTGACATCTGATTAGCATGTTGCAGGGTATAACTGTTTAGATATTAATCAAAGTTCTAAACCTTGCTTACAAAATTAGTTAAAGACATGTACATAATTTTCCGTTATTTACATGGTAACTAAGCTTATCTTTTACATGTTTGCTCAGGGCCACAACTTGTAGCATATGCTGACATTATTATTTATTAATTATAGTGAACATTGCCAATGTGATTTGAAAGTCTATGTGGCAACACATCTGCCTTTTTGGTACATGCTGTGCAATCTTAACTGTTGAGGGATTTTTAGCTCTGTGTGTTAGCTCATAGAACTACTTGGTTTTGTTTCTAAATCTGAGCACAATAACAGCTTTATTTCAAAAAATGAATGAAAGTAATTTGTTAGCAGCTTTACTTTGAAAAATGAATGAAACTAATTTGTAAAAATACAGCGATGAGTCTTTCTGATAAAAAGGTAATAAAAATGCAATGCATGCAAGCATATTTTATACTCAGATCTACTTATGTTGTGCTTGAGCAGTCTAAATTAAATACTATAAATTCTGTCCAAAAAATGTAAATACTGTGAGTTAAATCTAGTTGCATAAAAATTCAAGCTAAAAAGGAAAAGCTACCTCTAAATTTAATCTTTTATATTTGAAATCATTGAGATTTCCTACAGATGATATGAAACCCCTTGCTTTAAGACTTAGAAAAATGTACCAGTAACAGAAGAATGCCATTTCTTATGTTGGATATGAATTGGAAGGAAAAATCTTGACCTAGAGGAAAATGAGTGATTTATCTGATGTGAGGATGAGTGAAAATATCAAATCTCTCTCTTTTGTTAGAGATCTCGCACTCCTGAGACATCCGGTCTGGTAAACTGGTATAGGACCAATGGCAAGACATATCTTGCAAAGGGCAGAGAACCCTTAGTTCCCACTGAAGTGGAAGGGTAAGGATCCTGCTGTGTGCAGTCATCAAAAATGGATAGCAGAACTTCCAGTTATTCCTAAGGAAGATCTGCAGGCATCCAGGAGGAGGAGTTCACATAGGCACTTGAAACCTGACTTTTTATTTTAGTTTTTCTATTCCTAGTCCTGACCGACATGAATAGCATCACACCAGAAGGCTAAGCTTTGGCCTCCTTTGAGCAAAACAAGGGGTCGATTCATCTGTCTGCAAGAATTCCACTCGGGAGACTGATTCCAAGTGCTTTGGCAGCCCTTTGAAGGCACTGAGGAGACAGATCTACATCAAGTGAAGGCAGTATGTAGAGGGTCTTTGGGGAGAACTTTTAAGTGCATTTAGGATCTTGAGAGTCTCATTAGGAGCCTAACTGGGCTTAAATCATTGCAAAATTAGTAATGTTCAGGTTATGATCCGTGCTGGGACTGCCAGTGACTTTTCTCAGATGTTAAGGAGTATGGTTCCCCTCCAATCCACCCAGGCAGTGGGTTCTCTGCACTTCATGGACCCTGTAAGAAATTGAAGCAACCCAACAGTGTGCTATAAAACAAACATTCAGCCCTCTTAAGGGAACTATGACAGACAGGCTTATTCCCCAAATTACAAACTTGGAGCTGGCTGGATGAGGATCATTACCTCCTCTCCCAGCAAAAAAACCCACTTTGTCACATTTGAATGATTTACACTGCAGTACTTCCCACGTGTCAGCTCTTATAAGCAGCATTTATAGCAGAACAGAAGACCCCAGTAGAAGTTCAGTAGTTGAATAAACCTCTCATCTTTATTCCTTTACAAAGAATAAACAAAAAATCATTTCAAAATTGGAATGATATGGGAAATGGGGATTAACTAGGCAGTGAGTGAAAGCAAGCTACAGCCTCGAGCAAATTTGTAATTAGGTAAGTTACAAACACTTCAATAATGAGAAGTATAATAGAAATTCTGACAGGTCCTGTACTGTAGAGAGCTTGTGGGCACCATCGTAATAAATGAACAGAGATCTATTTGATTTTTTGTTAAAAGTGAGAAACCCCAAGAGTTTTGTGTTACTTCATTTAGTGCTTGGTGAGGCTGTTTATATGAGACTTTCCCCTACATTTTAAATCACTTATTGCTGCTTTGGCAGTGTCTGTTAGATTCCATTAGATTCATTAGCTCTTCTAAAGAGTATTGCTCTGTGGAAATAGCTGAAACAGCTGCCCTGTGTAATTTTGTTATTGCTTTAATTTACTCAGGATTCTGTTTTAACACTCCAGCTGTCAAATATAAAGAGGAAAAAACAATCAATATAAAAGCACTTTCTACCTTAGTATTCTTATGTGTACAGTTTGTGGGAAGATGTATAAGAAAATAAGCAAATGTAGATTTTTCATATTTTCCAAGACATTTCTTGGAGCTGCTGGAAATAGATAGCACTTCTCAAAGTGCCATCTATGGAGTACTTCTCTGTGGGGTGAGTCTCCTCTGCCAAACTACTTCCCTCACATGGTGAAACATCTGTCAGTATCCAAGCTGAGCTGCATTCTGTCCAGTACCACTTGGTCACTCTTAGATTTTGGCCAAATAGGGGTCGCAAGATCTAGACATGTGCTGTGTTGGTGTCCTTAAAGCTTTTTTTTTGCAGGAGCATGGGATACAGTTTCATTGATTGTCTCGGCGCAGCTGCAAATATGTCACTGAAAATGGGCGAGTCCATTTTGTAAAGCTCCTTTGATTTGTTAACAAAACTCTTCATGTGTAAAAATGTATATTCTGTTGCTTACAAGAACACAGAATTGCTTACTTTTTATAGTCCCAACCAGACCATCCAGTGAGAAAATGTAGGAAATCTCCTGTTGTTGTTGAATACTGATTAGAACTACAAAACTACAGTATAGGGTATAATGATGACAGCTAGTCTGGCAGCAGTTCAGGTTCAGTATCTCTCACAGAAGCTATTTGAAGCTGAGTAATGTCAAGGTAAAACATGGTTTCTTGTTACCAATAACTTACAAATACAGTCACAGAAGGGCTAAATCCATGAAGGAATGACACCTTTTTTTTTTTTTTTTTTTTTTTTAATCTTTTTAGTGAAATGAGGCAGTCATCTTAAAGGGGACTTTAAGATGAGTCTGAGTCTAGTATTGCTCTTTTCTGCCTGAAGTCTAAGGCAAGTCATCTGTAGCAGTTCAGTGCTGAATGAATAGACAACAGTTTCTCCCAAAACTGTTTTGAGTATATTGCTAGTAGGAGTCACTGAGGAAGTGAATCCAGGAAATATATTCAGCTGATTATAACAGTCTGTGTGTAACTTCTGGAGAGGAAAAGGCATGCCCGCTCTTTTTATAAGCTTTACAAGGTTATCTGATGTAAATTGGATATTGGAAAATAATCAGACAGATGTTTCCCTTCCAAAGGTATCTGGGAGAGGGAGTGAGACTTCCTAAAATTTGCAGAGATTATCCTCTTTATAAATGTTTCTTGTACTCAACTGAAGTACGGAATAAAAATCATATTGGATGATCTGAATAAATGGAAGAATCTGATCAAATATTTTGGATTTTAATTTTTTCCAAAGAATATATGTGGGTTATTTTATTTGAGTTGAATGTTCTCTAGGAACTGTTCAATAAATTGAGCTAATGTTTATGTTTTTTAACCACACGCCATGCATTTTCTTGCCTGATGTTTTTCAATAAATAGTTCCTCCCCTCTTCTCCCTCCTTTCCCTAAATACTTCCATAGAAATATTTTGCTAAAGATCTGTGGAGAGCTTGGAATTTAATAACGTCTGTCAATGATTCCAACTTTTGTTTGGTAGGTAAATGATTTTCACAAGTATAAGCTGTCAGCTTCAGAGAGGGGCAATTTGCAGATAGTTACTAAAAATCAATGCACAACCTGCAAGAAGTTGAGATTTATGAACATGGATAACACTCTCTTTTAGTGAAACACCCTAGATGATCTTGTTTAATTGTGCTGCCCTGTGTCCAACTGCTGAAGATGGTACCTGACAGCTGACTGACTTGAGCTTGGCACATGGAGTTGCTGTATTTTACAGAAGAGGGAACCACTATTGCTTTTTTTTTTTTTTTTACTTCTCACTGATCTCCCAGTAGGTCTTCCTTTTTTGTTTTCCTTCCTTTTCATCTTTCCTGTGCACATGCTGTGTTGAACGCTGGTAAGGCAATACTAGATCCAAAACCAAGTGGCCACTTGCTATTTCTTCGACTTTCCAACAATTCCACTTTAGAATGCCAAAAACGTATTTGTAGCGCTATTCTGTTTCCCTGTTGGAGTTACTGCCAGGCTTTGAGGAATATCCAGGTTGCCTGGATGTCTCTATCTCTCTCATAGCCTTTTCTTCTTTGAATAACATAATTGGCAATATGGTATTACATGCTTATATTTTGGAACATAAATAAAGCTTTATATAAGTTTTTGAAATGAACTGCACGTGTATGTCTACATTAAATTAAACATACTCATAAGCACTTCATGAATGATCAGAGAATCATTTCATCCATATCTAAGTTATATTTGCCCTTTTTTTTTTTTCAAGCCTACACTTGTATTTGTTTTGCATATTTCACGGTGGCATTTTGTGTGCCCCTCAGTGCTGGCAGTGGCAGTGCATGCAGGCGGACAGGTTCTGATCTCCTTTGGTGTAGCACATCAGGGTCTGGTCCAGTAAGCTACACTTCTCTGCTTCCTCTTTTTGTTTTATATCGACATTTCTTTTTGAATATCTGCATGTAATGAATCATATTTTACTCAGCTGTTTTCTGCCAACTCTTTGCATTTGCTTGTAGAGATAAGATTATTGATCAATCCTTTTGATGAGCCATAGTATCTGGGAATACTATTTAGATAGGTAACGTGAATGGGAAAATACCTTGGTAAAGTACTATTGTTGATAAACAAATGCTAAGGTTATGTTAATAAAAAGCCTTTAGAAAATTACTGATGTGAAAGCCATAGCTCAGCATGAAAACTAATACCAAGGGCTGGGATTTACACTGTGATTAGACGATGGTCAATCCAAGTCCAGGCTATTCTACAGTAGGGAAAAAACCAAAATACAATTGGTTTCCTAAATTCTCTTTCATCTCTTATGAAGACAGACTTGATAAAGGGCTTGATGGTTTTGATGTTGTCTGTGGCAAACTTCCCTAGACTTTTGAGAACACAAAAGTTCTATTGCCTTCTCTCCAACAGGCAAACTACCAGTCCTTTCTTGAGCAAAAATACCAATTGAAGCACGACTTGTTAGTTGTGCTTAAGGTTATTGTGTAGGCAGTCAGGAGATAATGAAAGTTCTGGAATGCTAATCTAAAAAACTATTGACAAACTCCTTTAATAGCAGATATTGCTCTTCCCCAGAGGGCTTTACTCTCAGAGAAGACCATTAGCTCCATTACCTGAGTTTCAACCTATCCATTCTCTATTTATTTCTTCAAAATTAATTAATGGCCTTTTTGGAAAAAGTCATGTGATTTCACATCCCAAGGCCAGTAAATTAAGAATGTAACTGTTGTGTCTTCTTATGGGTAAATGCGTATTTTCCAAATTAAGTTGACTTTAAAAGCTTTTTCCAATATTACAGTGATGCAGTCTAGAGAATACAGACAGACCTTTCACTTCTTGTCGTTAATAAGTCTTCAAATGTTAAACTTTATATTTCTACTGTCAAATGCAAATGTTTATTTACGTCTTCCTCAATAGCTGTCATGTTAGTGTCACTCTTTCTTTATTTTTTTCTTTAATTACCTTTCAGCATATAGTCTTGACAATTAAAGGCCAAATACTTTATTTCAAAGGTCATGCTTCACTGGCAGTGATGTTCATTACAATTTTCTGAAAGTCAACTCACTTGTCTTAATAGATGAATGTTGTCACAGCAGAAGTATGCAACACATCAGTAACTAGTATATTTTGTAATTTTCTGCTGTGCAAGTTTCCAACATGTTATCTTTTAACATTACTTAATAGTCAAAAGAACTACTTACTACCTAATATATTCAGAATTAAGGTATTTCTAGTGTGAACAATCCAGAAATGAACGTGAGCTTTAATCAAGTACTTTAATGGAGATAAAAGAAATAAAAACACTGTTCATTTGTTTCTAAACAGAGCAAGGCTTTCTAAACAGAGTAAGAGTGCTCAGCCTCTGGATTCTCTGTTTTGTCAGGGATATAGTATTTTTTCCCTGTGCTGTTTGTTTCTCTGCTGCTTGCTAACAGCTAAATAAGCAGGCAATGGTGCAAAGCAAAGCATGCCACTGAAAATTAATTGCATATGCCATAACATTGTCCAGTCTTTGCTACTAGGATAAATAATTAGGAAATCAAGTGATAAACTAAATACTGATTTAATTGGTTTCCTCAGAATTGCTGTTGCTGATAATCTCAGTATTCTTTTCAGCATTAGTTAATCAAATCCCTTGTTTGCAATAAACTCCTCGAAGATTGGCAAAGGACAAATTGAGAATAGAAATTTAAGATATTTAACACTGTAAGGGTTCACTGGTCTGCATTAATTGGGGAATTTCAAGAGCATTAATTATCAATTTATACTTGCTGCAAACTCATCTGTTCCCAGTCCTTTGGGATTCAAGTGTTGATCATAGTATTTTGTCAACACTAGACCAACTGGGGAAAAGGTAAAACCAGAGAGACCCACACATGATGAACTGTGCTTGGCATTTAGCATCTACAGACTCATTCTGTTTAAAAAGGAACTTCTGGACAAAAGGCAGATGCATAAGAATGCTATCATACCATTAAAATGAGGAGTTTTTTTCTGATTAATTTTTGTGCTAAGAGTCTTTACTACTACTCACCAGTCTGTTTTTGTTAAGAAAATTGGTCAGGATTTAAATTATTTCTCAAATCATTTGACACCTGTACACTTTAGTAGCTTTTTCTGGAACTTCAGAAAGCCATAAGGGTAATGCTTGGAGGATACATTCAAATAGCATTTCTGTATGTCAGGTGTTCTGTTAAGTGCTTGAAGCACACCACTAGTTTTTCCCAAATGACTTCAGCATTATGCCGCATATGGGTAAACACTAATTTTGATGTTAAATAGGTCACAAAACTAAAAGATGAAGTTCCTCTCGCTCACAAATGTCAGGTAGCTTTGTAGGCCGTTTACTTGTTATACTTCCTCAGGAAATGCTGTTATTTTAAAAAAAAAGTTTTCTAGTGAGGCACAACCTTCATATTGTCCAGCGATTTTTATAATAATGTACTTCATTCCACTTCTTTGAAATTGATTTCTCAAAGTCCAGACTGTTTTGCCTGTGACAGTAATTGCTGAGTGATCTCCTTGTCCTTATCTTGTTATGCTTTCTCTCCCCCGTCCAGTTGAGGAGGGGCACGATAGGACAGCTTTGATTGGCACTTGGCGTCCAGCCAGGGTCAACCCACCACAGGTACTCTATGAGGAACAAGAATTAATAGTTTGGACATTTGGTCTTCATCTTGTGCTGAATTCTGTTATAACACAGGCTGTATGATCCTTCTATGCTCCAGTCATCTCTGGTACCCTTTGTAATTTCTTTCCACAGGTGAATGCTTTGGTATATTTTTCTTATAGCTGTTATTCTTAGTAGCAAGAAGATCTCTAAAAGTTATGACAGTATGATCATCATTGATAGTTCACTTTCTGCCATGAATTCATAACTCTTAAAAGCTGAGTTGATAATGTTATTTGGTTGTATTATCCATGACATTTTAGATGGCAATGACTAAGATTAGTGAGTATGGGCTGTATTTCACTCCTGCCTCACTGTCAATTATCATCGTTACTTTTATGCCTACTCTTTTTCTTTCTGATTTTTGCTGTTGCTGTTCTTAATGGCTGCTATGGCTTGTATGAACCTGAATCCAATCAACGTTTTATGTCAATCCAGTTCAGTCATCTATTAGGTCAGTGTATTAAGCTACTTTTTTTTCTTTGCTTTTCTGCTAAACTTGCGTATTTCTTCTGAAGAAATTTAGATACTGTGTACAAAAGGAGGAGAAGGAATCTGTTGTTCATGTTGAGCATTCTCAAAATAGAGTAGAAATGTTCCTTTATTGGAAAGATTGACACAAGTTTTGGAGAAAAGAACATATCTGAGAACTTATGAATGATTCTTTCTAATACAACTAAAACCTGTGTGGAGGACAGTTTAGCAGAGAACTGTAATTATTTTGAATAGTGATATTTTGGAGAAAAATTCTGAGTCTATACAAGATTAAACCCCAAACTAAACTACTTAGCAATTTACATTGCTTAAGCGATGCATGGGAGATGATCCATATAGAAACACATGGATAACTACTTCGTAGATTTTCATTTCATCTTTTTAATGGCAAGTTTCTTAAACAAATTAGTATTTGAAATGTTTTAATATGCATCTGATGCACACAAGATACACAAGTACTATGTTCACACTTTTATCGTGTTTTGGAATGAGTTCACATTTCGTCAAATGGCGGTAGTTTGGCACAGAAAGCACAGATCTCAAAGAATTTGTGATAGGTGCAGGTGAAGAAGAAAAAAGACAATTGATACTGGCAGCTAAAGTCTTACTCTATGTCACTGTGAAGGGGAGTTAAAAGGTAGATATCAGCAACTTTCTGAACTCTACAAGAAAGATTGTAATTGTACCTGATTCATTATTCATCAAAGAATGAATCTGACAAAAAAGCTCAAAGGTAAGTGCATCTAGTCTGTAAAATGTCAAGACTGAAGCAGCCATTCTGATAGTTATTGGATAATCTTTCTACTATGTATCTATATTTATTTATTTATACTCTTGATCTTATTTTCCATTTCCAGTATACTATTCTTCAAAGAATTGTAACATTTCTTCATGATGTTACAGGATACTTGCACACTGTCTGTGAGACACTCCTCAAAGTTTTTGAAAATCTTGATAAAAAAAGACAGGGCTACTGGATGTGATGGAGAGCAGTTAAATATTCCAGTGACTGTACAGCTACTATTATTCTGACAGGAATATGTCTGGATATAGATCTTTATTTTCCAGATTATGGTGGTTTTTGTCTTGTGTATGATACCACTCAGAGCTGCGAGCAGGGATTGTTCATTCCTTTCACAATAGGTCAAGACACAGATAATAAGCACAATGAGGGAGTCCCAGCTCATAAAACTTTCATTCACAAAGACTTGACAGTTGGTGTTTTATCAAGTTTTAGATCAGATACTTTCATATTACTGTATGACTAAGTCTTTTGTAAACCATGTGTTATGCTGCTGTTTCATCAGAGCTAATCTGCAATTTCCTATGTTTCTTGTTGTATCTGATTTATTTTTTCTGTGTTATAGCTCAATAATTTTTCTATAATTACACCAGATGCAGAAAAATATAGAAAGGGGAGATCTTATAATAGCTAAAGCACAAATATCTTTAACAGTCTGGAGTCAGGAGATCTAGCATGACTATGGACAGATGAAAAGTGTGTGAGTAGGGAAAGAATGGCTAATGTGTAATTTAGTATTGTTCATAGAGTCAGTTGTCTACACTGACTCGAACACTGTTCCCAAATCTGAAAAGGGAGCAACGGCAAAGAATTCAAGCTACTCCACTTGGAGCTAATTTTTCAGAACCTCATAGTTTGAACTGAGGATATTTCAGAAACCTTTAACCATGTTAATGGCCTTACATTGGTTTCAAGTGGTCACAGTTGTTGACGACAAGAGGCTTTGTATTTGAATATGGCACGTCTTTTGGTCCATGTGAAAACAAGTTTGAATGTTAAATATTTTCTGACACTTTGGAGTTACTGTTGCCCTTCCCATTTTCTTTAGGTCAACATATCGTTCATGGCAATAGTGTATAGGTCTAAAATCTCTTTATAGGAAGTAGTCTGGGGTGTGACAAGTAACATGCGGTTCACCTCTACGCGGTGCTGGATCAAACTGCAAAAAGGAGTATTTTAGAGTATCATCGAGTTCCATGATTGCAGCCTGGTTGCCACAACAGTAGCAATAGTTTGGAGCACTGAAAATTGTTACTACATTCCGATCATGGCACGAGTTGTACCCCACCATTACCAACTGATGAGCAATGAAAGGCACAGACAAGGATAAAAATTTGAAATTCCAGGAGCCTGCAGATTCATTGATGAATATAGAATTTAGGTCTGGGATCTCCTCTAGTTTTAGGACATTGTCAGCCATGCTATACTTTCCAAATTCACTTCGAGGTTACAGTAGTCTTTATTAATTATTTTAGAACATTTTTTGTGCCCAGTTGGAAATCTCTGTTAAAAATAAATAATTAAAGTTCATCTATATTAAAACCATATACAAGTCAACTACATGGATAACAGTTACTAATTTAAATGCTTAATCAGCTTAACTCAGTTTAAAGGAAGGGGTAATAAATTGTAATTATGAAGAAAAATGACATATGGATTCTTTGGACAACACTTTTTTTGCCTTGGCAGAAAATGCGACAATCACAATCAGCCAAAGGGGAGGGATATAGACTACAAAAGGTTGAGATGGCACAAATCCAACAAGGTGGGGAAAAAAAAAAGGTATTTCCAAATTTGCCTAGTTGAATGGTTAAACTGGTATCCACAGTACACTGTGCATTAATGACACAATTTCTTTTGTTTGTATCATACAGAGCCATGAAAGCCACTTTAGTTTTTAAACTAGATCAATTTTCTTTCCTAAATGAGCTGAGGTAGGGTCAGTCATCAGTAAGCCTCTGTCAAACAATATTTTTTCAGACTGTCCAGCTCTGCTATTTAATGGCACCATTTTGAATTAGACCTTAATGTTATGTCACTTTAAATTAGTGGCTTTAGTTTGAACATGGCCATAAAGAATATTATCAAGCCAGAGTAAACAGTTTTCTATCAAAACAAATCAGTCTAGGTTAGAAATAGCAATGTCACTGACACTTATGTCTGCTTGGTTTTCATTGTATTTGCTGTATCTTTTAAAACTAAACAAAAGCAAATATATGTCTTAATGGTACAAAACTATTGTTGTGTATTTAACATAATATATGCAGAAGTGTAATAATATATTGCCTCATATTACTTTGTATAGTTTACTTTTTTTGATTTATCCCATTATTTCAGAGTTTTTATAAACCAGGTCCACAGTGTTTCCCTGCAATCAGTAGTTGTTACATTGCTGTGCTCAGCAAACCTAAGCCTGAGGTAGTTCACTCCTTTTTTGCCCCAATTTCATTCAACCCATCAAGTCACCCCGTGTTCTGCCAGGCAGCTCAGAAGCGCTGTGCCAGATGTCACATGAATCACTAGGGCTTTCTTAATGTCGTTGTTTAGTTGTAGGAAACCTGGTGACATCTTTCTCTTGCCCAAATAGCATCTCTCTTTTCAGAGACATCCTAAGATGAATGTGTGTGTACACACATAATCAGATATTGATTTCCGTGCAAAATGTTTGTAATTTACTTATGGGAGAAATAATTTAAAGCTGTTTTCCCAAGGACAGTTAATTCTAAGGGATGAGTTATTGTGTTTGGAATTCTGTATCTTTATGCAGTGAAATCCAACAGAGAATGGTCTTGAGTGAGTTATTTGCCAGACGGCAAAATTTCCCAGCATACTCAAAGTTGATTGTTTATGTGCGCTTCCTACTACACACTGCAGGGGAAAAAGGTCTATGGAACCTGCAGTTGGCAAGTGGCAGTCAAGCAAAAAAAATAAGCTGAATTGCCATTTGTTCCTCTAAGTAGTCCCTAGTAAAATGAACAGAGCCTTTCTGAACTGTCTGCTAGACAAATAAGGGTTGAAATCAATGGAAATTGAATGAATGTCATTTTGGACTGAACATCTATTCCTTAATAAGGCAGAACTATATGGAATTGTGATGGAATTAAAAATACATATAGGATCTGATCCATCCTAAGAAAACAAAATCAATGTGAAAATCTAGTTCTTAACTGTATAATTACCAATTATGGTACTGCCTTAGAGAAGAAGAATGAGCCAGCTGTTACAGCACTGGTCTAGAGCTTCAGTAGCTCAAACCACTCTGTGCTTTATCACTGACTTGCAAATTGAAAAAAAATCAGTGACACAAATTGCAGAGGAAGAGGTGAACTTGTCAGCTTTTAAGTGGAATTATTTTAAACTTTTTTTGGTATATACTTCTGAATCCAGTAAAGGATATAGTAGAAGTTTAATATAAACCAAACTTTATATGGGGAAAAAAATAAGGAAAACAATAATAAGAAGCAGAAATTGTGTCTGTATCTTGCTACTGACTCCTGACATGGAAGCATGAGGGGCTAGGGGGCTGCAGTAGAGATGCTCCAGAGTTATCTACCCAGAGACAAATTCACAGATGTAAGCAAGGTACTACAGTTGTAAAATACTGTGTTCTGCTGAGAAGCACAAGAAGAGGCAATACATGATTTTAATACCATAGGATTCCTCTTAGGTCTACAGTGGCTGTCAGGTGAAAAATAATAAGAATACATAATGCCTCCTGGACAGTCTGTAAAAGAGAGAGGTATCACAAAAGTCTGGAAGACATCCCAGTGATACAAGAAAGGTACCACCTTACTGTTGCTGTTTCTAATTAACAACAACCTAACTGTCACTGTTTCTAATGAACAGAGGAAAATACAGCACAAAACAGTACAAATAGCAGATGGTTTTAAAAAGGCATAAAGAAAACATGAGCAGCATGAGACCTGATTTTTCAATAATTCTAATTGTGCTAAAGGTATTGTACAGTACTGATTTTTCTATTGGTAAAACTGAAGTGACGATAGAGAAAGACAAGAAGAGGAGTTAGCAAATTGGTTTCACCAATGAACTTTGTGTGGAATACGTTAACATTTTAGTGATGAGATGAATTATTTTATTAAAGATCTGAGAATGCCTAAGAGCATATTTTAGAGCATAATGTTAATATCTCTTCCTATTTTGAGTCTTCCATTTATATTGGTGCTGTGCTTAAAAATAATAATAACATTTCAAATGTTATAAATTGATTAGTCTCTCTCCTTACTCTTTCATTTAATGTATCCTACATCTGGTATTCATACACTAGGAAAGGGAATGCTGAACACTTACTAAGAATTAGTTTACAGCTCCTGTGATTTTTATAATTTTCGCATATATAAGATCCAAGATTCATATTTTCCAGACTACATAAGAAAATGGAAATCCAAACATTGAGAATGCAGTGGAAATAAGATACCAGTTTCTGACATTTTTTCCTGAGTCTGTGATTTACATGACAAATGCCAGCATAAAATAATATGAAGAATCATATGAAATGGCAAGTGATGGAGTCGTGTGTTTGCAAACTCTCTTTTCTATAGCAAGGTTGATATTCCAACCTTGAATTCTGGCTGGTTGGCTGGTTTTAATAGGTCAGCCTAACACTTATTTTTCGATGGCTGATATTAAAGCAGTTGTTGATCCTGGTCCTGTTTTTTATCACAATGGTCCTAACATTCAAGATGTTGGAAAAAAAACAAAGGATTAGAAGTGCAGAGGATTGCCTTCACTTTTTTCAAAGGCTTTCAGGTGATGTTGTTGTTAAGTCCATAATGATCTGTTGTCAAAGCAGTTGTGCCCATGATCATGTTTGCCACATCACTCCTGTGTGTGTTTTGCTCCTGTGCTTGGAAAAGATTCTGGGTTTATATTATTTTTTTTTCCGCAGAGTTGCTCTGTGGTAATTTGTTGTAAAGGAGTAAAAGGCAGCTCCTTGTGCCTTAGTATTCAGGGTTATTACGTAGAGTTGTTGAATTTAACAGTTAAATGTACATGGAATAAATATAACTTTTTAACATAAGTTTTCAAAGTCTAGGAAACCCATTCATTGTAGTGCCATTTGCAACTGATTATGATGTATTGTACTTAAGATTTATAATGGCTTTGGAAAGTGGAAAATATTTTAATACATACAACTAAGTAAAATTCAGAATATCTGCATAATATGATTTTTTTCAATGATTTGGATAAAATGTAAAAAAAATAAAACTGTTCTGAAGACAAATTCTGGAAGAAAAATCAGAAGTGCTTAACTTTTATATTTCTTCGATCACAAGGAAAAATTCAGTACTCTTTAGACTGTACTGTCTTATATCAATCTATTTATTTACCTTGCTTTTGAAGAGTCCAATGTTAAATTGCTTTTCCCTGCAGTCACTGCCTAATGGGAGTAGTCATTCAGGTGCACATAAGAAAATCCATGTTACATTTTGGGAGATCCTGTTCCTCAAAGACAGATGCTCATAAGGTAAAGAGGATTAGTATTATATGTCCATATAGCAAGGCTTTACATTTTGTAATACAATAGTAAGAAGTTAAAACTTTCGCAGTGTTTAGATGATCACAAGTTATTTGATATTACTATGGGTAATTTTTTGAACTACTCTATATTAAGCTGTTTCTGAACTACCAGGGCATTGCTACTTTTCATCTGAAATATTTTCATGGAATTTTGACAACTTGAGTAATATTTAAATAGAGAATTTTAAACTGTTATCAGTAGAGAAACTTTTCAGAGAGTATTATTTGTTTCAGGACTTTTTAGGTTGCATAATCTCTCTGTCTTGCTTCTCTTCTTTCCTATAGTTGTAAATATAATGTTCAACTTTAAATCTGCGTAGCAGTCAGAATTCAATTCTACATCTTCATCTCCAGCAGGCTATGTAATATGTTTTTTTCTTTTGCAATATTTGTTTCATCAACATGTATTTTCTGTGAAAGTGAAGAGGTTTTAATTTTTTTACATTCTACATGCCATTGCAAAGTCAAGAGATTTTGGATGGCTGAGCTTCAGCTCTGATTTCTCAGAGGTTTTACCAGAAGGTCAGAGCTAATTACATTTCCTAACAAACAAAACAACCGCAAAAATAAACCAAAAAAAAACCCCCAAACAAACAAACAAACGAAAAAAAAAATCAAAAAGCAACCAACCAAACAAAACAAATAGACAAAAAAGCAGATGTTTTAACTTGAAAGGAGTCAGAAAAAGGCTGCTGGTGCATATTTAGTCATTTGGGGAAGAACAGATTTTTTAATGTCAGTTTCAAGATGGATGGATTCAGTTAGGAATTCTTCAAGTTAAAGAAAATAGTTACTAAAACACCTTTTGATTTCAGCTAGCTCTCAATGGAGATAAATGTGTCAGGTAACATGATGCCAAGTATAAAATTTATGGTTTAATTTACTGTTGTTAATCTAACAATCTTAAAGTATTTAACTAATATCTATGTGTTTTCTACATTTCAGAGCAGTGTGCTTTTATTGCTGGACATCTTTAGATTTCTCTCTCTTTCTCCATGTGAAAACAGATACATAGGGTTCTTAGTTAAAACTCCTTAACCTGGTGATAATTAATACACATTAAATATCATAATGTATATTTTAAGAGATAGCAAAGCAGTAGTTTTTCCTCTTCTACCCATTAAAATGATTATGGCACAAGAAGTCTGGTCAATATTAGACAAATTATAAGATAAGAAGATTTTCTGAGATTTGTCATATTCATGTGGAAATACAGATAATTTCTGCAGTGTCCTTGCATTCCCACATTCCAAAACGCTTTTAAATAACTCACTGGAGTTATCCCAACACCACCGTCTGTGAGAATAGAACAGATTTTATTCTTCTTGGTGTATCTTGTAGTGGCTCATCTTTGCCTTTAAAAGCATCAAAAAATTCTGACACATGAGGAATCTGGTTACAGGGAGTTCATGAGTTCATAGGAGAAAATTAGAGTTTTTCTTGTCAGAGAAGGTCCATTTGTTTACTTTCAGCTGAATATTCTTTGCTATGCTACATGGAGAAATATATTCTTTTTGTTATTCATTGCAAATGAAGCTGTATTGTGTTGCGTATTTTCATGTTTTGTATCTTTTTCTAAGTCAAAGAAAAATACCACCTGCTTTTCTATTTTTATACCAGTTTATAAGCATTAATCCAAGCAAACTTCTGTGAATTTGCTTGCTTTCTGCAATTAGCGGCTGTATTCAGGACAGTTCAATTGCAACTAAAAACAAGAAGGGTTGTTTTAAAGTGCCTGTTGTCAGGCACAATAGAACCTATCAGCAAGAAAACATGGTTGAGTCTGAAAGCAATCCACCTGGCTGTTTTACCCTTCCCATATGGGATTATTACTTGCACATGATTGCCATCCCAGTCAATCTGCAAAGCATGTGAAAATGCCAGTGAAAAGCTGCAATGGTTACTTGTCTTATTAAAACCAGATTACAGATTTATAAAAAGGCAATTAATTGTATATTAGAGTTGAAGAAAGGCAGTGTGAATGCTGCAGTACGTGTAATGACATTAATAGGAATGTCTTTAAGGCAAGTCACACAATACAAGTTCTTCATATGCATAAATTCATGGGCTTTCTTTATTTGCATCATCTTTTCTAAGCAGGAAAAAAAAATGAGGATTACCTGAAGGAGAAACAGCGTAGTCAATTAAGAGTCAATCTATCTTGTCATTGGCACTTGCAAAATGCAAAGCAAATCGGCTTTTTTTAAATGATGAAAGCGGATTATGGATATGAGATCTGTGATTCTCAAGAGTGCACTGGGAAGCAACATCAGGTAAGCAGTAGCACAAATTTATGAGTGCTTTCAAGGTAGTATGTGCCATCATTAATCTGATTTAAAAATGCACATGAGTATCTGATAATGCAAAGAATGTGGTTTTATTATCCCTGTATGTGCAGGTAGTGTTTCCTATGAAAATCAGAGCACCTCAGTACTATTGCTATTTGAGGACCTTGAAAGGTGGTGCGAAAATCATAAAATAATTATTATTAGGAGATAACTTAAAATCTTTTTGCAGACTACTTAAAGAGAGCTGTTTTTGAAAAGAGGAGTGTGCATCGTATTGTGACAGAATCAAAATATTTTCTAGAAAACCTGATTATCATCAGTGCATTAACTGCAGTATAGATTTGGTCTCAATCAGGTTTTTTACCATTCTGCATATGTCATGAACCGATGACGGGTGACATTTTCTGTACAATGTAGAAAATTGCCCAAACTAATGAAGTTAATGCTACACATCAGGTATACCAATTCCCTTGATCCCCTTTCTACACCTAAATGTGGAGCTTTGATGGTTTGCACCCCTGCACAGTTATCTGTCTTTCTCTCCAAATGCTACAGTACTGGCCCCAAAAAGACTGGTAATTTTTTAACGTGCAATATGTTGTGTAGGTGTTTTGCTGAAGTATCAGGACATTAAACAGTCAGCACAGTCTCAATTAAAAGAATTAAGATTAATTTTCTTTAGCTCTCATGAAAACAAAAAGAAATTATTTGCAGGTACCTGCACAGTGCTAACTTAAGTATGATAGAGTAAAGTCATTACAGTTAATTTAATTTAAACAAATATTAGCCAAGCTTTGCCAATGCGACAAGTGGCTTTCAGTTCACTATTTTTGCAAGTCCAAGTCAACAGACGTCTTTCTTCTCAAAAAGGGCTGAGCACTTTTCAAAATGGCTGGTGCTTGTGGTAAGAGCATTTATCTTTGTGAAAAACTTTGCTCTGAGTAATTTACAGATAGCTTTTGAGAGCCACACAAGCCAAATCCTATCTGAAAATAAAAGGTTTTAAAAATTAATGTTGGTATTTTCAAATTAAGTTCAATTGAAATAAGTAGGAATACTGAAATAAAGCTTGAAGGTTTCGATTCTTAATGTAGATCTATATAATTACCATTTTTTTTCCTGATGGAATAAAAAAAACCTTCAGATAATTTTTAATAACAAAAATAGTAATTAGGAGGGAGTTGGAGACTTGAATGCAGAGCTTATCTTTTCATAATCCGCATATTGCTATATGTTGTCAAATTTATTAGATGCCCTGATGCCAATTATTTTTAGTGATTCCTCATCTTTTTTATTATAACGATATCAAATAGCGTCCCTGAAGCCTGATTTTATTAATTTTCTTAGTCTTTCTCAGCATTCGTGTTGTGGAGACTGGTGGCACTACCTATGGCTGCATTCCTGGAGAGCAGTGGATATCAGCAGTGTTCGCTTTTCTTGCAGACTGCATCTCCCCTTCGCCTCCCACCATCATGTTATTCCTTGCTACACCTACAGCAACAAATCTGTCTGTCACCAACTTCTAGTTTGTCTCCTAACGGTAGTTCTTTTTTGCTGTTCTTGTCTCCTTTCCTGCTGCTTCCTTTATCATTTCTCACTCATTTCTATTCCACCCTAACTTAATACTGTTATGTCAGGAGATGTGAGATGGCCCTGTTACTTATAGTTGTACAAGTGTTTTCCGTGTTCAGGTGAGATTTGATTTTTCCCAGAAAGGCTGCAATGTTTTGTTAGTCTGCTAACTCAGTAGTCACTGGAGAGAGGCAGTGGTGACTACGCAGAGAATTTTCCTCTGCCTTAGTTGTTCTTATTAGAATCAGTTCTTGGAGGAAGAATCTTACTGCAAATGAGGCTTTTATTGATGCAGGATGAGATATTTGGGGTGGAAAGAGCGAGACAGGTATCTGCTGTGAATCATTTATTTATATTCTACGCTTGATATATATTTGTAAATAAAGCAAGCCATTTTTGCCTTAGCTGTCTGCATTTGCCATCTGAGCTTGTAACACACGTCCTGCATATGTAGATCTGAAATGTGTCATTTCTGCTTGATGGTCACAGCAGCTGAGTCAAATGCAGAGAGTCTGACTGACAATGAAGCTCCTACAGAAGAAGTTTCCAGGATAATGCTGTTACTTGCTGATCTGTGTGTTCCTTAAACTGGAACTGCTTATTCTGCAGTCCTTCTAAGGAAAGGTGTAGCTTCAGTGATGCTATTGTAACTACCTCTGTAAAACACACTTGGCAATTATAGGAGGTTACGATAAAGGATGCATAAATAACCACCATAAGAATTCCTAGCACAAGTACTCTTGTGCTCATTGGTTTTTTTCTTGACATACGTATATGTGTATCCTACAAGTTCATTGGTATTGCTAAGATCCACACACTAAACTGGCAGTTTTCAAAGGCTGCGTGGCCTGTTCTTGGCATGGGGATATTTTGGTAGGAAGGCAGTAGGGCAGGTATACAGATTTCAGCTCTCTGGTGCCATCCATCCAGTGCAGTTCTCTAGCAACCCACTGGGGCAAAGAATTCTCTAAAGCACAGGTTTCATTAAAAAAAAAAAAAAAAAAAAAAAATCACTCCTAGAGCAGAATTACCATTTTTTCTTTTCCTGAAAAAGTCCCCTTTTCAACCTTCACCCATCATATAGCACTGAGTAATGGCCAAGGTGCAGCAACAACTTTGACTTCAGGACACTCGTGTGAACTTGTGCCAGTCTTCAGTTATACCATTCTGCTAGAGGTATTGATACTATGATAAAAGAGATGTTGCACATTTCCTGTCATCTGAGAAAGGCCCTTGCAGCACCTCCTCCAGGAGTTTTGCGGTGCTTCAGAGGCAGAAGACTGAAAGAAGTCTTTTTAACATCAGGTATTGGATGTTCTGCATCTGGACGAACCAGCTTGACTCAGTCATCTCTTCTCAGCTCTCTGGGCTTCAGGTAACATATAAAACTATCCCATCTTAAGGTCCCATTTTTATGAAGAGTGGCTGAGGGACTTGGGGTTGTTTAGCCTGGAGAAAAGGAGACTGAGGGGAGACCTTATTGCTGTCTACAACTACCTGAAAGGAGGTTGTAGCATGGAAGGTGTTGGTCTCTTCCCAGAAGTAGCAAGCGATACAATGAGAGGAAATGGCCTCAGGTTGCACCAGAGGAGGTTTAAACTGGATATTAGGAAAAAATTCTTCCCAGAAAGGATTGTCAGGCATTGGAACAGGCTGCCCAGGGAAACAGTTGAGCCACCATCCCTGGAGGTGTCTAAAAGATACATTGATTAGGTTGTTAGGGACATGGTTTAGTGCCAATATTAGGTTAATGGTTGGACTCAATGATCTTGAGGGTCTCTTCTAACCAAAATGATTCTATGAATCTGTAACCTGTAAAACTGGAATCAATGTCCAGGTCTGCTGTCTAGCATTTTTCTTTCCTTTTGGAGAGTGTTATAAATATTCATAGCAGTAACCATGGATATTCTCTTTTATCTGACATGGTACAAAAGAAGAAAGCTTCTCCAGATCAAATTGACTATTGATCTTGATGTGTCTATTTGTGCCACTACCGTCACCATAATTTCAACCCCATAATTAAAAAAAAAATATTGAAGCAAGATAACCTTATTCACACTCAAGAACAGTGAAAAATAGGTAAAACATGATGGAGGAATTTATTCTTCTATCTTATGGAACAAGGGTTAACTAGGAGCCAGAGATGTTACTACAGGGTAAAATCATATTAAAGTAATGTCAGCCCTTAAATTTGTTGAAGTGAAAAATCTATGTGTTGTGAGAGGAATTACAGTTCTGTTAGGAGCAAGAGCCTAAGATGAACAGACTGGAAACAGGAACATGATTTGGAAATGAGCAAAGGCTTGAGCAAAACCTAACTTGTGTTATTTTCTCTCTACATCCATCATGTATAGTGATTATGCTTTGTTTAATAACAAGGGCAAACAGTATTTTAGCACAGCTGTTCTCTGCATTTTTCTGCAAATAAAACCATTAGACAGGCTTTTTTCTTGCTACCAGCTCTTTCCATGGTAAGAGGAAATGATTGCCACCCATACATTCTCTTTTCTTTTCATTCCAAAGCATAATGATCTCCCCTGGATGCTGAATGGATAAAAGATAGAACAGAATGTTTTTAATGCAACTCTGATTGACCTTTATGTTCACTACACTGTCTGGCTTTAATTCTTCTTAGAATTGCATTAACATTTGTTGAATACATACAGAATTATATTTGTTGAAAAATTTGTATACAAAGAATGCTTTGCTACAGACTCCAGTCTTCAATAGAAATATAATGGTTTTTTGCCAGTCATGAGGATTGCAAATCTCTGATTATGGGATTACATTTTCTGCAATCAGGAGTTTTTTGTGACAGAGTATTCTTAGTTCTCCTGCATGTTTTGTCTCCCTTCTCTTCATCTGTGAATATGTTCCTTCTCTACATTTCCTTCTTTACTGGGTTTACTGCACAAAGAACTTATGAATGGGTGAGACATCCATTCATATATTTTAACAGCATGTATTCAGGCTGTCTCTCTTCTCATTCTTTGTAAAGAAAGATTAATTTTCTCCTATTGTGAAAGTGAAATCAATTCTTAGATTTATGTTTTTTAAGCATTTGTTGTTTGAGAGCATAAGCACATAGAACAGTTGTGCAAACTGAGCACATCTGGCTGAATCTTTTTATTTAGTCTCCCTTAAAAGGGCTGCTTCTTCATAAAGTTCACTCTATATTGTTTAAAGACATAACAAAGAACTGGGCAGGATTTAATTTTTGAGCAACACAAACTGTTGTAATTTTAATAGTTTTATATTCTTATTCTAAGATTAAATGGGGGGCGGGGAAGAGAAAGAAATATAGCACTCTGGGAGGAAGGGACTAACAGTACGGTAGTGGAGACAGGATGCTAAGATGTCTGGGTCCATCTTGTGTCATGGCATTAAGTCACCTACTGAATATACTGAACAAATACATCAGTTTGGGAACTCCTGCCATGGCTGTGATTCATAGTTAAGTGTACAGTTCCCTGACACTGTCTCATGAAAGGCATAGCAGAGACACAAGGAGCACCTGTGATGTTAGTTGTGGGATTTTTGTTGCTTTCGTTTGTTTGTTTTGGAGGTTGTTTGCTTTTCCTGGTAGGAAAATCAAGGTGAAGTTCATGCTGAAAGGGAAGGTCAGAAATCTGAAAAATATTGTCAATTAGATAAACCATTGGTCATTATAAAAGCAGAAAACATAAGAAACTAAAAAACTCTATTCATACCTTCTCGTTCCTAGAGATCCTTAATCATACATAAACAAGGTAAAATTATCCCAGGAAGCAGCCCAGCCAGAAAGGTTGGGCTTTCTCACCTTGAAGGTGAGAAAGAGCTTTTTCTTCTCTAAATTGTCTCAAACAGTCATACACTTTTAGAGAGCACCTGCAGCTTTCTCTTCAACACACAAAATCTGCTCACATGACATCTTTGGCTTCAAACAATGCAGCTGGCAGTAATTATGGGACTTGCAGCTCAGACATGGTTTATACTCTAACTACTGATTGTCTGCCCTTCCCAGGCAGGGAATTTGCTCAATGGTCATAATCACTTCCAATATTTCTGTTCTGTATTGTGAACTCTGAATCCTAACTCAGCCTCAAGCCCACATGGAGTCTCAATATTCCTTTTAAACAAAAAATTTGACACTTGACTCCAGTCGAGGCTCACCTATCACTTGAATATTGTATATAGATGCTCTTTTATCCTGACACCTTCGCCTTTGGCGTTCTTTCATTTGTGTGTGGTTTTCCGCTGTGCTGGATCTAATGTGGTTCTTCCTTGACCTTTGGTGCGTTAATGTGGTTGCATTGTCTGGTCTCAGTCACCCCTACCCAGCCATTATAACAACTCTGATAGAAGGTTGAAGGTCCATGGACTACCAGGTCACCTAATGATCAGTCCAGAGTCTCTGAGAGACACTGGAGGTACCTGAGCTTTTCATCAGACCCATTAACTTAATGTCCTCTTGTCTTTGCGTTTCTAAAAGGAAAATAATTTTAAAAGGTTTTTGTGTTTGTGCTTAGTCTTCACCTTTACCAACATTCTGCTGGAGTGGAAACAGAACAAAAAGGTGACTTCAGTGCCAGAAATGTAGTGTGGGGGCAGCAACAGTGACCGCTCTGCAGCAAAACTACACACCAATTACTTTAATATAGGTCAAAGTGATGATAGATATTAGACAAGGTCCATACAACACCTATAAAGTCTTTATTTTTCACCAGATTGCTGTTTTGTTTTGTTTTCCCAAAATATCTACCATCATGTTTCGTTCTGTGTTTAAGGACCCCTAAGGAGTCAGTACCTGAGTATCTGAAGAACCAATCATCAGCCTGGTTTGGGATTTTTTCTGTGGTTTTTGTTTGTTTGTCGTTTGGGGTGGTTTTTTTGGTTTTTTGTTTGTTTGTTTGTTTTATTTTCTGGTGGGTTATGGCTTGAATGAGTATGTTGTAATGTCAAGGTAAGATTTGTTGCTCTTGAGGGCATCTCGTGTCAACATGCTTATTGATGGAATTATTAGAATAAACCCATCACTGGTAGAGCTACAATAAAGTGTTTTAAAACGACCTCCTAAAAAGAACTTTTGACTGGTATTTCTGGACTTACTTTCTGAGGAAGACACTTAGGTATATATTTCAAGTACCATTATTCAAACATGAATAGATTTCATAGAGGGAAGATTTCAGAGTATGCAGAGGAAAATAGAAAGAGGCAGCAGACTTGAAAGATTCAAAACTGTAATAGTGACCTCTAGTGACTAGAGAACTAAGTAGGACTTCCAGAAAAAGCTTAAATTTGCTGTAAACCCAGTATTTTATAAACGTTTAGAATTACATCATATTATTTGTGAGACAGAATTTTTACTTTTCTGCCTTTTTCAGCTGAAATTCATTATTTGTAGCTAAAACTGGTATCTGTTTAAATGTATCCGCTTAAACGTTCCTTTCTTAATAATCCTTAACATATTTGAATACCTTTATTCTAGTTTAAGACTAATTAAACCTTATTTGAAGCGCATCTGAACTTCTTTGCTCTGGCACATAGAACAGAAAATGAGAATACTCCAAATGACTTCACACCTCATCTCAAACTCTTTATGAGGATTTAATTTTACAGAATGTTGTCTCCTGTGATCTTAGCCCTCAGGTAGCTTTTACTGGAAACTTCTCACAGAACTTTTTTTCTTAGTCTTGAGATAATGTTCATAAAACCACAAAATACTGTCCATTTAATGTAATCTTTCTATAAGATTTAAAGTGGTGCTGCCAGAAATACATTGATTTTGAATGATGCTGCCTTGAGTACAGTAGACACTCAGAGCACCAAAAGTTTAGTGGTAGTATAATCATTGACACCTTTTGTGCTTAGCGTTGGATGTCAGATGTCAACTTAATTTGATACCCACTATGCATGTACATAGTGTATAGGATCATTTATCACCTTCTAATATTGCCAGTATTCTCCCTTGCACTTAGTGCAACAGCTGGACTTAATAGGTGGCTGTATATTGATTCTTACTGACGTGCACTGAAAGCACCTTTTTTTTTTTTTGTTAAATATGCAACATTACTTAAATCGATGTTACTTAAGGGGTGTGGGACAAAAAAAGTTGAAAAGAGAGGAAAAGAAATGCAAATTCTATTTAAGGCTATTCTCCATCGAGAAAAACTGAAGTAAAACATAACCCAAAAGAAAGTAGTAACTTTGACGTTCAGGATAATTCAGTAAAATTTGGAAGATAACATTGGGTCATCTGTGTACATAGCTTTAGTTCTTTAGAGCCAGGAACACAAGATCTAATACTCAAAGTTCATGCAATTAGCAGAAAACAAGCAAATGAAAAGAAGTTTTGATTTTTCATTTCTCCTGCTGATAGAGAAAGTAGAAAAAGCAGCTGAAACAAACAAACAAACAAAAAACACACAAAAAAAACCCCAAAACAAAACCAAACCAAACAAACACAAAAACACCTCAGTGTTTCACTTAGATATTACTGAAATGAAAAGCTTTAGGTTTGGGTTGTTTTTTTTTTTTTCTTGTTTCAAGGAAATTATTCAACTGAATAATACAAGGAGACAGAAATACGACAAGTCAGAAAGAAACAGTGCCAGAATAAAATATGAAAAAAACAGTGAGGACTGTCAGTGAGTAATTTCCATTTGATTTCAAGCAGATGTTACAGACTAAAAAAATCCAGCCAAAGATTATGATAACTTTTTAATGTAATTAAAGATGTTTGGCTTACTGATACAAGATTAGGATGCAAATATGCTCTATTCTGATATAACCACACATTGGCAGCTTTTATAAGTCATACAAATATTTGTAATGAAAGTAACTACAGTTCCTATTGTGCAGGGATTTTAATGTTGTTACATGTCTTATGAGCGGGCTTATTCATTACTAACCAAGTCTTTATTCAGAGGAGAAAGAGTTTGAAAAATATTTTAAATTAGTCATGTGGAGTTAAAATCACTGAGAATCTAAGACCTTTTAACATATACACAAATCCATGATTTGTTTTTCCTTTCATGTTTGGTTTGACAGATCCAATATTTTCCTTGTTTGCTGAATAGGAGAATTGTCCTTGACGAGTTTTTCAGATCCTTCCTGTGCCTTGATGTTGAAAACTCCAGAGAGATATTGATTCTTGATCATTTCACTGCCTGGAAGGATGAAATTTTGATTTATTTACTGTTAGGATTTACTATCATCAGCAAAGTCTTTTTTTTTTTTTTAATGAGAATTATAGTAAAAGCAAGACCATATTTTACAAAGAGTAAGTCTTTAATAGAAGTTACACTGCCACTATGGAGAAAAGCTATGGAAAGCACATCATTTTGAACTTCCTTGCATCTATTGAAAATTTAAGATAAGAATTCCAGAAGCTTAATTTTCCTTTAGTGAACAGACTTTTCAAAAGTGCCAAGGTTGCCCAAACTTTATTGCTATCGAGCACCTTTTAAATTCAGATCCCTTGTAAATTCAGTCTTGCAGGCTGTGGAGCCCTGCAGCAAGACGCTGTGTTCTCACCTTCAGCCACACTTCTGAGCTGGCTGAAAGTATGTGTTTTAGAAGAACAAGCCTTGATCAGTATTTTCCCTTTATTTTATTTTGACAGCATCTCTTAGATCTTGTTGGGGGGAATAAGATTTAGTAATGTTGGTTTATGTCCATAGTCTTATCTCTGCTATCATAAAACATTAGCAAAGACTTTTTCAAAGTTGTATCGGGGGAAAATACACCTAGAAAAATCTGAAGAAGTGAAAAAATTGGGTAATTAAAGTGCTTATCCTAAAATAAAATGATTGTATGAATGAGAAATCTTCAAAAAAAAGAGTCATCGCAAGTTTTTTGGACAAAATAGACCTTAGCTGAAATTTAACTCCCAGATTTTATTTGGTTTTGTAACTTTAAAAAATATTAAAGATATAATACAAATCTCTGAAGTGTTTTAAAAAATAGAGTTGCAATTATCTAAATTACAGAAACAAACCAAGTATGAAGCATCTGCCTGTGGTCGTTTGTTTTTTTTAATAGCACTCTTCCAAAGCACCAGCCAGAGCCAGAGTCAGTGCTGATAATAGCACCCCCTCTTTTCTTTTTTTTTTTTCCCTCTTCACTTTTTGTTTCTGCTGAATTGTTTGATATAGAAAGCTTAGAGAAATGCAGGTTGATGCTTCAGTCTTGGATAGTTGCAACAGTGGATGTTTACCACCCTTCAATGCTGTTTACCCCCTGCATTATGAACCTACTAATATAGTTTTGAGGGTACTTTAGAGATGGTGATGCTAAGCTTACCAGCTTACAGACTTTATTTACAGACTCCCAGGCACATGCTTGTACAGTGTAAGGGAGAAGCATCTCCTCTTTGGAGAGTGCTGGAGTTCCTCTCTCCTGTGAAAAAGCAGAGTGAGTCCTCCATGTTCTGTATTTGAGGGTAATAGATGTAGGGACACCACTTACTGGTAGAACTTACTTAGAGAACACAACCTCAATGGGCTGGAGTTGAAAAGTACACTATCTTGTTCTCTATTTTAATCTTTTAATTTTTTTTTTTCTCCAAGGTGACATACAGCTCCTGGTACAAGTATTTAAACTGGAACCTGTAGGTAGGACCTGTATTAATAAGTTCTTGTGCTGTGATTATTTCAGACACTGCTTTGCCTGTCTCCATTACTTTTTTTATTTTTCTGCTGCATGTAAAAGGAAAGACAGATCTGAAGGTTATATTCAGTTACGCAAATGTCAGGTTCTGTGTGAACATCTCAGATGACATTTTTCTCAGTGCTTGGTGAAGAATGACCCAAATGTCTAACAGTAGTGCTGTACCAACTGTATCCTACTAGCCATGTTCAGACATGAAAACTCGATTTGGTCATTGTCTCAGAAACCTGATAAAGATTTGAAATTGGAAAATGTTAATATAATAGCTTGACATTTTAGTTTTTTGTCGTTGTCCAGCTTCGATCGGAAGTGATTTCACATGTTTAAACAGAGGGAAATATGCTGTATGTGAAGTATTTAATAGACCAATTACTGCCACTTCAGACTTTTCTTGCACACGTATCTTCTCACGCTATATAACCCCCCTTATTAACAGTATTTCATGCTTCCAAAACATGAGTAGTGATTCTGTTTCTTTAATACTCAGAAGTTTATGGTGTCTACTTGATGTCAAATTTGCGAAATAACTTAAAAGTCAGTAGTATCTAATTAGATATCTAATCAATGTGCTATGACTTCGTATACTTAGACGCGTAAGCTCAAGGCTGACCAGTTCTCACATTCTAAGTTACTTTATATGAAGTATTTGAGGCATTGTGAAAAGGATGCATCTTGGCTAGATGCACCATGTTTCAACTGTTGTTTTAGGCAGACACCAATAAACATATCCAAATAATGATATTGGCGGTCTGAAATACGTCAGCAGTCTAGTGTGGCAGCTTCTGCTCCCAAGAGATTAAAAGGATTTGTGCTGAACTGGGATCCTGTTCTGGACCTAAGCCAGGTCTACAGGCATGTGCTCCTGAGCAGAAGGGAAGTGGCAGTCTCTCTTGCTCCAGCTGGAGTTAGTGGCGAGGAGCGCTGTGTCTCAGTGACTCGCTGGCCCAGGACAGTGCTATTGCTGCCTGGGGTTATAAACAAAAAGCAGTGCAAATGTCAGACTCCAAACTCGGTTTGCATGTGGTGCTTTTAAATACCATCAGGGCGTTTCCCTCTCTTCCCCTTTTCCCCCTCACAGAGTACATGTGAGACCAGCACAGCCAAAAGGTGGGATTTCGTTTAACAGTATGTGGAGTGAAAAGCTAGTCTAGATTAGGAGCCTTGGAGACTATGCTTCATATTCTTTCCATATAAGCATGTATGGCAAGTCTCTGTGTCAATTCTTAATCTAACAAAATTGCAAAAGTTTTTAAATTCTTTAAGCTTAGGGGGGGGTTGCTCCTGTTTTCCCAATATTTTTTTATTCTACTAGATTTACTTGAGTTTCTATTAAAGAAGAGCATTTTACCCAAAGTATTGAAAATCCAAGCTGTAAGAAGTCATGTATTGCTGGGATATCAGTCAGAGGATATTCAAATCACGGCTTTCACAAAACTGGTAGTTAAGCAACCTTTTTTTGACATGATCATATTTTGCTGTTTTAAAACCTGCTTGTTTATAATTATATACTGAATTCATATGATTGACAATGGTTATTTGCTGACTTTAAAAACTAAACAAATAGTTTGACAAGACAAGAAAGGAATGAAACTAATTCATGCTTTGTGTCACTGTTCATGTATAACAGGCTGCAAATATATAAAGTGTTCAGACGGCTAATATCTATCTGATATTTCAGCTGAGGCTTTTGCGCTATTTTTCTGGACTGTATTCCTGGAATTAATTGCTTCTATTCAGAAATTACCCACAAATAATTCCATTTTTTAGTCTTTTGTTTCTTCAGTAAATGTTTTAAAGATATGTAACAATACCTTTAGAATTCTGAAAGAAATTCTAGAAGTTTCTTTGATTCTCCATCTGTTTGGTTATTCTGGTTCTTTTCTGTAATTTGTTTTCCAAGTTGTTCAGTGCTGTTCAAACTCTTATGTTGCATATATTAACTTCAATAAATGTGAGAATTTTCATGACAGGAATGCATGAGACAGTGAGGGATTAATGCAGGAGCCTGATTATAGGTGTCTAGTCCCATGTTGCATGTCCTGTGGCCTCCAAAACATCGGCAAGTATCTGGCAGGTATGGTGCAGGACTTAGAGGAGACCCGTGCCGTTTTGGATCAGCAGCATGAGGCTAGGCAGGATACCTCACGGCATCTGAAATGGCAATAGGCACCTATATTTAAGGAATTAAGTCCAGCCTTGAGATTTTTCTGAAAGGAAAGTGAGAGTTCGAAGGCATGCTTCATAAATCCTCACAAGGTACAGCAAATTGGTGTCTTGCATGGTCCCTTAACACAAATAATACAATTCCTGGTTTGATTAAGTAATTAAACTATTGAGAAAATCATCATAGAATCACAGAATCATTTTAGTTGGAAGAGACCCTCAAGATCATTGAGTCCAACCGTAACCTAACTCCAGCACTAAACCATGTCCCTGAGAACCTTGTCTATGCAAGTCCCATACTTATTGTCAATTCTGTCTTTTCTGAAGATAATTTGAACATGCTTATATTAAGAGTAATTCGTGCCACCATTTTTCTTCAGTGTTGTGGGGGTTTTTTTGCCCAAGCATCTTTCGCCCTCTTTCTTGTATTTGCTGTGCAGCTTTCCATTTATAAAACCCGTGTTTTGGGTTTGAACTGCTGGCTCAAGCCACTTATTCCCTGCTCAAAGTGCAAAGACTACATCGGAGCGCAAGTATTCAATTAGGTTATACTTCTCTGAGAAAAGTTCAAGGGATGCATGGGTAAGAGTTTTGTAGACATGAGAAATGGAGCAGCACACATCCTACAGCATGAACAGCCTTTTTTGTACTTATGCTGCTTCAGCACTTTTTGATTAGCTGGCTTAATTTTGCCAACTAAATCTTAACCCTACAGATTTTTTTCTATAGCCACAGGCACGATCTGATAAGAAATGATTTTTTTCTTTTTTTGTCTTTTACTCCAAAGTCAGACAGACAGAACACTATTAGAATCTGATGCCACAGTCAGATTACAGAAATTGCTCTCTAATCCACCTAATGTTTTAATATACTGGATGAAATAAGAACTAAGTGCCTTTTCAGCAATTTATCAGTAATATGCCATGATACATGTCTGGAGAGTGAGTGACTCAAAGCTGAAGAGACACCTCCATGAGAGCTCTGGAGTTTGCTCCCTGCTGAGCTGAGATTCTGCTGAGGTGCGGTGCTTTTTGAAGACTCCTCTCATTTCACAGGCATTAGACTGTAGATGTCATGGTAGGTAATATTCCCTAGCAGTTCCGAGTGCTATAGTATTGCAATGGGCATTACTTTTCTTATTTTGTTTTGCAAAAAGATGCAGGTAAAATCCATCATATAGGTGTTTTCTCTTGACTTTAGGTTATTACTTATATACAGAAAGGATATTTTCTATGAAAGAAGGCTATTTAACAGCAATCTAAAACAATGTTGCACTGTTTTCAGCCTGCTTCATATTATATGTACCTGGCTCTGGATTTTTTTTGCATACAAGTTCTTTCTCAAAACTAGAAAAATGTTTCTGTTCTGAAGAACTGTTCTGACAACTCACTGAACTAAATAAAAATGGGATCTAAATTACATGGACAAAATGTTTTAAATTGAGGTATTCTATTCACTGACATGTAACACTGCCAATATGTTTGCTTTATACCTGGGATTTCTTTATTGTATTATGCAACAGTCAAGCCTGATACTGTTATTTTCAGAAGGATCTATGGATGTAAACCCAAGTTTTCATTGATTTTGAATTGTCTCTGTGATAAAATAGAGAAGTTGCAAAAGCTTTTCCTTTATGGAAGGATATACTTGTCATCATTTTTCACTGTAATTGTGCTTGAAAAATTGCTATTGTGCTTGTTCTATCTAAGTTGTTTATAATTAGTATTCTGTAATATGTAGGAAACAAAAATACCCTTGCTAACACCTGGATAGTGTTTACCTAAATTTCTGCCATCTGGTCCTACAGTCTTGGTTAATACAGTGGGCTGAACTTACCATAAAGTCAATATTCAATAGAAATATGAAATAGCAGAGAGGATGCATAGAAGAGGGCAGGAAATAAATTAAATAATCCATATAGCAAAAAGATGTAATTTTAGAGTTAACTATTCATCTAAAATTCTTTTTCAATGTGTCTTTATACATCAGTTGTATCATGTTCAGTATCTGAAACAAACAACTAAAGTATCTTAATATGCTAATAGATTCAAATGTTAATCAATACTCTATCTTTAGTGCTTTGCCCTTTCCACCCTAGTCACTGAAAATGTGCCAGAACCCCTACCCCTATATTCCCACCTCTGCTTTTATCTGACTAACATGTTTCTGTTGCCTGGTTACAACTGGAACATGTGAAAGAATGCATCTGAGCTGCAGTCAAGATGGCCGTTTTATTACAGTGATTTATAAATGGATTATCTGTGAAAATGGCTCAGCCTTTTATGCAAGCACCCTACAGAGGCAGACACCACTCGGAATTGGCTGGTCTCAACAACAGGTCTTGCTTTCCTGTTATTCTACAGCAGTAGGCTGATGCTTTGCTGCAAATGACAGCAATCTAACCAGAAAAGAATTAGCTGACTTCTCATAGTGTTAACTTTCAAGTGTATTTATGCATTTTTCCTGTTCTTTGTTTTTGATTCCTTTGAGGTATCTGACCACCCTCAACCATATTTTATTGCAAATCCTCTTTAACAATAGGAGACAATAAAGACGAACAAATTGCCAAGATGGAAGGAAACTGCTGCAACTGATAACCATGGAACACAATTTTTCATTTTGCCTTGCAAAAAAACCACTGTGTTGAAGCCAACGTTGAGAGGTCAGCATTTATATCACAGGCTGTTGCTTGCTTGGTAGCACATATTGACCTTTCAGTTATTAATCCCTTTTAGAATGCTCAGCTCTTATTGAATTGCAAGGAAATTAGCCCAAAACTCTGTGTGATCAAAATTATTTGAGAGTGTTTATTTTCTGAAATTTCCCTATAACTGTGTTGTGAGAATTGCAACCAATTGTTGTCCTTTTGATAGTAGAATGGCCAGATTATTTATAACGAAGTGTCTTTCTGAAGTTTTTTGCTGCTGAAAGGAAATGGCAGTTTTTATTGGTAGTGAGGACTATGTCCATTCTCTTTCTTTCTAGCTAGCGCATGGCACTTTGCATCGTAGATGAAAATTTTTATTTACTAAAACTAAGAGGGACTAGTGATCACAAGTGGCAAAAAGCATGTGTTTTCTGTTTTTATTTTCACATGCATTCAGGATCTTGGATTAAAAAAAATATATATTTTCTTGGCATCTTATAGAAGGTGTATATTTTAGGCATACCAGTCCTAAGAAGCACATCTCTAGGTAGCAATATACAATTTTACCTAGTTCTCATATTTAATCTTTTGGAAGGTTTACAAAACCCGAACTTTTTACAGAACTTGATTTTCATATAAAGAACATTTAGGCTGATGTGTTGGTCCTCTTTGTTTCTCTATAACAACATAACACAGTTTAATAACACAGATACAAACAGTAAAAAGTACATGTTCTACATTATGATTCTTTTAAAACTACCAGTAACGTAAGAAAACTAGAAGTTCTATTGTTATGCTATAAAAAGCAGTGCTGTTTAAAATACTTTAGACAATGGAAGCCTTGCTCACAGAAACTCATTATGCCACAGTCTGTTAAAAAATCATGTTTTGCCTTGTAGTGTTTTCTTCTAATTCTCAAAGTAAAGTAGACCACACAATTCTAGGCTTACTTTGTATGATTATGCAGAAAGAAGGTTTAAGCATTAGGAACTTCAATTATGTGGAAGCTTTACTGAAGGTTTTTTTAAAAAAATTGTGCATATCATATTATAATGAGCAAAGTAAATATATTTCTTACAGTTATATGAAACATTACCGCACTGAGGACAGGGCAGTTTAATCAATAGCAACTGCATAGTGACCTATCAATGTGGTGTTGTTTTTTTTTTTCCTCAGATACGTTGGTACCAGCATTTTTAAAACTCTGCTAACTCCATGTAGGTTTTCAGAGTCTCTCTGAAGGGTCTGTGTTGGCTTTGTCGTACAGCCTAAGGAGCCCTGAATGCAACAGGAAAGCTGTGGCAAATCAGTGGCCACATCTGTTTCAGTTTGATTCTTCATCGCTTGTGCCCCAAGGTAATGTGCCAGATGCTCTGTTCAAACAGGTGAGACATGTTTAATAGCAGTTAAAAATATTTTGAAGAAAAGTGCAAAAAGATGCAAAAAAATCTCTTGAATCTCACGCCTTCCGGAAATGTCTCATAAAGTAAGAATGTCATATATATCCCATAAGAGTGTTTTCTTTTGCCTTTTGTAGAACTTAAAAAAATATGCCTCTTGGTTGGACTTCTAGCTGAGGCAATGCTTACGATGTTATGGATCACAGCTGTTACAAATGCGATCACAAATCTGACAAAAATATACTGCTTATGTTGGGTTTGGGAATCACAATAAAAATACAATTGTAACTGGAAGCAATTTAGAAACTGATGATCCAAGGCATTGGGGGTGAGGAGAATGTCAACTTTAAACACCTCACAGTTCACATAGCATCCCTGCTAAACCTCTCGCTTTTGAACCTGAAGCATAGGAAGTATCAGGCATATGCTTTAATCCTAATTCAGCAAAGTACTAGTCTAAATCTCAAATCCATTTGTGAAATGCATTAGGCATTATTATACTGAAGAATTATGAGCGAAATCCAGTCCCCATCAGTTGGGAGAAAAAACTCATTGATTTTCAGTGAGACTTGGGGTTTAACCATACCTACTAAATGGTGTGAATTTCAGTATACAATCTTACTTTTGAACATGTCTGAAATTTAAATCTATGTGTAAGACAGGAATGATTGATCCATAGTATTATGAACAACTTTAATGAGTTTGCAAACAACACTTATTTTAAAATTTTAACCTGTAATTCTAAAAATAGTAATACAGTGTGTAACATGTAAAGGAGTTCTTCTAAGATATTATAATCAAACATTTTCTTATATATTGTAATTCAATAAGGACTGAAACAATTTGCCATAATGACTTCCAGACACTAGTGTTGTGGCACAAATCCATCGATTTTGCAGATATGTCTAGAAGAACATTAGATTTCTTTATATCATGATTATGGCCTAGAAAACTATTTTTGACTAAACTATTCATTAAGTTGTTTGAATTTTGTCATTTATAAAGAACAAACCCAGCACTGTAGTGTGTTCTTGCTTCTCACAAAAAGACACAGATATAAAAAAAAAGCTCAGCATTCTCATTTAAGCTATGGGTGATGGACACATGAAATAAAGACACTTCCAGCCCTCCTGCTCCATATTCCTTTTCTTATAAAACTGTATTTTACAGACATTATCTTTTATAAAAGAAAAAACATATGAGAACAGACAATTAGAAGGGAAAATACTGAATAAAATAGTAAGTACCTCAATCGTATCTCTGGCCTAAATTGGAATGAAACACCCTAATTACAAGAAACACTCTTTTTGCTAAGTATAGGTTAGTACTGAGTTTATTGCTGATCATAGTTGTTCAGAGAAAAATATAAAATGCTGAAATAATAGTAATTTCAGAAGAAGAAATCTGCTTCTAGGCAAGATCTTGACTATGTACAGAAACTGTTCAACCAACAGTCATTCTCCATTTCTGGTTTCTCCTTTACCACTTACCAGGAGAACTGTGCAAAGAAACCTCAAGTGTAACATGAAAACAACCTTGTTTGTCAAATAATTTGCGTAATATGGGTAGAGATGAGCAGCATTCCTTAACAACCAGCATTTTGACTTCTGTGTGCTGCTGTTACCGAGCACAGTAACCACAGAAAATTATGGGCTCTGTCAGTTGATTCTCAAAATAACGGTTTTTATTACTTTCATGGATTATAATTTATGGATTAAGATAATTACACATAAAGACTTGAATCTCAAGTATCTAATCATTATACTTGAACAACACCAAATATTATAGTTAAAAGCTGAATACCTTTCATTGAAAACTATATTATTAAGCTATCAATATGATCATTTCAGCATTTCGGATTTTTTTTTCTGTACTGTGAGAACAATATAATCAGTTATGGGCCCTAAGAGTGCGTAGGTAAATCCATTTGGAGGCAATACTTCACTGTGGATTTTTAGAAGACTGCAAGGACAGCGTTGCTGAGGTTTGCTACCTCTAGCCTAGGTAGTTAGGTTGCTGTTTTGTACAACATGGGAAACCATTTCCAGGACCAAACTTTCTTCAGGAAAATCTATGTATTAGATTTGCCATTGTTGTCTCCTGACGTTGTAAAGGTACATGAGCTGATGGATACACAGTTGTTTTCTCAGCCCTCAAGACCTGAAAAGAGTCCAGGCTTGCTCTTGGCATGCAAGGGATTACCTAGTCTTTCTTCTGGGATTGCGGATCTTTGTTCAGCTTTTTCATAGCTCCTCTAGCTCCATATGACATTAAGCAGTTCAGCTCTTGCTTCTTCTGAAGCATTTCTCTTTCATGAATAAAACTAGCTATAGAAGAGAAGAAGTAGTATGAGGCAAATCAGTGATGGAGGAGGTACTCCAAAAGAGATATGATATGGTTAAAAGTCAGTTTATAAATCATAGGCCTCCTTAACAAAAGAAAAAATATCCCATAGTGCCATATTTCTAAAACATTTTAGAGTGAATCATTTCGAAATCTAGTCATTACAAAGTGATTTCACAACAGAACCTTAAGGGAAAAGGTTCTCTCCATAAGGTAATTAAATAGCTCATGATTTACAGTTGCAAAATGTATCTCAATTTTTCATTTCTGGTGTATTTTTTTTATAAAAGTGATTTTCTATTATTTTCATCCAGAAAAGAAAACATTTAATTTAAAGATCATCTGCCCAATGTACACTAAATGATGTTACAGTAGCATGGTCCTTCTTCCTTTGTTGCTTTCTCAGGGTCTGCTGTTTGATGAGTCACTATAGACTAGAACAGCCATGTGCTAAAGAAATCAAAGTGCGACATTGCATTTAATAGTGTTTGCTAAAGAAAATCAACCTAAACTTCAGATTCTTCTCTGGGTCCACAAACTGATTATGAACTGTGATCTGACCTTGAATGCAGGACTAGATAACTTCTTCAACTTTGTTACTATCTTGTATGTCCTCCATGAGATACTGCGCTATCATTTTTCATTTTTGCACTGATGTGTAATCCTCCTTTAGTTACTTGTAGAAGTAAAAGTTAACAACCTGTCTTAACTACTAGAGATCTATTACATTACTAGCTTTATTCGAAGAAAGCAACCTATTTAGTGCAATAGAAAAACAAATGCTTAACTTAAGCACTTAAGAAGCATGTATTCAAATGTTTCCCTGAGTCAAGACTACAGTCCTCATGAGAATAAATCAGGTTTGACAGTGTTCTTTCTTTAGTCAAAAAGCAATTTGAGGCTTGATCATGGTATCGTATATACAACCATGGTATTCTTAACATGCTCTCTCTTTCATACAGATAGGAAGTTCTATTCTGATAAGATGATAGAATTAGAATATCACAACATCAGGACAATTTAAAAATAAACGTACGACTTTTAAATCCAACATATCATTTTTGTATTATTTCTTATTAACTGATTGCATGCGATTTTTTATGAGTAATAACCTGACACGCTAGACTTTGTTAACCTAGACTCCCAGCGTCGTAAAGTGATGCAGAAAAATCTTGCAGATGCAAGACTTGTTATTCTTGCAACACCTGGATCTATAATATTTCCAGAAATTTCTTATTTCTGTCTTGCTTTCTGTAATGAGGATGTTTCAGTCCTTGTGGCTTGTTTTTTTTTAGTGAATATCTCGTGTGTTTTAGAAGACTCTTAGAACAGTTGTGTGGCTTGCACTGCGTGTTCAGAGGAAAAACAGAGGTCTGGATCATCCACTTTCTTACAACAGATGAATGTTACATTATTCTAATTCTAACTCTGCCTGAAATTCTATTGCTTACATAGAAAAATGTAGTAAAAGTTGCTTTAAAATCACTATGCAAACTTCTGTCCACATATATACGTTCCTGTGTGTGTGCACATACATTTTGACTGCTGCTACAAACAGAAGCAGAGGTATAATTGTATTTGCTCAGTTTGGCTGTCCTCCAAAATGACGCAGAAAGTCACTTCTCAAAATTGTCCTTAACTGAACTATAAAAAGATGTCCTGGAGCTGACTTTACAGAAGCCGTATGTATAGTTTGGCACTTATTGCTATTTTTCTGTACAGAGAGTATATTGCTGCATGTTTGTGGAGGTATGCACAGGAGGCCATATGAAGAGCTGTATTTCCATATGTAGGATTACTTTTTTAAAGGTGAAAAACATGTATGACCAGAATCTGTCTCCACAATTTTTGGAAATGATGTAAAAATAATATATACTGTAGGCATCAGAGGCATATGATCTCAGACAGTCTCTGAAAAGGACATGGGGGAATTACTGATTAGAGGAGCTTGTTTGTCTGTGTAGGGATCAAAGGGGCAAAACGTAGTCCATAGCACTCACCATTTTTTAATTATAAACTCCAATTAAGTGATGCAAAATAATCTTCAGCATTCCATCTGGCAGCTATGAGGAGAGAGCGAGCATAGCAGCTAATGACATTAATCAAGGCTTGAATTAGACAGGTTCAAGTACTGCAGGCTTTGTTTAAAAAAATGAGTTGGGGACAGGGTTAGCCTTTGAATAACATTCCAAAAACACTGCATGCAGCCCAAATGAGAGGAGCAACATTAATGCTTTGTCTTACATTAACCCTTTGACTGCTGATATTTTCTAGGCTACAGCTACATGACCAGCATTACCAGCAGCTGCTCCTGTCATACATGGGGTTAATACTGAAGTGTGGGAAAGACCTTTTTGAAACACCAAGGCTAGATACTAGAGGCTGCCTAGCAAAAAAATTGTTAATTTGGTCCTCATCTCACAATGGTTTCAAAAAGCAAGGCATAATCTTATTTCTTTTAAATTATTTTGACAACAGATAATGGAAATGACCAACCCATTTTTACATGTCATGTGCTGTATAGGGGACTATACGGTATGTATCATTTTACTTTGTTTCTGCTTGAAAGAGTAACAGAGAAATATTCTAAACACACCATATATGTGGTATGTTAGTATATAGAGATATACATTCATGTGTCTATGTAGTCAATATGCATATTTAGCCTAATAATTGGCATAATTAACATTTAATGCAGATGAAAATCCTTGACATCGTTGTACAAGAAGGGCTTTCTGCTCTTGGCTTAGTCTGTCGTCAATCTTTCCCGGTACAAAAGAAAGCCCACTACTATTCCAACCCAGCATTGAAGAATACTCATGATAATGTGATAATTTTACTAAAAGCTAAGAGTTGGGAGCAGAAAACCAAGCTTATTGTAGTATTTTCTGATTCAGAAGGCCTTTTTCTAAAGGTTAAAGGTAAACATAACAGTCATCATCTTCAGTACTTTTGGGAATTTTGGTTTTATTCCAGATTCACCAAGACTCTGAAAGTTTGGTTCATTATTGTGCTACACCTACTTGTAATCTACCCTTCTGGTGGTGGGACGATCAACAGGCTGAGCTGGCTACAGGTGTAGGGCTTCCTTCTTTAAGGCTTTAATTTCATTGTCATCACTGATAAACCACTTCTATCCACTCCCCTCAAGTAAACATGAGTGCGTGTAATATTTTCCAGAGATAACATAGCCTGTCAGGCAGCAGTACAGGTTATCTGTGGAAGCACTCACAGGACAGCAGTGGTGGCGCGATCCTGTAATGGATAAAGCTGGAAGATTTCAGCCCCCCCGGATGTCAGCCGTCATCTCACACTAGCACTCAGTGCACTTCCAAAGTAAATAAGCTGGGAAGAAAAAGGAAAGATGTTCCACCATATGTTTTTTGAAACTGAATCAAAAGAAAAATATCAACTATAATAGGGAAAAAACAATGCCGCTTTTTTTTTCCCCCCCCTAAGAAAAACAGCACAGTGTCTCAGAAATACATAAACGGTTAATAACTAAGAGTTTCTCCACAATTTGTTCTAAACATTTTTTGTAGCAACAGCTTCTGTAAAAATTGACAGCAATTCAATAATTGCCTTTATTTTCACTTCTTTTCTTGCCTGGAAACACAGGCCAAATTTTTTTATGAGTTCACCATTCTGATAGAACAGTTATCCATTAAACAATATGCTCACCTACTCAGGATGACTGTGATTTAATGAAAGTCAGCTGCCCTATCTTAGCAACAGAATTCCTAGTTTGATACTTACATGCGGCTTTTCACTAAATTCGTTAATCTTCAATAATGTCTCTGCAAAATCCTTAATGAAAAAGTGTTTTCCTAGGATCAATTAGTCTAAAGGTATTGACCTTCCATTAAAAGAAAATATGCTTTGGATTACTGTTATCTCCTGAGAAGGCTGGTTTGATTTCCCTTTTTTGTTTCCCAAGCTAAACTTCACCTTTGCTTGCTCTTTACTCCAAATATACATAAGATATTAGTTTAGCTTCTTCGTATATAGACCTAATCTCTTCAGTTTGTTAGAATATTCACTTTACCAAGCTTGATTTTAAAAAGTACGTAAAAAAAGAACCAAAAGAAGAATCGCTTTGACACCTTTGCAAAAGCATACATAGGATGTTATGTGTTAAATCTGTGCTGAAATTGAAGTATTTTATACATTTCATGTAATTATATTTCTACCTTATAGCTTTTCAGTTTATTCACCTTAATTAGTAGGCTGATATTCTAAGTATTAGTGACACATTAGTAATTTTCACTATATAAAAGACAAATGCCCTGAGTATTATAAAATACTATTCATCAACAAGTATGGGTTAGAACATAAAAAAGGTTTCTGTTGACTCAGTTGTGATAGTTCTGTACGGGATCAAGATGGAAACTCAGACAGCAAGCTATTTCAATAACTAGACCATTGTTGCTCTTATTATCTCCTTGCAGTGTATAAGTGCTAGTATTGCAAATGTCTGACGAAATGATGACCAAGGCAATCAGTTCCTGTCAGTAAAATTCAGCTTAATGTTTACCATGGGGAATCCATTAAAACCGCTCTAGATGGTTACAACCGTATGTAAGGTTCACAAAATTATTCTTAAAATTATAGGATATGATCCTGTTTTCACTGTTAAGGAACGGAAATGCCCTAAGGATTTCAGTAAGATAGAATTTACCAGGCATATCTTTTGATTAGTTGTCACTTCATCTAAACTGCAGTTAAACAAAATTTAGGATGAAAAAATACAGAAAGAAGCACAGGGACATTACTCTGTGAAGTTCCTATAGCTCTGATTGAGTGTAAAAGTAGTAATTATATTTTTTTATATTTAACTTTTAAGAGTTTTTGGCTGGATAAACAAATATTGATTTAGCAGTTTCGAAGGAATTTAAGTCCTGGATCTCAGTCACAATTTCACCTTTATTCTCTATCCACAGATCTATTACTGATAGACAGTAGAAAAGTCAATTCTTCGTCAATTCCAAATCTTGGGATGGAGTAGGCATACCTGCTTGGAATGGAAGTGGTCTGCTAAAGGAAAGTTTCATGAAAGAAACACCAATTTATTGAGCCTATTTCTTTCAAAATATACAGGATATGACAAACTTCTACCAAACCACTGCAAATTTCCAAAGCAACTCTATTAAGCTACAACTATAAAACCAAAACCAAATATGCAATTCTATGCGGACCTGTACACCTAAGGGTCTCTTTTCTTCAATGACTCACTCTCATTAAGCTCACTGTCAGCACTCCCTCTAACTCATCCTGTCAGTGTCTCATTGTTATGCCTGAGGCACGTCCCTGTTTAAGTTACTTCTCTCCAGATTGGATAAAAATGGAAGTAGTGGAAATTAGGATGCAACTCCCTTAACATTTGCTAGTTTTGAATAGTAGTTTAAATTAATTGGTTTGCTGTTTTTTCCATGAAATGAGCTGTGACATTTGGAGTTGGGGTGGTAGCAGCAAAGCAGCTTTTAAGAACCAGAGCCCTCAACTGAGAGGCAGTGTTGATGACGAGAGGTCCTCTCCCATTTCTTTGCAAAGCCGAGTGGGCCATTTTTGACCCATTGCAAAAAGTGGACTAAGCTAACTGTACAACTTTAGCTTGAAAGAGATTAGAAGTGCTGGCAAAGCTCTTTGTATACAAGAGGAGATTTTAAAAGCTTTTCTCAGCTTTCCCATCTCCCTGCCAAGATGTAGGGCAAGGTATTCCAGCCAGTTCAAGATATAGCTGCAGAGTAGTTTAAGCTCACATCTTACCTGGAGACAGACTTCAAATGATTAGATAGACAAGTAACAACTTCATTTGACAGATAGTAGCTAGCAGGTAAGTACTAGATGGTATTTCAGCAAATCATGATACACTTCTACCACAGTGCTGGTCTATGCATGAATGCCTTGCACAACACCATACCAAGCACTCCAAGCACGTCTAGCTTGCTAATATGCAAAATATTTTGGGTTGAAATTCAAGGTGGATGAAACTATCAATAATCTCAACACATACAAACAGAAAATATTAGAGGATTAAAACCACGTTTGGTTACTATCCAAAAGATTTGTTCAATTGTATGTTCATTTTAGGAGATCATCTTAGTTGTAAGTGAAACAAAGAAATGCAAAAGATGCTGAGAAACTCCTAAGCTGCCAATAAAAGAGATTTTTTCCATAGAAAGACAGTCTTTCGGTATTGAATGAAGTAGTTTATTAACTCAGTCCTATCACCTTAATTTCACAGGCAGTGCATGTTTTTGTTTATTATTGCATTTCTCATCTCTCTACTAAATTTCAGTGTGACCTTTAATGTTCACAGTGTGACTCTCTTGTAGTCATCTATACAGAATTAAATAAAATTCTTACCAAGAAGCAGCAGCATTGCCTGCTTAGGAGACAGAACATTTCTTGGCAAACAGCTAGTCCATGGCTAAATTCCATCCTCAAATCCTATTATCTTAAAATTACTCTTTAAATGTAAATGAAGGCTTACAAGGCAGAAATGCTTTACATCTTTGTGTTTGCCTGAAAGCAAATAATAGAGTAAAGCCTACTAAAAAGCCAACATATTCATTACACATAAATGTTTCAAATATGGAGCAATAAAACCTCCATCTAAAATTAGGAATAAATGGAGATTTTAAGTTCAATTATATAGAATGTCTTGCCAACTTCTGAAAGAAATTTAGCAGAAATTCTTATGGATATGGAAAGAAAGATTTAAATATAAATTGATTCTAGGTAACTATTTAAAGGTATGATACAGCTGACAAATCATGTGTTTCTTGGTATGTAATTACATAAAACAATCCAGTCAAAGACTGAGAATGGTTTAGAAGTTTCATCCTAAATGTTCAAAGTTTAATAGTTGAGAAAAAATCAAAGTCCAAGATTTTGGGAATAAATGTTAAAGAAAAACCTTGATACAAGGTTAGGAACTGTCTGAATATGGCAGTAAATGTACTTCAATTTTGAGCCTGAATACTGTCTAGCATTAGATAATGGTCCAGAGTTTAACCCTAATTTCTATGTAGGATTAAATGTAGGAACAGACATATGTGTAGATTGAGAAAGGATGGATTTCATCTGCCTGGAAGCCAGCCTAGCACAGCCACTGCAAAAGCACTGTGGAGCCTCAATACTCTGCCCAAGGTCACTCTGTCTGCGTTGCTCAAACTTGCCTGTCTGAGAAACTCATCCTTCTGAACAAGTTGTACAAGGTAAATCACAGCTTGGATGTGTTTTCTAGCATTTTGGTCCATTTGTGGTTTAAATTAATGTTCTGACCTTGCACTCCAACAGAGCCCTCCTACAGTCAGATATACCTGAGACGTACTGTGGATGTATAGAGAGCATGCTGAGGTTGTGAAGAGGTGAGAAATTCTGTGTACATCTAAAGCACAAATGAATATGAAGCTTCAGGAGGTGAGTCATTTTTTTCCAATAGTAATAAAAGCTCTTGCAGGAAAATGCTTAATATAAACCAGTCAATAAAAATATAGGCCTAATTTTTTTATTGAAGAACATCATAGTAATGATAACAGTAATTTCTTTTCCTGTACCATAATTACTTTTTTTTAATTAAATGTTCCTACATAACGATTAGGTTTGATCAGAAGCAACTCTTCCCATTTCAGCCTTTTAGAATGAGATTACTTGCAATTTTTTGCTGTGTTGTAAGACTAGAAGTACATGATATAAGTTTAATTTTTAGCAGGCTATGGGCAACCTCTCCTCTATACTTCAAAACAATTCAGAGAAGTACCCCATAACAGAAAACCGATTTCTGCTTCTGTGTTCGTGTGTATTTAAAGTGTATCTGAAAGTGGAAGGGAAATGAAGAAGCTTTTATTCCTAAAGTTCAAGTTGAGTGCCTGATGCTAAAACTCATGAGCATTTTTCTTATCTTTAGACAGATATTAACCAGTTTTGGCAATCAAATCATAAGATGATTTTTTTTTCCTTTTTTTACTGTAATCTCTTGTTCTTATCCTTTATTGACTGTTAAAATGTATTGTCTGAACAAGCCAATGAGGAGAAATGGAAAAATGGAGAGTGATCAGAGAATCTAAAATGAGTTCTCTGGAACTAAATGACAGTAAATTACAAGAATCAATTATTTATATCTGCAAAATAGCTTCACCATGAGTAGCCTTGTACACAACAAAATATAACAAGTGTCCTTTTGAATATTTTTTTAACTATGAAATAAAAGCACTTGTATATAGATACTATTTTGCCCTATGGTATTCTTGTAGTTGGTGGTCTGAGGAAATCAAACAACATACAAAATGTGAATGATACTATTTAGAAATTATAAATGGGTTTCCATTGTCTAAGAAAGCTAGGGAGGTGAGGGTAGACATGCCCACCTCATTAAAAAACACCTGGAGAAAAGGCATAATATTTCAGTTGCCACTTGCAAGTAAAGGCAGATACAGTCCTTGTTTCACTGTACCCACTTTCTCTCTACCCATGAGACCCAGACCATATGCTATAAAACAATCTCCATGTCAAATAAATACCCAAGGAAAGGAAATATCTATCAAAATGTCCCGTAACAGCTGTCCACACGAAGGTGGACTACATTATGCTCACAGCTGTAGAGATGCAAAAACTTGGTGTCAGAATGCATTGAAATCACTTTGTACCTATGTGCTGTACACCGAGCAGAAAATACTTCACAAACACAGCCCTGAAAGCGTGAGAGTTGCTGTCATAAAAGCTTATTCAAAGGATGTATTTGATGCAAAACTTTTGACCAGCACCAACATCTGGACTAGCTGTCAGCCATATCCCTTGATACTTCTAACAGCCTGTGGACTTGTTTGGGGTTTTTTGTGGTGGTTTGTTTGTTTGTTTAAGTGAAAGTATGGCATTAATGGAAGATCTATGCATCTAGCTCTTCTAATCCTCTTCCTGTTTTGTAAGTTAATTTGCTTAATCCTTTCCTTAACAGACAGTGAAATAAAACCCCTCCCTTCCTGTTACTAAAGTATCTCAGCTTGTCTCCAGCAAAGTAAATCAAAATAGTCAGTCATTTACTGGACTGCATTCAAAATGTTTTTATTAAAGTTAAAAGATGGAGTTTATTATAGCAGTAAATAACATTAAAATACTTCTAAAAATATTAATGTATTATGTCACAACAGGAGCAGCAGCAAGCAATGTAGATCATTTTACAAGAGGGAAAAGAAAATATTCATGTGTTTTTATCTGTAAGGTGCTATGAAATCTTTGAAAGTAAGTGTCTTTAAAAGTGCATAGTACTTATCAAATAGTGATAAGTGAACCACATGTTCAGCTAGTTCCAAAAATAGAAGTTAATACTGTTGATTCAGAATATCTCATTTCCTTCAACATTATGATATCATTGAGTTCAGCTATAAAGAAAAGTTTCCATAGCATGATGGTGTACTAAAATGAGAAGTCAATTGGAGCTGGATGCCTGGACAAAAAAGCAGTCACATCCCAACATTCATTGTGTCTAGCACATTTTTATTCACTTCTTATACTGTGAAAACAAACAAACAAACAAACTGGTGAGTTAAAAAATATCTTTAGGAAAGTGGGATTAACTAACACCAGGCAGCTTGTTTCATCCAGCTTTCCTTCTCTGCTTTACCACCTTCTGCTTTGGGCCCCCCAGTTACTGTTACATGAGGGAACAGGGAGGACTATTGGGCCACTCCCTGGTACATTGGTGGGTGTGTGGAGAGGACGGTGTTTCTGGAACCCTCAAATTTTCATTGACTTTGGAGAAGGGTTAATATCTGGTCCCTGTCCCAGCAGCTGCTTCAAGAATTGTGTCCAGCCAAGCACCCCTTTGAGAAAGAGCATCCCATGACTGCATAGGTGGTAAGTGTACAGAGCTGCCGCTTTGGACTTGCCCTGCTCCTCCCTAACAGGGCAACTGAGGGACAATGGCAGGTTTAATTCTTCTGCCAAGCAGCATTATTGCTTAGCCCCTGGTGTGCGCAATGGTTTTTGGGGCAGGGGGGAAATGCTCCTCCATTCTGGGAATTGAACATAGCAGCTCAGTAACAGTGGAAGATGCTCTTGTTAGTGCAGAAGAGTAAGACCCAACCTGGCTTTGCTCTCTGTCAGAGGCTTCAAATCTTCCCATCAACCACATCACCAAATTTGTGACATAGCCTTAGCAGCTCGGTTGTGCCTGTTTCTGGCTCAGTGACCTAAATGCTGCTGTAGGTCCAATAAAGTATATGAAATCTGCCTAAACATATCAGCAGCATCTCTCATGTGGTTGGTATTAAGCTCATTCTTAAGTGAATGACTAAATCACACTCTTTAAAATGAAAAGCACAAATCATTAATAAAAGTTGCATAGATACATACTGTGAACAACAGCATTTTGTTACTCATTCACTGTAGCTGACTTTGACTTTCATTATAAAGCCTCTGGCTTTTGAGAAAGTGAATAGAGAAATGAGAAAATTGAAAGCTATCTTTAGGTACCTTTTCATTATTTGTTGCAACTGTAAATAGAATTTAATCAAGAGATTGTTAAATCACAGAAAAGCAGGTTTCTAGCTATATCATTCTATAGATTACAACAATGAGTTTACAAGTAGGATTTAGGGAATTAATTACAACAATGATTAGCAAATTTGAGTCACATGATGAATTATTTGGTGCTAGGAGTATTTTAACTAATCCAAAGTGCAAGAGAGGAACTCCGCAGCCAGTTTTGAAAACTAGCACAAGAAAGAAAACTCTATTCAATAAGCACCGTATGCCAGAGCATCTACCTTTGTCGCTTACACTTGTTGCATAGGTATTAATATAAAAAACCAGACATTTTATTAGCTAAGGAAGATAACCTCCAGATTATTTTTGTTTTGTACAAAGTTTTCATCTAAGATCAAGTAGTAACCATAAGCATTTTTATATTCCAACTGCGAGAGGCAAATATAGTAATTTTTAATGATCTGGACTTACTGTCTGTATAATTTCTTCCAATTCTACTTCATCTTCTACAGAGGTGCTACTAATAAGTAACATTATTTACATTATAGTAGCACCTAGATTCCAAGTCATGAATCAGGATCCCTTTTGTGCCAGATATTGGATAAAATATCCGGGATACATCCCGTATCTGGGAGAAATATCCCCACTTGCAATAAAAGTGTTCTCATACTTCAAATTGTTCATAGGTAAAACTAAGATCTTGTGTGTAGGACATAGTATTTCTGCAGCAATGATCTATTTCTTTCTCTCACAAGAGCCAAACTGTTGGTGCCTGCAATTGTCCTTCAGTGGTGAGATTTTTTCTTATGGCGGTAAAATTTATCTTGTTTATTAATAAGTGCCTCGTCATGCTGCAGTTTTGTACTACATTAAAAGATGCATGTGTGACTTTGCTGGCCAGCTGATGCCATCTGCTGGGGTCTGTCTAAAGAATTAAAGTGACTCATCATATTTTTCTATGGAGTTACTCAATGTTAGTTGATCTTAAAGCTAGTTTAAATGAAGATTTTTTTTTTTTTCTCTGACTCTCATTTTCTGGGGCAATGAGGTCATGCAAGGTCAACAGCCTTACTCAGGTTGATTGAATGGCTTTGTATTTTGGTGTTGCGTTGCTCATGTAGAGAATCTTCAGGTCCCTAAAAATTGCAGATATCAGCAGCAAGGTCCAAAGTTTTCGAATGCAACTGCTAGTTACTGAGATTACTTAAGTTCTTTTGCTTAAAGAAGCTTTACCTTATACATTCAGTTTTAAATGTGTGATTGGTATTTGTTGCTATCCATAAAGTATTTCATACATATATGTATGTTAAGCATTTGCTTAACTGGTGTACCAGGAATAACTGAAGACAGGGGAAGCTGGCCATGTGGTTATGTGACTTGCTGGACTCGCTCCTGAGTTTCAAGCTAAGTATTTTTTTAAAAGCTTTCCTATGTTGAGGAGTTAGAGGGACGTGTCTGAGGTCTATTGGTTTGGAAGAGAAGGATCTTCATTTTAACTCAAGTGGAGAAATTTCTTCAAGCAGTCCTATGTGGAAAGGAAGTAGAGCCCACTTGGAAACCTCGTTGCCTCATGACTCCTCTGAGGCAGCAGATACCAGATGAAAATGAGCACAGAATAAGTCAGAAAGTGACATTATCCAGAGTTTCCTATAAAGACTGCAGCAACGTTCCCTTCCATTTGGATGGATGTGATGGTTCTTTTTTCTTCTTTCAGTTGTGGAGTTGTCTTTCCTAAACTAACGAGACAATACTGCAGCAACAGTAACATAAAAGGTGTTGTTTAAAAAACAACTTTCCTTTGCAAAGTCAAGCAATTTCTGAAACAATACGTTTGTGAATTTGCTTTGAATGAAGTGTGACAGGGAAGTACAGACTGAAGAAAAGGAAAAAGGCTTTATAGTTGCTGATGTTGATACTTTTTCATGGTGACATCTTGTGTTAGTCACACTTGATAATTTAGCACTTCGATGTATCGTTTGTATAGATGGAGGAGGGAGAAGAGTTGTAAAAAAATATTTTAAATGTATTCACTTATTTATTTAACGAGGGTCTGCATCTGCCAATGAGACGTAGAATTACTACAGATGGAGCTAATGTATCGTGGAGGTCCAAGAGGCAACACTGCTACTAGTCCACAGTGTGAACTGAAATATTTCAAATGATGGCTGGTGGGCCTAAGGGCTGGTACCAGTAGAGGAGACACATTGCATGTTCAGGACAGATGAAGAAAATAACAGTCCACTTAGAAGACCTGTTTTTGCTGTTGTTTAAACAAGGATCTGTTCCTTTTATAAATCTGCACACATTACTTTCAGATACTTGCCTTAAATCAGCCTTGACTAAGTCTGATGAGGCAATTGGAAACTCACGATCCCTTCCCCAACCCTGTCCCCTTTGATAGCCTGCTCTGATTAAAATTACTTAGATTAGTGCAATTTACTGAAACACTACCAGGGTAAAATTCCTATAATGACTGCAACAAGAGACTCTTGCATATGCTGTGTTGAAATCCTATGATTATTTTTAGATCTATGAAGCCCATCATGTAAATGATAAATCTGGATTGTCTTTCTGAATTCTATATCATGCAATAGCTACATACTTTAAATGCCTTTAAGAGAAAGAAGGAACGATCACTGTGCGATTAATAATTTTTTTTTTTCAGGGATATTATGACCTTTGTCCTAAACCTTCTGAACAGTAATTAATTCCTATTATCCATTGCTGTTTTCACCATTCATGGGTTGCATTGAAATGACAAATGCCTCCTGTATTACTACAGAAATATCATTTGTTCAGTTGTATTTTCATCATGCTCAAGCTCTTGTACTGAAGCTTCTTTGAAAGTATATTTTTCTTAATATTTGAAGTTTGCTGGTAACATTTTTTTAAAATTTGATTGAAAAGTTAAGATACCCATCTGGCTGCCTTGTTCTGAAAGAAACAAATAACAAGTTTTGGGGCTTTTTGTCTCCCAAACTTAGTATAGCTATGATTACTCTAACTCTTTCGCCTGGTCTGAGAAAGCAATAGGACTGTGCACTTTCAAATATTTCATTAAAAAGACTGCTTGGCTATGCTGTGTCAGTATTTCAATGGTATTTTTTGTGATATTTCATTCCTATTCTTTATTCTTAGACATCTACAGATTTATCAAGCTATTGTGTGCAACATTATTTTAGTAGGGCATATGTATTCCACCCATGGAAGTTAGGTACATTCATTCCTCCCATTAACTGAAAAGAAGCTGGGACTGGACTTGCAAATGTTTCCATAAAATTTATTTTCCCTGCCTCTATCGCAATCCAGCAAATCATCAAGGCATATGAGAAAGAAAAATCTTTCACAAATAGTCTTCAGTATCATTAAAAAAATCAGAGTAAATATTTAAATTCAACTGTTTTTTCTCCTTTAAGGAAAGGAAAAAAAAAAAAGATACCCATGTATGTATGTATGCATTTCCTTCCTTCTTTCAGTTAACTTGCATAGATGATGCATCACAGGCATATAACTTATATAACTTCTAGGCTTCAGTATTTCAATTTTTACACATTTTGCGTGCTAATGTTGTGGCACTTTATCTTCCTCATTTATAATTAACACTCACTTTGGCTCATATATAAAAACACAAGTGAAGTGAAAACTGAAGTAGCTGGGTTTGAGATTCCTCTTGCAAGAATTACGGAAGTGTTTTTTCAGTCCTTTTTCCTTGTGACTGTATGAGCTGGACTTCTTCAGTCTGTAGTTATTTGTCAGTAACTAATTTTAATTGCTTCATAGGAGTTCCAAGGTTTTTTTTTTTTGTAAAAGAGAAGGTTGCAGGACATTATTAATTACATATTATCATATTTGCTCTGAGATGCATAGCAAAATGCTGTAGATATAGCAGAAGATTTAGTCTTAATGATGATGCAACAGGTGATTTGTGTTTGCAAGAAATTACAGTTAAATGATTACAAATTTCTTCATAAATGAAAAACCAAGTTTCTTCTACTCCAAAGAAAGGATGGTTGGTGGCAACAGAGTGGAAGCGCAAAGCAGCTGCTAAGAATTTCATACACTAAAGTAGCAAGATAGTTTTCAGTTGTATTTTAGTTCTTTAGGCAGGAAGAGAAGATTTACTGTTGTGTAGCAATAAAAGAAGCAGCTTTGCTTCTGGCCAATAGTGTAAGTTAAAAAAACCAAAACAAAACAAAGGAAAAACCTTAAAAAAAAAAAATAGAAGAAGAGGAAGCTATGTTTGAATTTATAAAATCCTGGTGTAGGGAGGACATAATAGATTTCAACAAAAAGGTAAGAATGAACTTATCACTTGGGCTTAATATCAAATGACAGTTATCTTGGTGGTGTACAAGGCTGCAAAAGATGTGCCACTTCAAAGTTTATGGAATGAGGAAAAGCAAATAGTCAAGAGGTAATCCTAAATTGTATACTGTGAACAAAACAGATCCAGAAATTCCATTAATTAGAGATAAGTTAAATCACTCTATGATGTTTTATTGGCCTAATTCCTCATAGTAACTTGTTTCTTACCTAGTTGACTGTGCTTATGATCTTGCTATTAATGGCATAACATATCATTACAATTTTTAAATAACTTTTTTTTGGTTAATGAAAATCTGACCTATTTTTTTTATCCCTGAGGGTAAACTAAAGCTTTGTCTATTACAACCCAGTAATCGAACCACTCTAGATGAAATGACCTCTTCTTAACTGTGTAGTTTAGGACAATCACTAAAATGTGGCATGTATTAACTTCTTACTTCATTTAACTCCCCTGCTTCTTCCTGTGGTTATGTTGTGTTTCTTATTTCATGTTTGGATTGCAGTAGTACTGGGGGCTCGAATCAGAGACAGAATCCTACTGTGACAAATGCTTTGCAAATAAAACCCGTGAGATGTCCTGGTTCCTGCTCCGGAGAGCACGCCTGAGAGGCCAGGGCCATAGGAAGGAGTAGTAGTGGTCCCACAGCAGTTGTGCCAAGGATGGAAATGTAAGACTGGTTTCAGATTTAGGCATCATTCAAAGCAGAAATTCTCCACCCTGCAAGTACACGCAGAATACATCCAGCATGATTTCTTGCATTTTCTTCTTGCATTTCTGCATAGTGGTAAATTATTTCCAGCCTGTGTACTTGCAGACCCTCATTCTGACTGAAATGGTCAGCTGAACTCAGCCTCTGGTCATTCTACAGTTTTCTCACATACTTTGTTCTTCAGAGCAGAAGTAAGTGTGTACATAGGCCTACTCACACCTGCATGCCTGTATTTAAGCACCTACATTGATGCAGAGGCTTTAGGTTACTACTGCACTTGACCAGTTTGCTTTCTTCCTACTTACTCAGTGTTCAAAGAAGACAGACACTCCCGGGAACTCCTTTACCTGGTGGGAGCAGAAATGTTTCAGTCTCCCATTTCATTGGGTAAATCTGGACTAATATTAAAATATATTAAGTGAAATTTGCAAAGATATGTCCCTGGGTATGTTTGCTCCACAATCCTGTTGCATTTTGTCTGTATTCCTATCTATATTAATTTCCAAATTGATACTTAATATAATGATAATAATTAGATTCATTTCAGTAAAATATGAACCTCTAAAAACGAAAAGTCCCGCATTGCTGCAACCGTGAGGCAGCTGAAGCAGAATAACAACATATAGCCCTTGGTCAGGCTTAGCTACAGCACACCACACTCGCCCGGAACGGATCGCGTTGTCCTCCTATTCATCTTGATCTCTTGGGGTTATGCTGCATAGATTTCTAAATGTGCAGGAAACAACCTGAGGCCTAGAGGAAAGAAGGAAAAATAAGTACGAGCAGACGTGATGGATTTTAAACAGAACAACGGCTTTGCATAGGTGGTTAGTGAACTCGGCTGGTCTTAGCTGATTAAAGGTTACAGGTTAACAAGAGGAAAACAAGCCCTTCCAAGATATACCTAAAGCTGCCTTATTTTTAATTTAAAGATTCACATGGTAAAATAAGCTCTTAAAAGAGTAATATAATTTAGAATAAGCATCATGCTAAAGGGCAGGTTTCTGCATGACTTCCTTTAATAACTACAGTCTACAGCCTAATTCAGCCTTTCAGATTATTGCAGTGTGAGCACTTTTCTTTTTTATAGTTGTACAGTGGGCTATTTTATTCTTGCTATAGTAAAAACATTATTTTCGTTGTTGACTTTTTAAATAGTGATCACTTAATTGGAAACAGATGCTAATGTAAGTGGAAAAACATTTTAATTAATACATTTGAGCTGGAAAATTTCAGATACCTGAAGAGCTGAAGCAGTTTTAAAATAAAGGGTAGACTTTGCTGTCCATTATTTAACACAGAGATCTCTTTATCATAGTATAATTAATCAAAAGTTAATGAGACCATTGGGAGGTTTGTATTATTTAGTTTGTACATAAACTGTCTAACGCCGAATAGAAGAAACAAGTGAAATAAGCTCCAGTTTAAGATGTTATTATTTACTTGGATATAGTGGTGTTTACCTTGTCTACTTTGTCCTTCTCATAGACATTAAATTAGTATTTCAGGAAGACTTTCTCAGGAAAGTAAAAAGTCAAATGGACTTTGTCAGGTATCCTCAAATGTCCGGCCTCTGTGGACTTCACTCAGGAGTGCGCAGCCTTGGCTTGCAAAGGCAGGTGTCTGCGAACTCGCTCTTTGTGTCTAGTGGTCAGTGTCTAGAAGAAAGGCTTCTGGAGCCAGTCGAGCGAAATAGTGAATTTTGTGTATACACATGCGTGAACCTCAAGTAGACTATTGCATCCCAAATTAATTTAACTTTAAGTTATTTTTTCCTTAAAAAACCAAACCAAACCAAAGTTTTGTTTTGAACTGTTCTCGCCTTCTATGAACTTTCATAAAGCTCGTTTCTATCTGACTTTTAAAAAAATATTTCTTTTTCACTCTGAACTTAGAAACGAAGAAAATCTTTTGGTTTACTATCAGCAGTATATTAACTTCATAAATTCTTCCATTAGGTGATGATGCGCTTGGGAAGTGATAACAATAGTATTAAAAATCCTAAAACCCTAGGGTATTTTTACAAAGACTTGGACTTAAATGTAAATAAAGCTACATATGAAACACTTGTCTACTACAAGAAAGCATTTGCTGACATGGGCAAGCCTCTGTTTAATTTTGGTTGAAATAATATGGTGTGATTGACAACCGTTGATTAAAAGCAGCAACAGTGAAATTGAGTGTCTATCATCTTCTAGCTCCACAGGTCAACCCTCAAGGGTAATGTAATATCTGCTACAAAATTTGGAGAAATCCATTACCTGTGACCACTTCCAGTGTACATTTGAGGCAACATTTCTAGTTAACAGTTTTCTCAGACATCAACATCTCTAATACCTACGTTGTGGTAGACTCACCTGGTTTATAGTTTCATGTTGGGGGAGTTTGAGTTCCCATGCGTCAGTTTATGAGTATAAAGAGAATGGGCAGGATTAAGTTACTTCTGATTTACCCCAGGACATCATGTCTAAAAAATATGACACTGCTCTGGATAAAGGTATGAAAATGCACAAATCTTACTGTGTGCAATTTTTCCCACACATACGTGTGAAAAGGGAGCGAATGCGTCTCTCCATGTGGTGAACTAAATGCATTTGCTAACAAGATGTACCAGCCCTGCAGCCCCTGCTCTAACCTGGAGATGGCTGGATGCAAATTCACTGAGGGGCTTCGTAAAGGCTCCATGGTTGGGAAGGGATGGGCTCAACACAGCTGCATCCTGTGGAACGGTTACTGCTCTGGTGCTCTGTTCACTGAGGACAACTTCGGGAAAAATTGGCTGTCCCCAAAGCCTGTTAAATGTGTTTCACATGCAGAGCTGGGTTTTGGTCCAAAATTTTGAGACCTATGGCATGACAAGCATTTACTGTTTCTGGGCTTCAGAGTGTATACAAAGTCTTTTAATGTTGGTATGGCTTAGTTCTCAGAAAGTTAGAAATAAAAATACCTGCGTCATACATACATTAGTGTAGATTTTTCTGTCAGACATCATATGAGGAGAGTTGCAGCTACTATGACCTCAGAAAAAAAAAAAAAAAAAGGAGAACTAGTGGGAAACCTTGGTGTGGTTTCAGACCCAAATTTTCATACTTGATTATGGGATGCACAGTGAGGACCTGAAGCTATGGCGTGCTTCCTACTTACCAGTAACACACTGGTTACTGGTAGAAGTCTGTAGCATTAGCAGCATTGTGAAAGAAGTGAAATTATTATGTATTTACGTACTGTGCAGTAGTATATATTGTACTATATATACTGTTACTATATACTTATTACCGTTATTGTGTTATTAATATTATTCTATCCAAGTAACTCCACTGGAGAAACAAAACACTCTGTTGACTTTACCATAGCTCGTGACTCATAGGAGATGCCTGTCCTCTCCGACGCCCTGAGCTGAGAGAAAGCTGCGTCACTGCTGTCCCACTGTCCCTGCTCACCAGTGAGAATATCTGAGAACTTTAGAAGTAACGTATAATGTTAGCCTGGAAAGAGGCATTTGTCATCTGAACTACTCTCACAACACTCCAGATAAAATTCATATTTTGATTTTTCACAAGTATGTAAAATCTTTTTTTTTTCAGTAAGAGAGGTTAAGAAGTGAGGGTTATTGGTTGTATTTATCTGTAGCAGGGATAAACGTTTTGAATCAGCTCTAGACTTCATAGTGGTGTTCTTTTAGAGAAGAGTTTTGATTTCTGGAGTGAAATAGATATTTTACAGGGAAACATCAAGTATGTAACTGCAGAATAATTAATGTTACTTCAACTATATATATATTTCCTGTCTAGTCTACTCTGATATTATATCCAGATGATGTGTGAAGTCAATTAACACGGCATAAAACATATTCAAGTTACGGTAATGATTCCTGGGACACTTTTTTTTGTTTTCTATACACTTTCAAATAATACCCAAGGTCCAAAAGACTATGGGCATAAATTACCTAGGAAATGGATGAATATAATTATTATTAATTTGGTTTTGTTATTTGAACATCTATTCAGGTTATTTGAATAGCTTTTGAAATTCATGGCATAGGTTTAAAATGCAACATAAAATGCAACATATTCTGTATTCCTTTTGTGGACAGTAGGCTGTACAAAATTACTTAATATTCATATATATTCATAACAATTCCAGTTATTATCTTTATAAATAATTTGAAATAAAAAGTACTAATTTTATATTTGTGGACAAAATGAGTATTTTATATAAAAAGAACAGACATGTAAAAAAAAAATCAAATATATCATTATGTTTCTGGGCATTTCATAAGGATCTACTAGGTGATAAATGAATTTTTTTCATCCAAGCATTTTCACGTCCTTTTTGAGAAAATTAAGAAAAAGTGTCATTCACATTTTCTATCAAGGTGAGAAAAAGCTATTTTCCAACAAATTCCAAACAGTTCTAGATCTGAGAAAATGAAAATACCTTTTGATCTTTGGAATCAAAGAGATACAGCTCAGCAAAAGAGCAAGTAAGTCTGTAACTGCAGACCAGTTATTTCATCTCTTTATTTCCTGTCTCAGCCTCACTGAGATCTAAATTCATGTAGTTATGTGGACTCAGAGTAAGATGGGAAGTAATATTTCAAATCTGTTTAGCATTAGTGAGACCAAATGGAAGTAATGTGTCCTGTCTGGAGCACAGCACTTCAAGAAGGACTCGTACTGGTGGCCTATTTGAAGAAAGCCGCTAAGACAGCTTCAAAAGGTATCAGAGCATATCTTTTGAATAAAAAAGTACATGAATTAAGGTAGTTTAGCCTAAGGGAAAGCACACTAAAACCAGGACAGTTTTAGTTTTACTATTCAAAAACTGGTATTGTAAAAAAGTAGGTATGTGTTATTCCATTATGTCCATCATGGAGAGGATACGAATAATGGTATTAACAAGCATAGCTTAGGTTAGACATAATGCGAAAAAATACTCTAATGGCTGGGTAGGCTATCACTGGAATAGAATGCCTGAGGAGGTTACAGTCTCCAAATTTAGGAATAGTTTTGAATGGACTTGACAACTACCCACTGGGAATGACATAATCGTGGTTTATTTTGGGGCATAGAAGAGGATTAGTATATGTCTTGAGGTCCTATCCAGCCTTTTTTTTTTCCTTTCTATGAATTCTGATTTTGTTCCCAGCACTTTTGACTACAGAACTCTTTTAGAGAAAGAAGGGATGAAATGGGAACCTAGCTTTATTTATTTTATCTATTCAAAAGTTATATCCACTAATATTACAGGACACATTTTGCAAGCAGCCTGTCTGACTTGAACACAGGCTCAGCTTATATTTTCCGTAATTGTTGGTATTATTATTACTATTACAGAAATATGTTTTTAAAAATAAATTTAACTATTTTAGAGTCCTGTTGAAAGAATTTCAAACTCTCCTAGGCTGTGTAGGAGCAAGTTCACAACAGACAAATAACCCAAGTGTGCCTTTTTAAATAGTATGAGCTTCAAAACTATTTACTGGTCAGTCAATTTATTTTCATAAACATATTATCATTTTTGTATTTCACAAATAAGTTCTCAAGAGATATGGGAAAGGTTCACACAGTATGAGGCAATGGAGAGACTGAAATACCACTGCAGCTGAGGTAATGGGACAGTTCCTTCTTTGGGCAAGAACGCATCTACTTGTACATGATGTAATAAAAAAATAACATATTCTGTCATTCAAAACCCTAGACAAAATCCAGCTGAGAATTTTGGACAAGTCTTCCCATGACAAAGTGGGAATGTTTTCCTATGACATTATTTAATTTTTCCAAACATCTGCAAGGTAACTATATCACGCCTAGTTTCAGGCAGAATAAAATCAGATTTTATTAATGTGTATTTGTCTTCTAACAGTATGGAAGCATTTTTATACCATTCTTCATGGACTGAAGAACCAGCTCCTTAGTTTTTCACTACAGTGTGTGATAACTATGTTGTGCGGAAAAATAGTGCAGTTTCTCTAACAGGAAGCACCATACTGAATTTAAGTGCACCTTGCATCCTTCTCTTAGTAGTATTTACAGCACATAAAATGAAGGTTTCACCTTAGTGACAATACGAGGATTTAGCAAACTATTTCAGCATATCTGACTTAAAACATTGAAAGAACACTCTTTGGCTACTGTATAGAAATATCATGATGAGCCAAATGACAAGAGTTCCTTATGCTACTGTTCTTTATATGGCAGGTATTTTCATTTGAGAAATGAGTTGACTACAAACTTGTTTCTCGTTCAAGAGACATTTTTTGAATCTGTTTACTTGTATGACGATGGAGGTCAGTGGGGATACTTGTTCTCAAGAGGCCTGAAGTAAGTGAAAAGACAAAGATTTTATGAATTTTATATCAGCACAGAGAATTCCTCAGTGCTGCTCTGTGTCGATACTGGACTGCAATATCCTCTAGCATCCTCTGTTCATAGGGCAACTAGTGTCTCCATTGCTTGACATGGTGGATTATGTTAATATTATTTTCCTGCATATTGTTTTACTGAGGACGTGGGTTTTTTTCAGAGTTGTCATTAATGTGGCTGCCCAAAAAACAAGATCTCATGGAAAATATAGTTAGAACAATTAATCTCCTTGAAGGCTTGGGAAAGAGGGGAAGGAGGGAAATCCACGGCTGAATATCTGCACAGCCAGAGCAATCAAGAGATACATACCCTAGGATAAAGCAGTGTAGACTCTTATCTGCTGCTGAACCTGTAGCACAATGAAAACTAATGGAAATAGTCATGGAGTTTCTACTGGTTTTAGATTCATAGGACACTTGAAAATAAAAGATGCAGATTACAGTTATTCATTGTTTTTAATGAGGGGGTGGTCAGACCATGACAGACTTTATGTTTGCTTTTTTTCCTATTTTGGAACATTCAGATATTCAGTTTTGCTGCTCATGTGGGCAGAGAAATCACAGTAAACAACTGTTTAGTTCACTGATATTTTGAGGTTACAGTCCTGTGAGCCTGCTTTATTAAACTGACAAATGTTTTTTTCATAATTTTATTGGACAAATTGGCCTATATTTAGAACATGCAATATACTATGCAAAGAGTTAAATATTCCACTAGGGTTCTTATAGTAATTGTGGATATTCAGGTTTCTCCATTAAAAGTTTAGCACTGTAAACAAGTCATTGAAATAGACACTTATTTCCTGCTTTTAATTCAGAGATTTGAGGCGGGTAGGGAGCTCTTGCCATATTATGTATTCATCTAATAATACAAATTTATAGCTGTATACACATTTTTATGAATAATCAGAACCTACTGCCTTTGTAATACAGTGAAGGACATATTTGAAGCTTAATGTTACTCAAGAAGTATTGGATTTTAATTAATAACCATGTGGAACAGTTGTTCAGATAAGAATATTACTTTTTCTAATGAAATAAATAAAGTGCATTGTGTGAATAATCACAAAGACTTCCTCCTGGACTATGCAAGATAAATATTCATTAAGTAAGATCAACAGTTGCAAGCAGAAGATAAGTATTATCAATATGGGAGGCTCTTTGTGATAAAGAAGAGTTGTGTTGATAGCTTGATGTGACAACTTAAAGCACAGTCCTACTGTAAGGAATGACTCTGCAGCAGACCAGTTCCCCAGGTGGATTCAGTTCTATTTGCCTTCATTTGTCATGAAGCTAAACAATTGTATTTTGCTGCTGTTAATCCTGCACGAGCCAGACAGCCCTGGTAGATGCACCAAGAGTTGTCTTCTGACTTGTCATTTTATTCTAACTAATGAAGCTCCACTGTTTCATGCCCTCTCTTCTCACCATGCAAACCCCTCTCATCAGTAAAGTTGCAGCCATATGACTGAGAATGTTTGTGGGTGACTGTGGGATTATTCAGAAAAGGCTCAGCAGAATTTGCCAGGGGAGCAACAAGAAGTAAACTTATTTATGAGTTACACTTATGCGACTAGAGGAAGAGTCTGGATGTGGATCTGAATCCTGGATTATGATTTTTTTTCCCCCCCTAGATCTCAAGGTAAGGAGTAATGATTTTTTTACCTGTTATTTAATAAAATAGGTATAATATCAGAAAGGAGCAAACACTTTCCCTTCCAAAAGGCCACCCATGTGGCGCAGCAGTGACAGATGTGGGAGGTAACAGTTGGGACCTTTTAATTTATTATTTCAGTTCTATACTAGAAAAGAACGTGATCTGAATCTCACCTGCAGAGCCATACTATAGGATGAGCGAAGGACAGGTAACCCATCCTTACCCACTCTCAGATAGATGAAGAATCTGAGGTACTATTTTAACATTTAAGTGTATCTCATTAAATGTGAGGGGAAATAACTGTTGTACTGATCATTCATTCAAAAAAGTAAGCACGATGATAGCATTACACTATTCTTCATCTATTTAAGGATATCATATGTATTTTAGTGGGTAAATTTCAACTCCAAGTGATCAAAATAAGATATTGGTAAGGATATCAATTTTTCAACCACTTCAATTAATCAGTATCGTTGACCTTAAGTACAAATGGGAAGGAAAGCAGATGCCTCATAAAATGTGCGAACTTACCATGTTCCTTGACTAATTCCATCTTTTCAGGGTAACTACATCTTCTATTATTAAATCTATCTTTTATCTGGAATTTCTCATCATAGCACATCACTCTGGTAAAGTGATTCCGCCTTGTTCCAAATTACAGTTCCTGATAAGCAGCGTATAGGACAATTTATACTTATTTTGAATTAATTTCTTTATCAAGCATGCGAGCCATTTTATCTCAGTTCTGTCAATGCTTTGCTAAGTTCTATAAAATTGTCAAAAGGCCTTAAAGAATTAAGGCAGGCGTGATTTATTTTATTTTCAACTTTTCTTCACAATTCCTTGCCTTTCTGATAATAGGGTGGAACAGACGTCTCTGGAGGGATGGAAGGACTGTGATATGTGCAAAAAGGATGGTGACAAGGGGCAGCTCCTGTAGAAGGGATGAAGTAAACTGCTGGTTGGACATTAAAGGGGATGGAAAGAGACTTGTATAGACCAGAGAGGATTAAATTTACTGCAGTTCAGATAGGTCCTAATTGCAAGCAACGCTGGAGTTGATGACACGCCTCCAATGACACAGCAGGTGGGAAGGGTTACTTTTTGCTCTCTCTTCATTCTCTGTTTTGAGTTTATTTTAAAATATTCTAGTTTTCTCGTTTTTTACTAAACTGAGCATTTAGGTGTAGAAGCTTTCTTCTTTCTTTGGGAAGGAGTGGGTCAGGATGGGTCTAGAATATCTTTTTCAGTGCTCTGGTGACCCAGATCCCATCATGCTGGGTGAGACTTGTGTTATTTTTATCTTAGATATTAAATTTTAATTTTTTTACTGTTTGGGACATGTTAATATTGTCAAATTAGAATTAAAGTAGGTACATCATTATAGTGCATTTTCCTGTTATTGGAGAGATCTGCAGAAAGGCTGTTATGAAACTCAAAGCTGGGGTCTCCATCAAATTCAGTTTAAAAAGTTAGTTTTAGTTTTAAGTATGCTTCACATCAGTTCACTCATGGTGAGAAATATTGGTATCACACTGCTGGAAAAAGCAAAATGGACAGGCTATTAATTTACATGACAAAAATTATTGTGTACATGAAACAGATTTAACCTGAAGCTATGCTTTTAGCATCAGTGCTTCTTTAGATGTGTTTTCCTTATCAGTTGAAAATATAGACGTTTAGCCTAGTTTTCCAGAGGGCTAGAACAGTAGGTACAATGACAAACAAAACCTTTTCCCACCTTCCTAAATTAACTTGGATCAGCAGAAGTCTTTGGCAGGTATTTGACCTTTAAAGCTCATTTTAAGTAATTCTTTTTAAGGGAAGACTCTCTAATAAATATATTGTACAGTTTGCATAATGTTTCTCTGAAACTGCTTCCTTGTATCCGTGTAGTGAAAAAGTGACTCTACATCCCTGAGATTTTACATTGCATGGGTTATTCATACTGCCTGCCTTTAGTAAAACGCCTATTTTAAAAGTAAAGGCTCCCAGTTTAATCAGTGAGAAGAGATAATCTCCATTAGACAGCAAGTTGTGAGTATATCTCTCCAATGGAAATGTATATTCCTATTTTATGCACCTATATTATATCCCCAGGATTAGATGATATGATTACTTCTCTTCCAAAACTATTTAGAAAGATTTTTCTGCAACCGAATTAGGAGGGAATGAGGGTCTGCAAAGGAAAACCTTGAATAAATTGCCTGAGGTGAATAAAAGATGTTTTATTTTTATTTCACTTTTTTCATTGTCATCAAAACATAGTGAAAATTAAATATAGGCTGAAATAGAAAATATTGATTTGAGGGGGAAACCTCGAAATGAAATTCTGATAAACTTCCATAGTTTCAGACAATGTTAATGTTTTTATGGAACAACATTTTGTTAAAAAAAATGTGATAGCTTCAATGTTTCATTAACTTGGTCTGTTGAAAACATTGAATTAGGTGTGAGAAATTATCTCCAAATATAAATTCGGAGACCTTAGCAGAAAAATAAATTGAGAAATTTACATAATTAGAAATAGTAACCAAATCCCAATAAATAATTATTTAATGTAAGTTCAAGGTAAAAGCAAATAAAGTACAAAGCATAAGTTAAGGAGATTTTTTTAAAAAAATAGTTTAAGTAGACTTAGATATAGAATTAATTCTTTTTAAGTTGAGGAAACTGAGTGATAGAACTATAAAGGGAAGGAAAGATATGATTGAAAACTTTCAGAAGAGTATGCAAAGACCAATTTTTTAAAAATTCTTATATAATTTCATTTATTTGTGATTGTGTTAAAAATATATGATAAGAATTATGATGTTCGCTATAAATTAACTAAAAGGATGATGTCACTACTTTTAACTTAAAACATATTTTTAAGGATGCTACATCAAAAGCAAATGAAATAGACATACTTACTGGAATCAAGCACAAATAAAACAAGAAGGTTTTTTTGGGATTTTGATTTTTTTTTTAAGCACATACTGACCACATTTCACAATTATACTTCATTTACCTCGAACACATTTTCTCTTGAGAAGAAGCAAAGATGGAGTTTCTCATAAAAGATTATATCTAGTGGCTTCTGGTTTAAGAAAAAAAAAAAAAGTCAGTGCTAAAGGCTAGAAGGATTCATTGAAATTCTAAAGAAGAAATCTGCAAAAGCTTGGTGCTTCAGGCTTGTTATCAGGTACCTGCATTTGGGCATCTTGACACTCTGTAATTGAAATTCATTGCTCAACCTTTAGTCTATAAAAATGGTTTGCTGTCATTAGCGCTGACTGCTTGCTGTATTCCCTTGTCTCTCCTTAGGCCAGCTTAAACCATCTCGGATGAAATAGCCTATTTCATGTGAGACCTCTGAGCTTGCCGTTGTTCAGGTGGAAGGTGAATGTGGTGTTTAGCAATGCACTGAAGTGTAATACAGTGGAAATGCTAGGAAAGAAGTTTCTCTTACATACTCCCCTTTTCCTTTCTGATTTTGAAGTGGTTTTCTGGTTCTTCATTAGGAATACCATGTCATTGGAAACATTTTTAAAATTTCATTTTAATTTAACTTTCTAATGTACCTAATGCACTTGAAGTAATTAGTTTTCTCCCCACTCCCACTCATACAGCAACAAGAGATGGCAGGAGTATAATTCTTGGCACCTCCTGTACTAAGAACAGGAGCAAAGGTGCCGTGTACTCTCCATGTTCAGATCCACCAGCAGATCTGTCTAAGCTGACATCTGAAAATTGAACCAAGGTTTTCTCCTAAAACATAGACAGGATTGAACCTGCATTGTGGCATCACTCTTCCCCTTTCTTCCTTCTTTGTATCTATCCTGTTCTCTTTACCTGGAGAGGAAAAACATTTTCATTCTCCACCACCGTTTAATTGAGATTGAAGAAAGGATGTGAGCCACTTAGGACAGAAAGCATAGCAGGAGAATCTCCACTGTGTATATAGTCTCTTCAGCTGCACTGACATCATAGAAACTTAAAGGTGTAACACACAAATAAATAGAAGACTTATAAGCTGCATGTATTAGATTTTTATCCTTAAATCTAACTCTCTCTGAGTTGAACTGGGACCCTAAATCTAAGACTGTTTTATGGTCCACTTGCAAAAAGAGAACTTGTCAGAAATTGGCAGAAATTTGCAAGAATACCTGACTTATCACAAGATTTCTGACATTCAATTTGGATGATATATTACAAGATCAACTGCTTTCTAACTTCATTTTTCCATTATTTGCAGCAGAAATATTATTAGATATGGATTTAAGTAATGTGATTACCAGTTGAGTGGTAATTTTGAAGTATCTGTGTGGGAACTGCTTGAGGATATATTGCACTACTGAAATCAAACCATGATTCAGATTTCAACCTAATCTTACCCTAAGCTATCTGTAATGTTATCAACACCTTTCCATCCCTTCTGAAAATAAATGGAGAGGTAAAGCACTTGATGTAGTGGTATGTTTCCTATGTTATGTGTCCTGACAAACTAAAACAAGAGAATAAAAAATTTACACTTAGAAAAAAAGGTACCGAAACTTTCTATACGTTTTGTAGAAGTAGTATAAAAAAGGCTATTGATCAAAGTTCAGGAACTATTCTTGGTATAGTGGTCACGTTTTAGTTAATATGCTGAATACTGTGTATCTGAGGACTTCCCGTGGGGAATATATATCAGCTTTTTATTCCTTCTGTCCATCCTCTGAGGTGCTGCAGCATCCTGTTGCCTTCTGAACTGCTGCTGTTCTGACATGATAGACTGAGCTGATGGTTTTAATAATTTTTCTATTGTAAACATTTGTGTTCATTTTTGTTGCTATGCTGGTGATTTGTTCCATTTAACTATGCCCTTTAATAGTTGCTAAACAACATTTTATTTAGAGTTCAACTGAGAAATTCACCCACAAGCTCAGAGTGAGTTAATCTGTAAGAACAATGAACCCCCAGCAAGGCAAACTCTGATGCACTTTAAGATCTTCCACTGACAGGCAGTAAAGTTTCCAGACCACTGATCACTATGATTGCTGGTTGTTTTCTCTTCTGTTTTTAGTGGTTTGGTTTTGCCTGGTTTATTACCTCAATTGCTCCTACAATGCCTGCAGCTGCCATCCTCTCTCTTTTACTGTCAGCACGGGTTTGCGTTGTTATGTCTTTGGTGAGATTTCTGTCATCTCCAGACCTAATATTTCTTCAGTTTCCGCATTTGCATGTGGTTCTGGGATTATCCCTGAGTCCCTCCACCTCCTTTCGCCCCCAAATCCCTGGCCGTGGCGCACAGCTGCCCTGCACCGCGGCGCACCAGGACTCTGCCCCTGCCGATCGTCCCTGGCTGTGTCACCAGCCCTGGGAGAAGGGGAGCAGGAGCGAGATGATGCTGGGAAATTTAAATATCGAGTCTTCATTTCAGTCCCCAAGTGGAACAAATGTTGTGTTTGCCTTCATTTATCTCTGTTGTCTAGTCTTCTATTAGGACAAGAAATAATCCCCCAACAGTTGGAATCCATGGTGTTGGCTGTTTCTCTTCCAGGGAATTTTGAAACTTGGCCTTGCAGAAAATTGTCTCCTTCCTTCAAATCTTCCTCAGGTTGCTATTGCTCACTGAATTACTAGAATAAAGGTCATAAAAATGGGCCTTTTAGGGGGAAAAATCTGTAATAGTTGGGGGTATTTTGCGTTGTGGGTTTGTGGGGTTTTTGTTTGTTTGTATTCTCTTTTCTGTGGAACATTCCCTTAGCTAATGTCAAAGTTTTGCTATATTTCCAAGTATAGTCAGACATCCAGCTGTCTGTAGAAAACTTCTATAACATCTGTATCAGCACAGACATCTCTCAAAAATAGTCTTATTTCAACATTCACTAAGTTTACTTCAAATATAGAACAAATTGAAAGAGCCAACATTTCTGCAGTCATTTCTTACTGAACAGAAACTTGAAAACTTCTATATTTCTGTTGCAGCTTTTTACAAGGTAAAAAAAAATATTCAGCTTGTTCATCTGACAGGCTTTGAAAGATAATGGCATTGTGTTAATGTTTCAGGTTTCCTGTTAATATACATACGTTTTAGTAGCAGGGTGATAATTGCTGGTTAAGCTTGCTTCAGAATCACATCTGGTGCACTTGAACACAGCCCGGTGATAAATGTTAGATGATAACAAGAGCAGATAACTGACTTTATAAACACACTGCTGTAGAATGTGTCTACTGTTTTTTTTTTAACAAATTAGTAAGATAACGAATGAAATTATAAACACATTTTGATTACTTGCATGTTTAAGGCTTTTTTTGTTTGGTTGTATTTTTGTTTGGTTGGTTTTTAATTCTATAGCTTGAAAAATAGTTTTGAAAGAACACAAAGTGAGGGGGGGTTTGTGCTCATGGGAATATAATTGCTGTATCTAATAGTCTTAATAACATTATAACTGTTTATTTCACCAGTTCAGCCTAACCTGCAGAGCAGTAAAGCCCCATTTTGCACTGTTCCAGAACGATCTGTAAAGGTTAGCTGTTGTGGTCTTCTGTGGAATCCTGGGTTTTTGGGGTTTTGTTGTTGTTGTTTAAATATAGCAGTTCATTCTACAGTACTAGATTCTGATTTGCTGCTTGCTGGAACCTCTGGACAAACTTTAAAGCTCTTACATAAATGGTACAAAACCACACTGACTAAAAAATGATTCGGACTCTTTATAAGATGGGAATGGATGTGGTTTGGTTGGAACAGATTATCGTTAGATGTCAGCTAGGATGGGAAGACTTGCAGTTCAGGTGACGCTCTTGAACAATCTGCCACAATCTGTCGAGCCCTGAGTCATTCCTGGAAGAAAATATTCCAAACTTGTTGAAGTCCTCGAGCTACAGGATGAGCAAGGCAGTCTTTAAAAATTGGAAACTTAGCCTTTCTGCACTTCACCGGCACTCCCATACGTGGGAATAGCAGTATTGCCCTCATGGGTAAGGTCATTTTAAATTGTAAGAATTATAACTATTGTATTAACACGTGCTGTTAAAACACCTGAGCTAGAAGTATTGAAATTACAAAAAATGTTGGGAATAACACTCATCTCATTGTACCTGTACAATACCCACGTAAACCTGCATGGGAAGGATGTAGTCTGCAATGCTGAACGAAGTGGGACAGGGTGGAAATCTGCTGTTAAATAAAAAAAGTTTAATATCAAATGGCATATTTTTAAATAGTAACAGCTCCTGTGTTATCTTGAGCATCAATTTACTACTATTGGCAGTCAAAGTCCCGAGGGTGAGCTTTTAATTTAATGCTTTACATTAAAGAACTATTCTCATATAGTGCATTTGCCTTCTAGCCTCTGCAAATAAATAACAAGTGTGCCATGCATCACAGTCAAGTGAGTTCCACTGCCAAATGGATAAAACCGCCTAGACCATTTTTTGTAGCACTGGAATAGGAAACATTTATTACATCCATTATAGACAGCAAAGTGATTTAAGAGCCGAAGAGGCGTCATTTATATAATGTTACAATTCTTCTTAACTCTGAGAAATAAAATAAGCAAGGATCCAAACAGGCTCTACATCTATACTGCTGCCCTGCAAAATTGAACATTGCTATAAACATAGCTGGTCAGCTGGAGCTGAATTTTACAGCTAGACGTTTCTATGCAGTATCTTGTTGCCTGACTTTAATATCCTCAAACTTTATGCTGTTGAAGCATGAATACAGATAAAATTTATTTTCTTGAACCTTCCTTCCTTTAGAAATTAGAAAAACTTTGACAGTTGCAGAATACTGTTCGCTGTTATCATTGTAAAATTGTTTCAGAAATTACAATATTGATAACTGTCCACAACTGCTTCAGTGAGCATTTGTCCTTGTATCAGACGTGTTGCTGTACCCATGGTACTTTCTATCCGTGTTCATGCTGATGCTCGAGACCATGCTCTAATGCAGGGCTGTCAAACTGATGGTCACAGGGGGCCACATCAGCCTCACTGTTGCCTTCAAAGGGCCAAATGTAATTTTAAGACTGTATAAATGTAACTACTCCTATATTTGTACAGCCCTAAAATTACATTTGGCCCTTTAAAGGCAACTGTGAGGCTGATGTAGCCCCCTGCGACCATGAGTTGACACCCCTGCTCTAATGTATAAACAACGTGTTACTAATGGTACTCATTTTTCTGTTGTCATAGCATCAGTGTGATCTGGGCTTTGAACTGGGCTCTGTAGGGAGAAAGCCACAGATATTTAACTTTGAAACAAGAGAACAGAGAGAAAGAAATGTTTCAAATGGTGGAGTGTGTTCTGATAAGCACTTGGGAGACCAGTCTTGGAAGGAAACTGGAACAGAGATTATATAGAGAAGGACAAAAAATAACCGCTAAAGACGTTAGTGTATTTTCTGAATGTACTCGTACATCATCAGAGTTATAGGAAAATGTTTCAAACTGTATGTCTTGCAGACATGTGGAAGAAATCACCAAGTGATGTGGGGGTGTCGCATCTGTTCCTGGCTAAGGATGGCCTTCAGAAGTACATTTTTACTTGCTTGCTCAAAGTCATTTAGAGCGATACCGGTTTCTTTGCTAGGTATAAAGTCAGTAATCTTACCATGAACTGCTTCATGGTTTTTAATGTTGTTTTCGCTTTGAATTTCACTGTAGGTTAGAAAATTACATCCTTTTCTTTGTGTGCTCTGTACAGGGGCCTGTTAAGTCTCCGAACACAAGAAACTTGCTGAATTTCCCTGGAGCTGGTGATCTTATTACTTGCTATTCGTTGAATTGATTCTCCTGGGAACCATTTAATTTTTTTAGCCCTTAAAACTTTCAGAGCTTCATATTATTATGAAAGGCTTAACTGAACTAAAGTTGTTAGAACAGGGCTTAGTTTTACAGACCCCAACTTTACTGCCTCATGAGGCCATCTGTGTTTGCCCTCCAATGCATAAAATTTGAGAATGTGAAATGTATACCTGACAAGAGCCCACTTTTTCAAATCTGGGGGGAAAATTGCATAGCATCAGTCTGTGAACCGATGTGTCAGAATATTCAGATGTATCGGTTAACACCTCTCCCTCCTTACATGTAGCATTATCTCTTCCCAGACTCTTTTCAAAGGATCCCAGGACCTGGTGATTCACCTGTAACCCTCTGCAATGATTGTATGATGGTTGTATTCCGCTTCTCAGCAGTAATTGTCTCACTCTCTGTCCTGCATCTTCAGAAGGATCCTTTTCTGCTTGTGGATGCATTCCTGGTTAGGAAGGAAATTATTTTTTACCCATTGCCAAGGAAGGCGTCTCCTCCACAGCTTGTAGCTCTTCTGCTTCATAAAGCTGTAGAGTCTTTATTGAGGGGGAAGAATTTGGCTTAATCCCCCTTGCCCTGTCACAACGGCTTTTCTTCTCAATTGCAGCAGAGATGTCTGTGTGACAACACAGGACCTGCAGCATAAATGGACAGTACTCGCAGGACATTCCTCCATGGCTAGTGAGAGTCGCTCTAGAGATATTTTGCACAAAGCTGTCTTTACGCAAGGAAGAATCTGGGCTATTTGATGGGCTCTGTGTGCATTGGTAGTAGTGCCAAGGTGTAAAGTAAATTAAGACGATTTACTTCAGTGGGAAATTTGATAGAGTGAAGAATGAAAGCTCAGACTCTAAACAGAACAGTATGTGTCTGTTTGTGTGTTAAGAACTTTATCTCAAAATGTGCCTGTTCTGACACTGAATTTTGGTATAAGATATATAATGTATATCTGCAACATTAGAAGTCTATTTCTTATGCTGACTTGGAAGGTAGATTAATAACATACTCAGTATAGATTTCACTCTATGTATATTATGAATCTCTTCATTTTCATTTCTATAGTAACAGAAATCTCTCCCATAATTCCAGACCAAGGAAGCAGACAGGATTAAGAAAAGCTAACCTTCCAAGTGTTGCTCTTGCAAAGTATTCCTTCCTTCCATGACCAAACTTAAGAACAATAAAAAATGCCAAAGGAATAACTATAAAGTACATCCCTTTAACTATACAGATTTTCAAGGATAGCATTTGTCATTCCCTAATCACTTAGTGAATATGCTTGTCCTGCAAATGCTCTTGTAAGTTGTGATTTAACCTTAGCAGGACTCTAAGAAAAATTCCCAGTAAAGAACATAACGGATCACATTAGTTACTAGATCAAAATCACTTCTGATTTTCAAAATACATAGGGATTCTGTTACCTGGGCCCATTTGCGTGATCCTGCTTTTTTCAGTCATAGTTTTAACTCAAGCAGTCGTGTTTTTAAAATTAAGTGTGTGACGTCTCAAGTGGGCAGTGCTTGTTAGATCATCTGCCATCCTGCAAATGTAAACTTTCCCTGCGTTGTACCTCTGCTTTTGTTTTTTTGATTTACTTTAAAATATGAAAACCAACTTGCTTGAGAAGATGGCTCAGACCTAAATACTTTCTTCTTTGTAAGCTTTTCTTTATTATAATCACATTAAAACCAGGGTGACCAGTGTAGAGGTTTCTGGGTGATCCAGGTCGGGGAACACATGGATCAGCTGGGATTGCTGAAGCCAAATTGGTGGTACTGCACTGGAAGCCACTGGTACCCTTCGTACACATCAGCCTGGAGCCCTCTCAGAACTCAGCTCTCTGAAGCCCGTAACATGCTGAGTTGAATTATAGCATGTGGCTGGCATTGTATAGACTTGTGATCTCAAAGGCCATGATCTGTCTGCTCTGGTGTGTTGTCTTCATCTTAGAACTCTTTAAAAAAGAATTTTTTAGCAGTGGAAAACAATAAAAATTCATCACTTTTCATTCAGAGCACACTCCTGTGCTGAGACGGAGACAAATGTAAGTTTTGGTAGTTAAATGTTTGATCTGGGGTACTGGAATTGTTCTTTGCTAGTCAACAAAGAATTAAATTCTGTCATTCATTTAGGTAAAATATTGTTTTTCTGACATATTCTAAAGCTATTGAGAATCTGTCCTTAGATATCAGATGAAAAGCTGTAGACTATCCAAAATATAGCTTCAGGTTTAAAGCAGATAAAAGGAACTGTCTTTTCCACAGCACGTTGTTCAGTTGCAAAATTTATTACCATAAGAGACTGTGGAGACTGAAAGTGTAAATTGGTCCCAAAAAGGATTTAGCTAAATCTGTTGGTTCCTACTAAACATGATGATCTACTAGCAAGCACCAGCTCAGAGAGTACCTAAATATTGTCAGAGCTGTTGAAGAATTTGTTTCTTGGGGTGGTAAGAAGGAATGTGTCTTCCCTTAGATGGACATTCCATAGACAGGTATCGTGTGGTAGGTTTTACTTAAGTGTGGCAAGAACTGGGTAAAACTCAGCATATGACAGTAGTATGATGCTAGCAGTAATGCCTCATTCCCAAGGTAGCCCCAAGAAAAGTGAAACTATTTCATTTTTACCAAAGCAGCTTTACAAACATTTACTTTTTTATGAGTAATGGCAATAGCATGTTAGCAGAACACATTGTAAAGGGAGTTGTTTCCTCCATGATGCAGCTGTTAATTGAGGACAGCCATATCAAGGAGCAGAGGTCAAGGGATAAATATTACTCACTGTGACATGATTTTTCAAACTGAATCAATATTTCTTGACTAACAGCAATTGTATTAATTGTTGTTCAAGTAGAGAAGGTGACATTGCGCAGAATACACGGTAGCTGGGAAAAGTGTGATAGAAATGTTACCTACTGCTGGTGAAAAACATTCTCTGCATGTTGACTGCTTTTGGGGATTAACCCAGACTTTTGGTAGCCCTTGGAGAAAGGAACAGGACAAATCACAAGCTCTGCTAGCAACCACGACAGGCTGTCTGCTGGGTAGCTGACGTTGTCCTTGTTATTCCTGAGGCATTGAGAAGCAGCTGTTTGGACTAAAAGAAGATAATTCTGGCTTTTATAAAAGGATAAAATGAACTCTTGACAACTTTAAATCAAATAGCAAGCACCAGTATCATAGTAGCTAATGAATTCACCAAGAATTTGGGGAATTTAATCCATTAATCTTAAATCTCTGCATAGACAGGAAGTCATTGAGATAATGAGTCACCTGAGGCAATAAGATTCAGTAGAAATCAAGCAGCTAATTTTTGTCTGTGCCTGTGAATATTTCTTTAAGGAATCCTATCTCTTTCTCTTGAGAGAAGTATTATTAGCACCTTCTGCACTCCTTTCGTGACAGAATGCGTGAGGAACCATGTCTGTGCTCTTGCAGGCATTCATGTACTTTTTTTTTTTATGGTGAGTAATTAATAAAGGGCATTTGCTAATTGAAACATGTCAGGTAAACATTCAGCCTAAATTTGGCTATTTGTTTTAACATTTAAAATCTTCAACAATTTGAAGTGTATTTCTGGACTTGGAATATATTTTATTTTTAATTAATGCTTTGTTCAGAGAACTTTTTACCCCATGTATTTTACTGGTTCAGTTCCCAGGTTGTTCTTGGGTACTTTTATGGAAGATTTATTTATCTACTTCCAGTAATGCTTTTCCCCCTGGAAGAAACACCTATTTCTCCTCATTTTTTTCAGTCTAGTCCTCAAATAATTGCACCAAATACAGCTTCTTTTTCTCTTATCATATTTGGTTTTTGAATTTTCGGGTTCTGCACGATAGCTTAGAATCAAATGACTGAAAGATGATGTGTCAGAGTGTGTGTGTTAATGTGTGGTGGGGTGATGTGGTGGAATTCAGGTATACCAGCAGGGGAAAATCAATGTTTATCATGATCTTTTCTCAGTGTGAAATGGACTGAGAAAGGATGTTATGTAGCATGAAATCATGTAGAATGACCTTGAAAGAATTCAGAAGCTAATCATGAGCATTCTCTCTGAGCCTGCAGATTTATCTTAGCACAGAGATGCTGTGAGTCCACCAATTATATTACTAAGCAAACAGAGGTTTTATAATGGACATCTGTGTGATTAAAAGCTCAATCCCCAGAGAGTGGTGAACACCTCATAATTTACAAGTAGAAAAACCATGGCATTCTTTCTGCTTGGAACTAATTTAATATTAAAGGAGTTTAGAATGTGGCCTCTTTGTCCGTGATGTAAGGAATGATTAAATCCTTGTTAAATGTGTTGTATATTTTACTTTTAGTTTCTGCTTCTCAGTGTATGTATCTGATTATTCTGGAAGATTTGCACGCAAAAAAAAGGAGAAAAGTAAGGAGTCCTGCCTTTTCACAGAGGCTATATGATTATTATGAATTTATTCTCTGTCCAACCACCACAGGACAAATGTTTATCATTCAGTTATCTTCATTCTGGACACAATTCCTACATCTCCTTGAATTCCATCCTATACCTCTGTCCAAGAAAGATTATTTTCCCATTGAATCTTCAAGAAATATTATGTGAATCATTGCTAAATAAGCTCAGGTTTAGCATGTAGGATGCTCACCTGTAGATTAAATTGATTTTGAAAAATGTTCTTATAAAAAGCTGGCTGTGTTCACAGTGATAGTACAGAGTAGTATGTCAAAATCCATTCCATTCTGGAATATTTTCAGATGCCTTGGAAACATGCAATTGACTGATACTACCTGATATTTTTAAAATGACTGCACATGCTACATACAAGGTTCTTCCATATTTGAAAGAACTGGAAAATCTATTCTTGCTCTTTTCATTAGTTAAAAAATAATTTGCTTTAGAAGCACTTCTGCTTCTGAAGGTTAATTTCCCTGTCACTTAATTTTTGTTATATTTTTATTAATCAGTGTCAGTCTGATGATTTTCAGCTGCCATCATGCTCTCATCTGCCTGCCTGGCCTACTCTGCAAGTCCTTACTTAATGTTAATTTTGCATGTGATTCTTAATGTCCTCTACTTATCAAAAATCAGATGCTAAATGGAGAATTCAGTGTGAGAGATGATGCACAGGTTTCCAACATGTTCATAGTGCTTACAGAAGGTAACAAACCCGCAGTTGTCTCAAAGAATGCTAATAACATCATGTAACGTTTTTTGTCTGTATTTTCATAACAAAAAACTACCTCAAAATGCAATTTCTTGCCATCATTCACCATTGACTCTCAGGTGCCACAGACCATTGTATGAGTTGGAACAGCCTTGAAGTGGATAGCTATTTCTTTTCAACACAAACATATTAGGCATATTTCATGTATTTGGAAAATAGTGTGATAAATATGAAGAACTCTTTCAAGATGCCCACTTGAAATTGAAGCATTAAGAACATCAGGTTGCAATAGTAAATCTTGATTGCAGATAGACTCTTCTCTGTCAGCTGCAATGATATCGTATGTGTATTAGGGAAAGTACATTATTTTATGTTGAATTGTGTGAGTCAGAATAGATTCGTCTCTTTCTTGCTAAAGAATATTTTGACTAAATTTTTTAGGCAATATTGTAGTATTAAGGCTATGGAAAAGGTTTGGCTTTGAACTTTTATTTTCACACTGGGAAACTTAAAAATTATTTTTAAATTTTTTAAGCTGTGTGCTTTTTCTGCATGAGCATTGCAAAAAAGTGTAAGAATGAAATTTCATTCCTTTTACCTGTCATAGATGAACATTTTTTGGCTGTGCTACATTGCAGTAAGAGGCAAAAATAGTGGCTTACATTAATCTGTAGGATGACAATCTTTCAGATGTTTGCTTTGAAGAGGCCCAGATTGGGTCATCCAGACCACTTTTTCATAATCACCTATATTGATGTATTGCGTTTAAAAATACATCAGTAAGTAGCCCGAAGTGTTAGAGGTCAAAATTATTAGGCATTTCTGAAAATTTATGCCTAAACCTCCACTGCAGTGTTTCTTGTAGAGAGTATATAAATGACAGGCGACTGAACTGTGTGCTCAGTGAGATGAGGGCATGTAGTTCACAATCATAAGGAGCAGTCCCTAAACGAAAGTCATCTTCTCAAGCCGTTGTCGTTCCTGCCATTAGATTAACTATGGAACCATTAAATTTTAGGACTATATTCAAATATCTCTCCTTTTTTTCTGCAGTGACATGCTGTGATTCACACCTCTGTCTGGCTGCATGTTTTCGCCTTTTCATTCTGGCAGTTCTGCATGGCAGAATTATGATGTTTTCATTATATTACCAGTCTTGCTCAGCTCCATGATTTCAATTTAAGTGATTTAGTTTTTTATGTCATAGAGATACAGCACTATGCAGTTTTTATGCAGGTGAAATTTGCAGTGCCCATAAACATCTCCAGTCAAAATTCTTCATAAAGTACACATTTCAATTAATGTTTCTGATTACTGATCATAAGAATGTAAAAAGTTTTATATTCTGAACTTGTGTGGAATAGCCAACAAGTAATTCTACTACAGCTCCATCATATTTTTAAAAATTACCTGCCCTCTGTTGTGACACGACTCCCACCGCACAGCAGCATAGATATAAAAATAACTATCTGCTAACTTTCTATCGACGAATATTGTTTTCTGTCATCACAATTGGACATGAAATATGAAAGTTCAATTTCCTCTTCATTTCCTTTTAATAAAACTTCTGTTCATTTCATTTTTGAAAAGAGATTGGATCTAAATTACTTTGACTTCTTCTGGCCTAACTTGGGTGTATGTTTCGAGAGAGAATCTGAAACCCTTTTAAAACCCACCAAGGAGATTAAGGGCTGTATTCTGGGGGTTTTGTGCTTACATTCTCATCTCTCTTTCAATACAAGTCTTTCGCATTTAGAAATGACACAATTGATTCCACGTCATTGTTACAAGAAGCATAAATATTGTGCCCACTGCCATAGCTGCTGTTTAAAACTTAACATTTCCAAGCAGCAATTTTTTGTTCGAACAGTAGGCAAGGGAGTTAACTGCAGAAGTAAATTTGCCAGATTATTTTTCAGCAAAAGCCATTGTACTTTATGGTACTTACGCAGTCTTTCCCAATTTGCATAGGTAGCATTCAGAGGGATGGGAACTGTATGACCTTTACCATTTTACGTACCAGTGGCCTATTAAGGATCAAGTTAATGGAGTTAAAGCAAGGGAAAAAATAAATTGGCTAAATCAAGTGCAGATTTCACAGGCTGGCTCTCCATGAAAGTTGTATGGTTTTTTTCTTTCAGTTTTATTGGATATAGTAAGGAAGCTTTTTCCTAAAATTCCAGCAGTGACTCAGAATAAGCTCAGTTTATGTATTAATAGCTCAGATTTGCGGGTCATTGACTGTGTCTGTCCACTGAAGTTAGAGGTTTCTGGGCTAAATAACATCTTCCAACACAACAGGTTAGAAGATAAACCGTTCTCATGACACTGAATGTTTTGTATTGTTCATTTGCTTCAGCTAACAGTAAAGTGCATGCTAAATGCTGTGGAATTGACGGAATTTCTGCTTAAAACTCTCTGACAGGAGTATAATATCTCCAAGTATTTTAGAAAATGAACTGTGACTGTTAGAGGCACAAATACTGGTAGTTGTTTCAGTATGCATAACTTCATGCACATGTGCATCTGCATTTTGGATGGAATAGATACACTCAGAAAACAAGATTTTTTTTCAGGCTTTCTTGTGAAATCAAGAAACAGTGTGATGCAGGCACTGAATGTCCCTGCCATTATGGAAGTGATCTTTCATCAGCTGGGACTGCATGGTACAGCTGACAATCATTCTCCTTTCATAATTGCTCTTTGGGCAAATCGCAGTTCTCTAATTCCTTGTGATGCATAAATCCAGGCAGGAGAAGTGGTTTTGTCTGTACAGAAGTTTAGTGTCTGTGGAGGCAGCTTTTGTGTGCGCATCAAGGAGCACTGTCACTGGAGACCACAGGTTCTTTGGAATTGCTTCAAAATGTAAAGCTAAGACCGATATTTTGTGGCTGAACATACCTTTGTGTGCCAATGAGCCTGGATCTGAAATGAAAGTGTTACAAAAAGTGATTTACTGCAGTCAATCCATGTACTTTTACAATGGTGCCCTGCATAACATGGTTAGAATTAATATTCCAATGTGGAGATGTGAACACAATATTTTGATAAAGGTTGTTTTCCATTACCTCCATTAAAGTGATAATAAGTTTGAATGCTGAAGACATCATGTAAGACAATATGTTGGTTCCAAAATGATGTAGTTATAGCTGTGTTAAACTATTCCAACAACTCTCTTGTGCAAATGAAATCAAACAAGTTTGGAACAATATTTCATCTAATTTCCAATGTGTAATTGGGAAATGTGCTCTTAATTTTCTTTGTTCTTTGTTGGCAAAATATTACAAAAAACCCTTCATCTGACAGTCTTGGGTTGGTTGGAGGGGAAGAAAAGAGAAGGACCTGAGACCTCAATTTCACTTATTATAATAAATCAATTTCGTACTCATTTGTGTTTAATCTCCATTGGAAATTTACATTATCCAATCAGAACTGAGCAAGTCCCTCAGGGGAGATCAAGTGTCACATAAAAATTCAACAGGAAATTCATGCAATAAATCAGTAAAAGTACAACTCTCACATGGAGATTTTAAACCCATCTAAATTCTATTAAAAACCTCTAAATCCTATTTTAGACAGAACAAGAAGGAAGCTTGGGAACTGTAACATCCCTAGGAGGCCCCTGAAAGTGCACATACTAATATTTAATCATTTATACTTTTTGTATGCCCAAATTAAGTAGTTTAACTGGAGTATAGCCTTCATTTATACTTTTTCTTCTGACAAGAAGTAGTGTATAAAGACAACATTAAATCATCATAATCTTCAAATATTTAGGTGGCTAAAAATATATTCTATTCATTGTATGTAACCTTCTAGCCTATTGAATTAAAATTTGCAGTATATGTGATAGGAGAAGGGATTATGAGATTGACAGTGTATCTAGATGTTACTCCATGAGATTTGAGCATGTGTATATGTCCTCTTTGAAAAACAGAGAAGTAGTAGGGATGAAAAACGAGGAGGAAGCAGGCAAATGACAAGGGAAAAAGCAAAAGCCATCTGCAGTGTGTGAATTACTAAATTCAAAGTGATGGGCTCTATGTTTGCTACCTTGAAATGAGAAAAAATATGTGAAGTAATGGTGGATTGCTTCCTGTTCAGCAGCAGTCAGAAAGACAGAGCAGTAAAACCATTTCGGTCAGGTAGGTATATGAAATCAAGAGTTTATGAAGAAGCAGGAAGCAGTGAGATATCTGCAGTCCTTTCCAGCTCCAGTTCAGAGGGACAACTGCTCTGAAGTCATTTAATGTCTTAACTGCTGCTTTTTATCTTCTGGACTTCTAGGATGTGTATTATCTGATGAAAGAGGCCGCACTGGAAAAAAAAGACAGAAGCCTGGAATATTTGTTTAATATAAACAAGTAATGCTGGAAAAACTGAAATGAGAAAATAGTCTTTTGAGACACCTGAAACACTGTGTGTGCTTCACATTTATGGTCTTGGTCTGAATTCAAGATAGCTTCCCTGCCTTCAACCAATATATCTGCTGTTGGTATCTGTGATAAAGCTGTTAAAGCTCTAGCCACGGTGTTAAAACAAGATAGGATAATAAACCAGAAACCCGTTGTATCAAAATGATTGCATATGCGAACGTCTTTAAAAATGATTTAAATACTCCAAATATTTATATATTTTGGAAAGTGAGAGCTAAAATGTAGAAGTACATTAAAAGAAACATTTTTTATCAAAACAAGTTATTTGGACTGATTTGAAACAGTTCTGTTTGGAGGACAAGACTGCAAGTGTAATTAACCTCTTGATCTCTGCATATTTGTGTCCCTGAGTTTAAAAAACTTGTAAATGAGTTTCATTTTCACTTTGAAAGAAGTCATTATAGGGGAGCCTCATTATAATGGACACATTGCTGTTTCCCACATTTCTCTGATATTTCTACAAAATATGATTCACACATAATCAGAATAGTCAGGGTATCTCCATTACCTCTGGATTGTTTTAGGGAAAGCAACAGATGGTGGTATTTGAGTTGATTGCACTGTCAATCTGCCTTGGTATCTTGTTCGTCTTTTTACAGACATAAGTTAAAATAATTAGTCAAGTATTTAAGTTCCTGCTTAAGTACAAAAGTGGATCAATATTATATGCTTGAATTTATTCATCTGGTTAGAGGCTTCCTGAAGTCAATACTTACATAGGTAAACCTTTACACATTTGAAACAAGATAAGACCCTGTCTTCTGCATCTATTTAAATCCTTAAGCATTTAGCACCAGACAGGACTAACAAACACTTATTTAAGGAAGGAAATGTAAGCTTTTGAAAGTTTTACCCCAAGGAAAAGAGAGCTGTCTAGTTCTCAATTATACACTTTACATTTCCTTTTTTCTCTCTTGTTGCTGTTATTTCCTCTCAAAATTGTTACATTTTTTCAGGAAAAACAAGAAACAAACAAGCAAAACACCACCATATTCTTGCTTGTGAGAACAGGAAAACCTGTGCTGAAAAAAGTATTATTTTGGGGGGAAGTTTCAATTCTTGGCTGATACAAGGTTCTTGTATTAATCAGTTCTGTTATACAGCATGGTTGTGTAGAGCCATATAGAAATTAGATCTAACTTCTACTTTATATAGATGAATTGGAGCAAAACAGAAACCATAGGGGAATAGAACTTAATACCTCATTTGGTATTGTATCATCTTTTTAACAAACGGAATTAACAGATCAGAATAGCACAATTCAGGTTTATTTACAGTTTACTCATTTTTTAACTTGACAATAGAATAAATAGAATTAGGGGAGTAAGTTAGTATAAACGCAGTTTGAAACACTTATAATATAGCTCCTTTTTTCTTATCTTGTCCTATGAATTGAAGTCTGCCAACAGTGATAAGAAAGTTCTGTTCATCTGAATCTGTTGACACAGTATTTTAAAAAAGTATAGCAGAGGAATAAGAGTCCTAGGAGTTTTGATTCAGTGCTGATTATATTTCATACAAATAATCTGTAATGGTGTTTTAGCATTAATAAAATATTCATCTCTTAATAAAAATACTTTTTAAGCTAGGAAAAAAAGTGTTTGGTATATACATATAGATTTGCACTGGGAGAAAATAGAAAATACGCAGCTCACTAAGAATGCTAGTTTAATATATTTTCAGTGTTTGTTGGCTTTATAAGTTCTCTAATAAATTACAAACTAATTTAATCATACTCCAAAATTACATACTCTTGAAGGAATAAGACTTTAGATTCAGACTGTATCATACTTAAAATATAACGATGTTGTGCATCACATAGACCAATGAAACTGCACACTAGCAATAAATTAAAGGCCCTAAGGCTGCCAGGCAGTAATAAATAAAGAGTAGATGCTTATGACCAAGTGCGCATTTTATTAGAAACTGAGAAATGCAATTGGACTCCAGCATATAGAAGAATAAAATTGCAGCTTTTTTTTTTACTTGGTTTTAAATAATTTTTCCTCCAAAATTAACTAATTTGGGAACAACTTTTTAATTCCAGTTGATAAGAGCAGTAAAACTAAATGTTCTAAGTCTTGATGCTTCAAGATAATTCTGTTTGGCTTGGAGAATGTTATGGTGTAGTGGTTATCTGTGTGGCCTTAACAGCTCAGAGCCCTGGGTTTGTGCCAGCTTAATAGTGTAGCATATGCTTATTAATATGATGCATTAAAGAAACGAGAGCAATGATCAAAACTATTTGTTTATTTGAATTACAAGCATTGCAGATGAACAATTTTCTTTTAATTTGCAGCAGATGTGCTTACTCTTTAGAATCATTAAGAGGCATTCTGCTGTGAAATGCTTGATCAGGTTTGGATCTTTTTCTATAGCTATTTGTTTTCCCCAGTGTTAAGATTTATACCACGGCATTATGTCATTCCTAGAGGATAGTTTTCTTTTTAGTCACTGAACTGCATATGTTTTGAAAAGAAAGTTGCTAAAATTTATATTGCTTTAAAAGAATGCATTAAATTACTTGAGCCCCAAATTTGGTTATGTGGTGTGACTTTTTTATATAAGCAAAAAATAGCTACAAAATAACTCCTATATATGGATTCCAATTTTTCTTTTTTGCAAAAACAGTCCCTAATTTAGAGCATACATTCAACATGGGAGACAATTAGTTATTGTATTACATGAATGAAATGCTATTAGCAGAAGTTCACCGTGATTTTATGCATGTAAAAATATTTGATCATCCTGTATTCATTTTTGTTTTGAAAACTGAGTTCTTGCAGAAGGCTATGTGGACGAGAAAATGTCTAAAATAATAAGCTTGTTGTCTTAAAAGCTCCTCTCATTTCTTTAAGGCCAAGAGACATCTCATCGACTTTGAGTTACTTTTCAACGACCTGAGCAAGAAGAAATTGAAAGCAACATAACTTTTTTAGTGAGACATCACTTTAATATTGGCCGTCTTTTCATCTAAGAAAGCAAGGCATAATTCCATCTTTCCAAGTGTTTTCAAATTGGTTCATTAGAAGGACAGGCTTTATTAATTTAAAAAAATATAGGGTGTTGGAAAATGCCCACTTAAGTAAAATTAGTTTGCATCACTCTTTGTTCCACCTGTGTTCTATTTTACTGCCAGAATGGGGGACAAAAATAGAGGTAGAAGGTTAGCAGCAAAAGAACTTCTAAAAAGCAATAATTACTAACCTTGCTGGTATGTCAACAGGATGTTCGGCTGCTACTGAGAAGAACTGAAAGTTTGGAAAGGACTTCAATCCACCTACTGCCAGAGACTGCACATCTGACAGCCTTCTGCCTGATCCAAGCTTTGCTGCTCATGCATCAGGTTGGTAATGGCAATGTAAGCAGCTCAGGAGAGCAAAGTCAGTATTGCTTCAAGTATTAATTAATTGTTCTGCCTTCTGAGGACTCCTTTTGTGCCTATTTTGCAGACAGTGCTCTGACTAAATGAATCTCCAGTGAGAGTCCAGGTATTGACATGGTTTGTTCTTTGAGCTGTTTGAAAATGGCTATGTGACCTTGAATGTCCTATGAACTGGAGTAGAGCAGATGCCGTCCAGTGCTGTTCTGTGCTTTGAAGGCCAGGCTGTTGGTCATGTCTCCAGAAGAGCTCTTTAATCCATTCTGCACTATGAGCAGACATACCATCTATGTACATCACTGCTCGGGTGTGCCTTCTGGACACAGAATTAATTGTTGCCACAGCACTGACAAAATTTTTCTTCAACAAAACAGAATTTATAAAATCACTTTGTATTTCATCATAGGTGAAGCTCATTAGTTTACCTAATTGCATGCAAAGCAGCATTCATTTTTCTCTTATGCTTTAAAGGAAATATGATAGACTAAGGTCAGTCTCCTTTAATGCTATTTCCTGTTTAAGCTGGAATTTGCTTTGCAATATATAGAATAACATACTTATATTTTAGTATTCTTGAAGTTGGAATTGAGCTAACTTTATTTTCAGTCCTAAGGGTTTTGATATTCCTTATACGTATTCCTGTTACTGATCACCTTTGATTTAATATAGTTGAAGTCCAGCATAATCCAGGACCTAGAAAACTGTTTGCTGTGATATTAGTGTTGATGGTATAACAACACTGACCTATACAAAATCTCCATCTCTCCTGTGTGACGTACCATGTAAATTTGGTTGACTACAGAACATTTCAGATGAAGTTCTTTACTGATCGTCTTAATCAGCTTTTCCACAACATTGCATTCTGGTTTGGTTTTTAGCAGTAGAAAGAAGTGGTGGTGAAGCTATCCATGCTTTGCTTCTTTCTTTGGACCACTGTTCTCCTAGAAATGAAGTTTACGTGTTTTTGTGTCTTTTTTCTGTTGTTCACAGGAATAAGGAGAAGGTTTCATTCGGAACCTGGCACTGGAGAGGAACTGGATGGCTGCTGGTAGAAGAGCTGTGGCTGGAACTACAGTCCCAGTAAGTTGCAGGGGAGATTTGTCAGGAAAAGTTTTCCTCACACCTGAAAGATCAGGGAATCTGGGTTGCCACAAGGCATCTACGTGGCCTAAAGACATAAAGTTGGAGGTTCACTGTCTCAGGAAAGGAAGAAGGCATTCGACATGTTAAATATTTCTTCTGCTTTGTTAATTCCTACATATTCCTGATACCACCATTTGTCACAGCAAGTGGCTTCATTTCAACATTTACTCTCCAGGTCTTAACAAATATATTCATATTTAGAGTGTTCATTATATACGTTATACATTAATATGCCTTATACTCTCTTTTATTTGCGAATAAAGCAGGAAAGCATCCTGCCTTACTTTTCTTGGCTTGGGACCACAAAAACGCTGTAAAAGCTAATCTGAGGATTGCTCATTTTTTTCCAGTTCACATCAACGAGTATAATGGGGGAAAAAAACAGGTTAAAGATAGATTTAGCATTCTCAAGGAAATTATTATGTTAAGCCTCTCTAGAAAATGTATTACTTTGTTTGCTCTCATTTTAGATGCATATAAGAGCATATTAAAGACATTATTCATATGCATTCTTAGTGCATATGAAATTTATGTTTCTCCATTACATTTCATTCTGCTTCATTTTTTTACCTCAAGAGACTCTGCTATAAAGGTGTAGTTAATTTCTAACACTGGTAATTTCAGTTGGTTTGATAATCTATTGCATTATATCATAAAATTGCTATGATCTCTGATGTCTATTAAATATGAACCTTGATGAGTGAAGAAAAGCTCTCAGATGATATCATTATGAAGGTATTATACATACCAGCTGTACTCATATAAAATATAACGTATTCATTGTGGAAAATGTCAAACAAATAGCTGTGGACTGGAAAACTTTTTCTTACTATTTCTCATATTTGTAAAGAAATACAACCAAGTGCAGGACCAACACATGAAAATGTTTGAAGTGCCATAGTTCTTTATCATTTTTTCTTAGGTGGCATAACACCAAGCCTATGTGGTTGCTTTTGCAGCAAATTACAGCCTGCTATCTTAAATTATATACCAAATTCCATCTCAAATGAAATTCAAACAATACCATGTCTTTTACATTAAATACTCCACTATCTGCAGCTGGAGAGCTTTACAGATTTAATATCCTTAAAGACTTGTGTTCACATTTAAAATACACTAAAACCATACTACAGTCCAAGTGGTAACTGTTATTTACATCTTAAGTTTAAATGTGCACTTCTTGTTTAGCTGCAGAGGAAATTAAAGTGGTCACTTTTCTTTTTGGTTCCTTGCATGATTTCACTGCATATGTAATTCCTGTACTACAATGAAGCATTACAATCAGATTTAGTTGACAGAAAATAAAAACATACATACAAGGAGAAAAAAAAATTAAACAGGAAAAGGCCTGTGTGTTAAGTATAGTTTAGTGTGTCATGCTTAATCAATAGTGCTACTGGCATAACCCAGGAGTTCTGCACATATACTAGGAAATAGGAAGGGAAAAGAATGCAATGCAGTTGATTTTTTTACCCAAACTATCTATCTCTGTATTTTTGTCATCTCCTGATGGCAGACTGTTGGTGCCACAGTACATCTCTCGTACAGCAGCCTCTTGCTCACGAATAGAACTTGTTTCCCTGGAGTGTAGCAGTGGTGGTGGTGCCTGGCAATGCAGAAAGCTGAATTCAGGGCTCCACAGGAATCTATTTGCTGCCTGCCCCCAAATCAACTTTCTTATGTTGTGTCGTAGGCTCCAAAAAAGAAAAAAATGATCTGCAAAAAAGCAAGTGCTCATTAAAACAGGGGGGAAAAAAGGGTGAGGAAGAGGCATTTTTATTTGCTGAAATACCATTGTTTTGAACTCATTCCAGAGCTAATGTTGTGCAAATTTTTTCAACTAGATATCATTTGTGAAAAAATATGTCCTGAATTAGATGCATTCTGTGAAGGCAGTATAGGGTCTGCTTGTTTTCGGAACAAAGGTATCCAGCTTACAGCACAGTTCCCTCAGTGCTTCAGCCCAGTAAAACTTACGGGCCTTAACTGAGATCAAGGGCTCTCTGTGCTGAACAGGGTACAAACAGCGAAAAGAAAAAAAAAGGCAAACAATGCAGGTCCCTAAAGATTTACAAAAAAAAAAAAAAAGGATCCTCAAGACAGGCAGGCAAAGTCAGAAGGGTACAAAATCATTTTCTGGAGGTTGCTTACAGGGTAGGTCAACTGGAATGGAGCTGCAGGCTCCTTCTCCCTGTGCTGGCTGGACGGCTTCCAGACCACGCTGCCTCTTGAAGAGTTGCCCTCTGAACAGCTCTAAAAGTGAGAGGTCTGTACACATATATTAAAAGTCAGACTGTACAAGGGGTCATGAGACAGGTTTGAGTGGGTTTTTTTAATATCAGATTATAGAAGCTAAAAATGTCAGGGAAAAGAATTTCGGGGGAAGTGAATGAAAATAGCAAGAGATCAAAAAGAGAAGTACTTGGACAAGCACGATACAGTGGAAGGAAATGAACACAGGCCTGGAAAATATCTGTACGGTCAGCCCAGTTTCCAATGCTCATGGGGAAGTTGAGATTAAAATGTCTAAAACAGAAACAGAATTTTCAGTTTATTATACAGAAAACCACAAGCTGGAGCAATCAGACCGGAACACATCTTTTGTAAGTTAAATTCAAGGCATAGCTCCAGAGCATTCCAGAATAGCCTGTAGATTTCTGTAACAGTAACAGATTTTTAATAGCTCTTTTGACAATGCATGAGGGATTGAAGGAATAGGGTTGCAACCAAAACCTTTTTTAAAAGATTCTTAGCAAGCCAGGAAAAGAGTCTTAGAAGATTTGACTCCTTGGTAGTTCAGATGCTAGGGATGGTAAATTAAGAATGATATCACCAAGCATCTGGAAATACAGAGTATATGCTGATAAAATCTACCATGAAATTCAGTCAAATGTAGTTTAGCTGAAATTACGAGGCAATGCCAAAGCTAAGGATTCATACCTGCTAAAGACTGCATATGGAAGGAGGTGTTCATCTTTGATGTTCAACTGACCAATTAGAAGGGTGAAAATCATGGTCAAAAGCTTACAAAAATGTTTAGATGTATACTATTACACACAATTCTGTGTCTGAAATACATGCAAAAGAAATTAAAAGAAATGTAGCAGCCTAGAAAACTGTATCTCATAACTTAAGACAGAAGGTAAATATCTTCATAAGACAGAAAGGATTTTGAACATCTTGATGATTGTACTTGAGATTATCCATTAAAAATTCTGAATTTCTAAGAGGCAAAAAGTCCACCTGATTAGGTCTTTCGAGATGTCTCAAAATTGAACACACAGAAATTAGACTGCCATTAAAGCAGTCATGAATTACATGCATCCCTAAAACACATCTTGGGCAAACTCTAATATTAGATTTCTTTTTATGTTAAGTCATGCAGCCACTCCTTGACAGGTGTCCACATGAGACAATGATGTTTATTTTTCTGTTGGCATAATCAGAATTTATTTGAACTTCTGTCTCCAAAGATATGATTAATAGATGTATACTTGGAGTCCTCAAAGATATCGTTCTTAAAAATAGAGACAGGTGATGATAGGCCAAGTATTTTAAAAATCCAGGTGGCTGATTTTAGGTAATTAGAGGAAAAGGTGGGTAGGGCACAGGCTTGGGCTTGTGTTTTTACATCAACTGTGTCCCCCACTGAGAGATTTTATTTTTTTCTTTAAAAGTCTCTGTTTTCTGACATTAAACGACAAATGGATTCCTGGGTTTTTACTGTGTTTGAATTCAGTAGGTTCATATGTAGGAAGAAATTAAGGTTCTGATACATGTTTATCCTTGTAATGCATTTGAAGTGTATGTAAAAGGTAAAACTCCTTTCCATGTACTGACAGCACATTTGGGTTAATATATTCACATCTTAACTTGTAGCCAGATCTGCTGTTTTAAATGATTAAATGTTAAATCTGGTATTTACTCTTGGACTGTGCAAAAGTCAAAGGGAACAATTTGTCAGCTCATTCATATTTTGCTTCTGAATCTAGTTAACTAATCAGTCTAACAGAAAAAGAAGTAAGATAAATGGAGGCCATTCTGTTATGTAGAAAAGTGTACATGAAGATAAATTTTTCACATTTTGCTTCATTTCATCTGCAGTTATCACTGTCGTAATTGCTTCTGAACATTCAAGGTGCTCTTCATATTGCGTCTATGATATGAATGGTTTAAGCTATTTTAGTAGACAGGCAGCTTGCAGCACTGAAATTTTCTGTACTTTTTTGTCTGTATTCTAATTTAGGAAAAAATCCTCTACCTTTTTATATAAAAATTAATTTTCCAAATAAACAATAAAGGGTCAAGAGCTAAGCTACCAGCTTTTTCTAGAAAGAAGCTTGCATTTAGGAAATCCTGAGCAAATAAAGTCTTGTTACCATTGCTAGTATAGTTCTCAATAGTTTGTATTAAAAATATGTGATAATCTAGGCTCAAATAGCTTGCAGTAATTTCTTTTACTGCCATAGCTTCTATTGATTTAAGGAGTAATGGGGTCATCCCCTTTCCCTCATCTAAGGCCTGCAAGAGGGTCATCACCATTTTCAGTTCGTGACATTCACCAGGTGTTTCTCATTGCAACTTCATGAACTGAATTATGATATGAAAACCCCTAAAAACTATTGATTAGTGTGTTAAAAATCTAATTATATAAAAAAGGGAATAAATAAGAATCTGTGCAAAATAGGATCTTGTCCATTTTTATATTGCTGTATGTTTCTTTATTGAGAACAATTTAAAGCCTAAGGAAAATGCCAAAATATATGAGTCTTTTCCTCTGTTAACACTTAATGGTTTTCTGACTAAATTAATTACAATGGCATAGTTAGCCACGTATGTAGAATTCTCATCGGGGTTTGTAATCTGATTCTGTGCAGTGTGATTTTATGATGGATAGGCAGCCAATCAAATAAGTAGACCCAACGTAGCTGCATTAAAATTGTTGTGAAATGCATACTAGTTTTCTCAGCTAGATTTCTGTGATGGTATACTGAGAGATTCTTAAATAGGCACATTCATTTTGGCACCCTGTGCACTTTAAAAATAACCTCATTATAAAAGCCCCTCAGCTTAGTGCCAAAGAAATACAGGAGTGGGACTGAATATCTTTCTTTTATAGTTCATCAGAAATTTAATGTAGTTTTATTGCATTAAATTTTTAACTACTCCAGCTGCTGTAGGAAATATGTAGCTAAACAATAAGCCTAGAAACGTAAATGCATGCACGATGTTCTTAAAATACTAATGCAAACTGGGCTTAGTTCAGAGTTTCCAAACCCACATCATTTTCATTTTTGGGGGGCTCTACAGGCCTTGTAAAAAACACCTGAGTTTAAATCAACATATTCTACTGGCAGTGAAGTTCATGTTATTAGCCAAAAATGTGTGGGTCATCAAATACTTTTATAACCACATAGTGAATTTAATTAACCAATTATTATAAAAGTAAGATTTTTTTTCTTAGCTAAAAAAAGTATTTCAATTACCAGAAGTTTCATTCCTCCTTTCATACAGTAACTTCCAGCTTTCTCTCAAGTGTGTTTCTTGTTTGTTTGTTTTTTCCCCCCCAAGAAATCCAGCTTGGATTCTGCCATCTTGTATTTTCTCCGAATCTAATTACAATATTCAGTCAAGTTATAAAAGTATTCTTCTGGAAAATTTGACAATATAAGGAGAACCATTTTAATGGAAAATATTTTGTGACTTAAAGTTCTTCCTCCTGGATATTCACATGTTCCACTGCATTGCTGTAAGTATCTCCAGTGATGTCTAATGGAAGGTCATAATTGACAAAGTATTCTTCGATTCAGGCTTTACTTTTCTTCTAGCTTTTTAAACTGTTTTACCACTGCGTTTTTTTGCTTCTTCATGCTAAAAAAAAAAAAAACAACAAAAAACCCCAAAACAAACTAACTAACTAACTAACTAACAAAAAAAAACCCCAGCCAACCAAAACCAGTTAGCTTTTGCTGTCCATAGTTCATTTTGTGGCAGTGTTGCTCCTTTTACTTGCCTTGATGGCAAACAGAAATCAATGCTTTTCTAATATTCACTCATAAATTAATTTTTCAGCCACTTCTGCTGAAGACTTTTAGAGGATTAAAAATAATGCATATGCAATAGCAATCAGAAGAATCGTTGTAACTGATTTGACCCTATGAATTATGTCAAACTGCTCTTCTGTCTTTTGCATATTAAATTTTTATAAAGAATATATGGCTTGCTTTCAGAAACAGTTTGCTTTCTGTGCTGACACCTTAGTCTTGCAAAACACATCCAAGTCTTCCCAGTGCACTTGGACCCATGTTCGATTAGAATGTAGCTGTTACTGGAACCCAATTTTCTGCAAGTGGTCTAGTGAATTGTCATTTATTCCCAGAGTTTGATAAGCATAACATTGTGTGAATGCAGACAAACTGTGCTGACTTTTCAATATCACACTGCTTTGTCCATGCAAAGCACTATTACATTAATTACAGCATATAACTGTGTGCTATGTCTAGGAAAATTTAAAAAAAAATAGGGGAATTTGCTTTTCTTGAAGTTGAGAAACGCAGGCAAATATGGTCTGCTTTTCATTTCCCAAGAAATATGGTCCTTTTGAAATAAGTTACATTTTTCTTTTGTGTCCTTTAGCCTGTCCCAAGTGGCTTGCAGTATTTATCAACTTTAATCAACATGACTGACAGGAAACCTGATAATAGAGAATAGCTGTCTCCACTGGTGGGGCAAAATCTTTTGAAATGTCAGTAGTGAATACACTGTATTTACATTTCTTTGGGACTCTCGCTTTTAAAAGATTTTCATCTTTTACACTGAAGGGATGAAAGTAAAGGTTATTTAACCGCACATCAGAAATCGTATCTGATGACTGTGTGACAAAATATTCCTGCTTTCAGAAGTGCAGAATGCCCGCCTCTCATCTCTGGTGCTGCTTTAGTGGTGTAGTGAGTAGCTACTATTTGTCCTCTAGTATTGGAAGCTGTTCATCATCCAATTAGTGATAGTCCTGGAGCTTTCTTTTTGAAATCCATTTTGGGTTTGGCCAGCAGATTAGTTCTTTACAGAGATTTATAGTATATTAAATAGAAACAATTAAAATTAATAATAAATTACTTCTGGACTGTCATAGGACACATTGCTTTGGCCATAGGCAGGACTGCCTGTGAAAAGGCGGAGTTGTATGGTTGTGCTAAATCACATAGAGGCTTGGCCAGATCTGTGTCCCCAAGAGCAAAAACATTTTGCAGCCGTGCTGATCCCATTTGGTTTCAGTCTGTGAAGTTTGAAAGTTTGGTGTCGTCTGTAGTGATCAGTGAATTCACTGGGGCTGCAGTTCCTCTCTGTCGTGTCCTCTGTTTTAAGTGCGGGGCTGCTAAACTTGAGGCTCGTGGTTCAGCTAATTGCAGCAGTTACTGTGTCTTTGGAACATCCCCTCTTCCTGAGCATTGCCCCGGAGCACAGCTCCTGGCGCTCTGCATCTGGATGTACCTGATTTTATGTTGGACATCACATGGGGCAACTGCTCAGATTGCAAAAGCTGAACTCCCAAATGCAAGAACTTCTGCTTTCGCCATATGAAAGAATTGAGCACCTAGTGAGCTTTCAAAAAATAGGACTCTATTTTCTGGTGTTTTCTAGCTCTGCACTTCTTATGTATTCTACTTTGTGTTTCCTTTGCATTAAACCTCCTTTTAGATATTAAGAAATTTCAGATTCTTGGCTGTAATTGTGCTGACCTCAGAAGGTTTCAGAAAAAGAAGTCTGCATAAAGAAAAACTGGAACCAAGAGGAATAGCTAGAAGTAGCTTGTTTCTCAGTGAGAGGAGGTTTCCTGATCCCTGTTGGTCCCTTTTGATGACTCTGTTATCCTACTGACTTCCTTTGAAAACATTTCAGCTAGCATTTCATAATTCAGAAACTGTTTTCATTTTAAACTCAAAATACAGTTAGTTTCCCTTCCAACTACTATTTTTCAGGGTATTGGCAAAGGAAATATTTTTAAATTATTTTTGAAAAAATCTGTAAAAATATTTCAGGAAAAAATCATGAAAAATTATCTCTTGGTGTTAAAAATGCCTTTATATATATATATTTCCACAATATTTCTCAATGAGAGAGTTAATTTTCTCTGGCTTTCTTTGAGCTTCAATCATTGTAACTTTTTTAATGGAGAAAAATCACAATAACTTTAGCAGGAGAGTAATTAAGCTGTAGAGATCCCATCAAGGCAAACCCACTTTTACAAACAGAGAGCAGCTCAAAACACCACAGTGACTCCTATGACTCACCAATAATGTATTTTTTTCCCCTTTTCCTCTGCCCATTACATTCATTTCAGATGGATATCCTGTGCCCAGCGCTGTGCCCAGAAGCGAAGTTATGGAGGCTGACACGTTCCTCTACTGTCGATCTCATGAGTGCCTGGAGGGAGCAGGTGCAGGAGACATGAAGCATCTTTCCATTGCTGCTGGGAAGGTCCCAGTGGCAGCACAAGGTGGCTCAGGGATGGCTGCGGGCACCAGGGGTCTGCAGGGATGGACCCTGAGCTTTCTCAGCAAACAACAGCTACCGCGAGGACTCGGGCTGGAGGGGAAACCCAGGCAGGGAGTACGCTTTCACCAAAAGCATTTCTCTGGGTTTGTTGTGACCAATGCTTTTGTGCCTTTTAAGTACTGCAAGTCCATCTCTTTCATCCTTATGTACCATAACACCTTCACTTTCTTTAAGATAAACTGTATCCAACCAACCCCCCCAGCATTTGTGTGAGAAGCCTCCCATGTCCAAGATCTGCTCTGCCTCTTAAAATCTGCATAGCTGCTTCAGGAGAGAAACCAGGCCCTTGAACAAGAAGTAATGAGAGATTACTCATTAGGGAAAGGAAAGGAATGTGGGTTTGCAGTAGGGCTCTGCACAAAGCATTTTGGAATCTTGCAGTGGAGGGGAGTCGCTGCCTTGGTTGTATAAACCAGAAACAACATGTAGCATCTCCAGAGTTGCTGCCCAAAGTCAGCTCTATTCCATTTAATCTTCATCAGTGCTTCTGTTTTCCACTGTATCTTCCAACACATTCAACAACAAAAACAAAAAAAGCCCTGCACATAAGCAAGTAATCCTCAAGATTTTTTTTATTATTAAGCAGACTCTACTGAGAGCATTTGAAACTAGAGCATTCAGATATGCTGGGATTATTGTATTTTCACATGTGCCACTCACACCTCTGAAAGCTCTCACCATATAAAAGCACCAGTACTCCAAAAGAAGTACCTAGATGACTTCCACACAATAAAAGGCAGAAAGGGTGTATTGCTTTATTTTAAAAAAAACATGGAACAAGGGTGAAGGCTCTTGCTAATACCTACATGAATGTGTAGCCTGTGCTGCTGCTGAATCGCATTTTACTGATAACCCAGGGATTAGACACACGTAAATACAGTAAATGGGGATTGCTGCCAAGTTGCTGCAGTGAATTATCTTACTGTAGTTGCATGTACTTTCTCACCGAATAGTCAGAACTGCTCATGTTTGCAGTTCTGATATTTTGTTTGTTTGTTTTAATCCTGAGCCCTGTACAAGGGCACACAGCATGGGTTTATATGTATTGGCTTTTAAGATATCCTTTATTTAATTGTAACAGAGAAAGTCAGATATCTGGAGTTATTTGCAAAATTAATGAACCTACTGAGGACCCATGTGAAAGGAGTCAAAGGGACCAGCTGCTCCCTTGTTCCTGCACGGGAATTGGGGGTCATTCTAGCCATCGCTCCATGCAGTAAGTGATGTCTCCCCATGCACCGAGCTCGGCAGCAACCAGCCACTTCACGTTTCCCTCTTGTGCTGGAAGGCAAGTGTGTGCCAGCCATGCTTTCTGGTGTGGGCACCGTCCTTCTGCAGCACTGCCAGTGCACACTGGGGCTGTCTGTGTGTCGACCAAGTGGCACACTGGTACTCTCCAGGAATAACAAATTAGGGGCAGCTAGTGTCCCTGTAAGAACAAACTTTGGTAGCAAGAATAATAGAGCACTCCTTCCGTGTTACTTATCTGACATGCAAGTGCATGGGAAAGTTCTTAAATAAATCAGTAGGTATGGACAGATTGGAAGTTTCTGTGCCAAAAAGCTGTGTGGCCTGATACATGTTTCATTCTTAAAAACAGTCTGTACAGTCTGGATGTTTCAGATTATGAATAGTACAAGGTTCTCTTACAAGGAGTCTGACAAAAAAAAAAAGGCAGAAGAAAATTTGTCTGTGAGGTAATTGAGCACAGAGGAAGACATCACATGGCACCAGAGTGATGCTAATTGGTGACTGCAACTATCCATCTACTCAGCAGACTACACTGAATGGAAGAGGTAAGGCTTAAAAGTTCTTTTTGGAAATGGCACACACAATCCTTTCAAGGGTATTTGGCCACACAGAAAAATGTATTGCATTCAGTGCTAACTCCCGTATTAGAAGGCAGAATTAAGAACATCGGTATAGATAAGAGACCATTCTGAACTGAAAACAAAATTAATGTTAGTTTAGAGCAAGTATTTTGATGTGTTTTGAGAGGTACGCTGGAAATGTAGTTTACATAACATAGTTTGGATATTTGAAAGTACCAGAGAATTTCAGTGTTCTGAAACACGTCACAATGAGTCAAACGACAGTGTCTTTCTACCAGCTCACTATGTATCACCTAGGGGAGAATGTTTTATTTGAGAAGGAGCAAGCAAGGCGATATTGCACAAAAAAAAAAAAAAAAAAAGAAAATGTATTGAGCAATCAGGAACCAAAAAAACCCCACTATCAAATGTATTTGAAGGCTGAAGACTACAGAGACTGTGCTTGCTTGACATGTTAACCATGTCTGCAGAACCTTGGAAGTGCTTAGTGAAAAATAATCCTCACAGTGGTGAATTCCTCTCCCGGGAGAGTGTCAAGGGAGGTTAACTGATTTGCCCAGACAAAAAGAGACCCATGTCAGAGATCGACTTAGGATGTTGTGCTCTGTGACTATGGGCTTTTGTCTGTCTTCTGAAGGATATGACAATACATGTTCAGGTGATGAAAAAAGAGAAATGTGGTGCTTATTTTAAAGCAGATTTTAGGAGAATTGTTTGATCTACAATTAAGGTAAGCATGCTCTTACAGAAGGGTATATGAATTCCCAAGGAATTACTTTCTGTAGAGGGAGTAAATATTGTAAGTAAAAAAATATAGTTCAGGAAGGAGTTAAAAGGAATGCCAGAACGCATAGCATTAGGGCCCTTCTTGTTTACTTTATAATTTAGTGACCTAAATTTGACAATGACATAGAATTGGGAAAGGAGGATAAAGTAAATACAGAGGAACAGTGCAAATAAATTCAAAACGATCTGGATAGATTCAGCTTAGAGGCTGGATAAGTAGCTTATTCAGCTCAGTTTTACAGAAGTGTGAAGTAATAAGATTAAGAACTAAAAATAATCAAAGAGGATAGAGCCAAAAAGAAAATACAACAAATAACACCATCCCAGAAGAAGAGTAGACTAAGTACTTTTCCCTGCTTATAGGGAGAAGACACAAGTTGCTGTTGGGTGGTGCAGAGGGGACTTTGCCCGCCCCAGCACAGGAAGCTGCACACCAGCCCGTGGGAAAGGAAACGGCCAGATTGCGGATTGATGGCATTTAATTATTTAGTATATATCTGGCAAGAACACCACTTGGTTAACTGGGACTCATCCCTGCCCCAAACTGTTTTCAGTTGACATAGTGCTTCTATTCTCAGTTCAACTGGGCACCGCATTTTTTCCCTCCACACCATATTTTGGTGCCTAAAGCACTGTGATCAGTGTAAACAAATAAAAATTTGTGACTTATCTGTTAGCCAGATTTGTGGTAATTGTCCATTTTGCCTTAGAGAGTTAAAAAAAAAAAAGTGTCGTCTTATTAAAACCGAGACTTGAGGAAGTCGATGCCAAACAATATATTTTTTTTTAATACAGACTTTATTTTGCCCTCATATAGTTAGAAAACTGAACTAGTAAAACTATAAGTGGATTCTGTCAAAGAATAACACGAAGTCTTAGATATCTTTAAAACACAAATGACCCTCTACCAAATAATTAAAGACACCATTAGCAGCCACCTTCTCTTCAAAAACAGGTTACCACTTTTTCTTTAAGAGGTGTTTTTATTGTGTTGGAGAAATTATACTGAGTATTGTCTGTCTAAAGTAGCAAAATAACTCCATAATTGGATTTGTTCAGAGTAATGATAACAAGATTTAAAACACAGTTGCAACACAGGAAAACTTAGTGTAAAAAGACTATTGTATGTCTTCAGCTGTCAACTAAAAGTATATTGAATTTTGCAGAGCAAATTCAAATAAAAGTGTTGAGATTAAAAGTGATAAAGCAGCAACAGTGAGATCAGAATCCCTCAAAAAACGAGATTAAATCCTCCTCAGGACCATAAAAATCTTATTATCTTGACATGACTAGATCAATCATTGCAAGACAATTATCCTAACAAGTTAAAGTTGTTTTGATACAGGAATTTTAGACTATTATTTTTCCTCCTTGGTATGAAAATAGACTGTGTATGTTCCAGGCATTCCTGAGCAGAAACAGAGACAGATACACTGTTTTTGTCTCTTCACTCCTTTAACTCTGAAGTTGTTCTTGTAGCAGAAATAGTGTGTTGCGTTTCTACTGTGCCTGTTACCAGAATGTGCCTTCTCCTGGAAATTAATGCTCATACCATATCTCTGAAGATGACCAGTGCTATTACTGATAAATGTAGAACTGAAGACTGATGTGAGAATGGTCACAAAATAATCAGAGCCAGAGCCACAAGGAGAGGATCCCAAACTTTAAGCCTGCTTAATGACAGAAGCAGGACTTTAGACTGGTCAGGAATGCTATTGATATTCAAGGAGAAACCATACACTGCTGATCAAATAGTTTTTTCAGCCTTCTTTGAACCTTTTTTTTCCCCATTTTAAATTGTGCTTTTCATGTGTCTTTACTGTTTCTGCTGGAATATGTGAAGTATATGTTGTCCACGTTTCATTACTGTGCAATACAGTTGTGGGCATTCTTGTTACTTGGGAGTGTCATTGACCTGGTTTGAAATTGAAAACTTGCCCACTGCCTACAGATTTACTTCTAAGGCAAATCATTATGGTTCTGTATCAAAGAATATGACAAATATGGGCCTTTATTTCAGATCACAAAAGACCTTTGGTACAATCTTACAAAGTGCTTTAAATTTTTTTTTAAAAAAGTCATTTGTATTTTGCATCTTATGAAAGATATATTAAATCAAGATTTACTTTTAAATTTTTTTTTTTTTGCTTGTTAGTTTTAGAAATAAATTCCTCCTGAATGCACTTTACATGGGAAGTACCTCTTAAAAATTATGGTACAGTATGGAACTAGTACAGAAAACGGTTATAAGTACTTCTTACAGCGTGGAAGCTAATTATGACTCTAAATGAACAAAGCAGTTCCTTTGCACTATAAATGAGTTATCTACAGGTGAGCTCTGAGGCAAATAAGCTATTTTGTTAAAGTTACAGCACAAAACAAGTGAAGACCAGGTCATTTTTAATGAAAACAAAATTTTCTATCAAATATGTTAGATAAATTATGCCTAATTGGCAATATTCTAACACCTTTTAAAATATTTTCATCTGCAAGAGTTCATAATATAAATTATACATTCCTAAAAATTGGAGTTTTTTACATTTGAGCTACTCGACAATGGTGGTACAAGAGACAATACTGAAATAAATGGCTTCATAGGCTCATGAAGGACAGCTGGTATCAGATAGCCTTATGCAAATAGTGAGTTTAACATTCCATACTGGTTTAATTCCCACACAGTTTTTCGAGTTTTATTAACCAGACAACTCATAATAATTATGATAAACAGACATTGTCATCAAAAATCAGCAGAAATTTGATAAGATTAAGTACAATGCAATACATCTTCCTTGCTCACAGAGTCTGTATAATAAATTATTCCTAGGCTTCAGAATGAGGCATTGTATAATTGACCAAAACAGATCAATTTTTAAGGATGCTTATTTAAATGCAAAACAGACTTTTTGAGAATGGTAAACTTGATTAAAATCCCTCTTTAAGTGCAATTCACAAACAACAGTATCTAATACTCAGAGACCATAACCATCCTATTAATAATACAATTTATTGTTCAGATATAATTGTAAGGTCTTAATGATGTGGCAGCTGTAATCTACTTTAAAAATTAGAAACTATGAACTCCACAGTCTTCTAATGTGGCTGAAATACACGCAACAACTGAGTGACTTCCATTTGGTTACTGAATTACTTTGCATCAGATTGAATGGTCAGGCTTTGGGTGTTTGTCACACATAGTTTTCCCCATCTTTAACGGTGTGTTCCATGAATTATACTATTTCTGCTATTGCGTAGATATTAAAATCTTATCCAGAAGTGACTGAATAGCAATTTAGCTATCTCAGTCTTGAATAGTTTTAAAATTGGTTCCATTTCCACATGCTGGCAATACTAGCTTTTTTCATTTTTTCTTAGAATTTCCTGGAGAGGTGCAGTTGTGCTTTTGCATAGCAAGAGCATTACAGACTTGCGATGTTTGGGCAGGCTATGACTATCTCATACTGTAAGCAAAACTGAATTAAAAAAACCTAGTCATTCCAAATTAACTTTCAATAAGGGACAGGTTCAAATAGGAGGTTTTGGCAATGGCGTGCCATAGTCCTGTAGAACAGAGCTCTTCACTGAAAGCGGTGACAACTGTCATTTTCTTTAAAGGCATGAGAGGGGCTATGGCTCCTTCTCCTCTCGCACCTTTACACCATCATCCCCTTTGCACCATTGGCAGTGGATTAGGACTCAGCTTCTAATTATGCATCTACATTCCTTTTCAGAGGCTTCTTTGTATGCGTTTATATGTGTCTTACAACACACATGAGTTTCAGTCCCCTTGAGAACGAGCTGAATCCAAGTCTCACACATCCTGAGTACTCTAATGCTCCATTACTTTATGCATCTATATGAAAGGATAGCAGTGGCTTGTGTTCATAACTGGAAAAATATTGTTATGCCTATGGGTGCCTTGTGTTTATAAAGTCCGTGACAGATTTGGGAAGGCAAAATTTCACTCAATGTACAGCTGAAACTTGTGTGCTCTTCTCTTTTAATTTTATTTTCAGAGAGTCCCAGAATTAAACAACAGAAGAACAACATCTCGAAGAAGTGAAAGCTCTTTGCATCCAGTTACAGTTTTGCAGTCAGTGTCTGTGATCTGTTTTCCTTCATCACTGTATCAAATTCCCACAACAACAAAGTTTCTGCTCAGAGAAGGAAGAGAACTTTCCACCTAAATCCCTTTGTGCTGTAACAGTGGACTGAAGAATGAGACATCTATCTTTGAAACAGTCTTAAACCTTGGTGAGACATTAGCATTTTAAGTCGAATATTTATTACTTTAATAACATCTATTACTGCAATGTTAATAGCCATTTTTTTATGGCTAATAAACTACTTATTAGCAGCTCTATGATTGTGCAGTTGAATTATAAAGGATGAGCTTTGAGTTAGGCATTTTAATGTCGTTTATACTCCTACACATGTAAACCAGATTTGGGAGTCGAGGTGTTTTCACTCTAAGTTCACTCAGTCTCCTCTGAAAGTCTTGATAATAGTCAGTCTATCGTTTATTCCAGTCTTTGCAGCACAAAATAAGATTTTCTGTGTGTTTTAAATGTTTCCGTGGTGTTGGAGTCTGTTTCACTGAAAGTGAGGGAATTTCAGGAGCCAGGACCAAGTCTCACCTGCCTGGCTGGTTGACGGGCATGGAGCAGCAGTTGCTTCCAGCTCCCTGCTCGGCCGCCCCAGCGCTCGCCCTACATTGCTGCGGGGCTGCCTGCAGGCTGCTCGCACGGGTCTGCTCCTTCACCAGCTTCAGCAAAAATAGAAATTCAGCTGCTGGCTCGTGCAGGAAAAGTGGATTGACAAATTCAACAAGCTAAGTGGTCTCCCAAATTCTGTTTAGCAGCTCCGTTACAGGATTAGTAACCTCATCTAAGGGATGGGACACTGTGAGAAAAGGGTAATAGTTTAGCAAATATTAGTAACTCTTTAGCCTTATGTTTAAATGATTGTACATCATTGCACTTGAGCACACAAAAGCTTTTCTTATGTTCTGGAAGTATGACCTTTGACCTGCATCCCCGTCTTCCTCACTGTCTCTGTTATCTCCCTTTGCACGTGTCCTGTTTTACACTGTGTAGCATTGGATGATGATGGCAATAATGAAAGTTGTTTAAGTGAAGCGAACGTGAACACAAACTGTATCAAACGCTGCTGATGAAACAAGAGGATAGATTTTAAAACACAAGTCATTAAGCTCTCTGTTTCATATTTTGCTTCCACAGTCCATGTATTTTCGCACATTAAAGCTGATCACTACAAAAAATGTCAGCTAGCTCAGTTGTTAATAGTTGAATCAATTCTGTCTGCATCACAATGTTGCTTCATCACCAGCAATCCTGTTGAGCTGGGAATGCCTCTCCCTGAAAATGCTCTAAATGGCCAACTGATTCCTGTCTTAGACAAACGGGAATCAGAGACTGTTACCCTGTAATGTCATTCAGCAGCATTCCTCAGTAGCCTGTCATATGAGGATGTCCAGTTGTCTGTACTTTTCTAAGTATGAAATGTCTGTGTGTATGCATGTGCACATGCCATTTACAGTATTTTGTATGGTTTTTTTTTTTTGCATTGTATTGTATTTTTTTTCAGTGCAAAGTGTTCACCCTGATGGAGGGACAGGCATTTGAAAACCCTATGGAAAGCCATTTTGCTGTAAATGTTTTCTGAATCAGTGAATCATTTTGTTCTACAGTAGCACCTAAAATGTCTTTGGCAACATCCAATAAATCCTGATGTTTGCAGTCTAGAAATAAAAGGAGAGGAGCAGAATGAAACGTCACCTGTGTTTCAATGTTTTTATATAGGCTGTACTGGAGAGAAACTTAGAAGAGCAGAAATTAACCAATTTCATGCAGCTGACTCAGTGTGCCAAGAAGTTATGAAAAGGAAAAAGTGAATAAGAGGAGCTGAAGCTGGGAGCAGATCTGATTCTGAAATTGGAAGAGGCAGAAAACATAAGTAGCAAGGTGCAAGTTTAAGAACTGTAATTTTGACTTTGATAAGTAGAAAGGAGATATCCAACATCTGGGGTGACACAGGTAACATGCAACTTGGCAACCATATTTTTTTCTGTGAGACACAGATAAATGCGAGTATGCTGGAAAAAGTGAGAGAAAAGGAATTTAAAGTATTCAATGCATGAAATCCCTGGTGGAAGATTTTGGTTAAAATTTCATTAAAAATAAATTTAATTTCATACAGATCAGAGGATTGCTTTCTAATTTAGGAAGTAACAGCATTGCATAGTGGAGTGTATAGTCCGCTGCTCTGAGCCTGTAAGCTAGAGCAAGTAATTAAAATATTTAGATTAGTGTCAGACAGGGATTACAATATGAAACTTCAAACTAGGACTAACTTTAGCAGTTAAGTGAAGGTTTATTAATTTTTTTGTGAACTTGAGGCTGACTTCAGTTTCCAGTATGGTTTGTCTTTGTCTCAAATAAGGTTCAAGGTGGAAATGAAAATGAGTGATGTTATCACTCAGCGTATTAATATGCAGTGAAGGTTTACCCCCAGACATGGAACCATGAAGAAAAGCAAAGCCGGAAAACTCTTGATTATATGTTTGTAGTTAATTTCTAGTATACATGTGGTTTATGCAATACTTTATACTGAATCTGGCTAACCTGACTGTCTGTCACAGTTGCTTTAATCTAAACACTTGCCAAGACAGTTTTGGCTTTGTCTGTCTAGGATGTTAGATTTGTGACTTTAACTCAATTTTCTCTGAAACATCCTTTATACTGCTCACTATATGCAAAACACCAATATTAAAACACAATCTAAGCATAGTTTTTCTTTGTCTTTTATTTCTAAAATAAATAATATTTCTATTTTATTCTTACTATTTTAGTGAGAAATACTCAACTCAAGGGCTTGTTCTTAAAATACTATAGGAGAAATAAATATATTTGTGCACTCTTTGATGAATCACATTTTGAGGGAAATGCAACATCAAAAGCTACATTTAGGTAATACGCCTCATTAAGCTTCTCCTAAAAATGGAGACATGAACATTCAAAACTAATACGGAAAATCCATATGAGGAAAGAATGAATTGTCAGATTTAATTTAGATTTTTGTAGGCCATTCTTTGAATTAGAACTTTAATGTTATATCTTACATGTGAATATATGGCTTGTATTTCATTCCATTTATAATTTCCATTGAAGCATGTAATTAATTCAGTTTAAAAAAAATCTCAGTGGATTATATATACACATACTTGGGATTGGTGAAATGTATACTGAGTTTTGCTAAGTTTACAAATTACAGGTTTAGATACATTGTTAGTATGTGAATCTGTATTAGCTGTTCCTTCTGATGATACATGAGCATAACTCAAAACAGAATATTTTTCTTGTGCACAGTATGTTAAATAACAAGTTATATAAAGTAAATATTTAGGCTTACTAATTTGAAAGTGTAGTTTTACTACATATATTTTTATTCTGAAAGTACTGTTATGATTAAAAGTATTGTGTACTCTGTGAGTAGTAGATTGAATATAACCGTATATAAGAGGGACTTCAGATCTCTTTTATTGATATGGCCTCAAAATACATGTTGGATGAGTGTGACATGATGAAATAAATCAGTTCTCCTCCCGTGTTAGCCAGGGACATGCCTTTATGAGATCTTTTTCTGGCTAGCCAGCAAATGGGATGGAGAGACCTCTAGAAATAAAACCTGCTTTAAGGTACAACTCTATATTTTGCTTAGGAGGGGTGCTGTGATTTCTGATCAGAAACACTGGCCATTTGGAATGAATCGGAAGTACAGGCTGTGCGGACAGGACGGCTGTTCTTCAGTTCCAGCCTGTGACCGTCACTGCAGGCAAAGACACCTTTACAGCAGCGCACCTGTACCCTGGACTTCCTGCACTGTAGGTAAAGAGGAGTAGCTCCTAGGGAAGTCCCTGGTTTTGACTTTCACTGTTCCTTCTCTGCTTGTGTTTGCCGGGTTGGTGGCCATGTGCCCTACAGCTGGTGTTCTGTCCATGCTGTTGCTTGGGTTGACCCTCCTTGCCAGGCTGACGGCCGGCAGCCACCGGGCACCCTGTGCGGGGCTGTCCCACTCCTCTGAGGCTGGCTCGAGCACCCTGCAGGGTCACCGGAGAGTGTGCAGGAGGGTGCTCAGCCACACACTCCTGCTGCTTCTCCATAACCATGTCATGAGACATTTTTTAAATGGAAATTTTCATTTTCTTTCAAATTAGAATAATTAACACGTTTATGAGCTCTTCCTTCTTAGTATTTTAAAAGTCTATTTTTTTAAATGGCTATTTTAATTGCTTGTAGTGTTCAGGATGCCCTTTGCATGTTTTCTACTGGTTACGGTGTCAGTAAAATTAAGCTCAGTATTTTGCAGCTATTGAAATAGTGTTTAGAAATAGCTTCACAGTATGATGCCAGTATTTTCAGTGTGGGTTTCCAGGTCAGAGGAAATGTAAGTATCTTTCGAAACTTCAGACATGTCACTGACTTTTGTGGTCAGATGCATATTTAGGCAACCAGTGTAAATGGTCTATACACTGAAATGCTAATCACAAAAAACTCTCATGGATTTAGGTGTCAGACTTATCTGACTACTGAATGCTGTTCATAGTGATTAGCTACTTTTTTGTTGAAAAGTTATAGACTCAAAATATTATTCCTGGACATTCTATTTCTTATCTGAGTATAGAGGAAAACAACAACAACAACAACAACAACAACAAAACCCAACCAAACAACAACAAAAAAACACACAAAAAACCAAAACAAAACAAAAACCCAAACAAACAAACAAACAAAACCCACCAAAACCTCCACATCTAAACTGAGGGAAATCTGAATGTTAGAGATGTTTAATTTAGCTGGGAGAAAAAAAAAAACACCTCCTTAACTGATTTTCTGGGCTTTTTTTCATTGAATTATGTGTGCTAGACCAGAAAATCTCCAACTGATGTCCCTTGGTGACTCACAGCCTTCGAACTTATTGAATGCTATTGGCCAGTACCCTTGTTTCAAGGTATTAAATCAAAGTAAGACTGTGGGGCATTTATGTTCTTTTGAGTACTGCGTAAGCAAACAAAAAAGGCAAAAAGGTATTTTATGCTATATATCTATACGGTACTAACATGCAAAACCCCATCCATTTTCTTGGTGCATTTTGAAATAATGTAATTAAAGCAAGGAATCTTATATGAAAACCATACACTCCTATTATAGACTAAAGAGAATTTTACCCAGGTTTATTCACCTGATTAGGTTTAGCAAACAACTTGCAGATGTAAAGAAAGCCTATTAGCAGAATTAGTGTTGTTTCCTGATCCATCATTGGTAGCAGGACTTCGAAACACTTGTGGTGCTTTTCAGATGCTTAAGCATTATCTGTAAATCAGTAAAGGACATCCTTAAATTCTTAACTGCTTTAAAGGATGCCCAGTACCTCTAAAAGGGCATGAACAATGCAAGCAGAAATGACTACTGTGATCACTTCAGCTCTAGGCAGCTTTATACTGCAATTTTCAAAATTGTCGAAGTACTTCATTACTAATGAACATCTTGTCATATAATATACCTGAATGAAAGCAATATTTTGGTACAGTTTGACATGAGTTGGTGAAGAGAGCAATTGTGACAAATAATTTTAAGAAGCCTTTCTCTCCTAAGCTTTTCCTCTGCACCAAGAGCTCTGGGAATCACTCACTCGCTGTATTAGCACATATTGTGTTTCTCTTGCTTGTGCAGCTCCAGTCCAAACAAGCTGCCTCTGATTCCTATAGGGAACCCAAACTTTCTTATTACTTCACTGGGGGGATGGACGTGCCAGCGTTGCTTCTGCTGCTATCAATGATCCTCTTTGGAAGAGGATTTATTTTGGTCATTTGTGCCAGTGGGCATGAAAACACTTCACTATGAAGCAGCTGAGGATAATCTCTACAAAAGATATGTGACTTCTTATCCAGCAGATACAAACTCCTAGGTGCCAGATCTCTGCAGCTGTGGTCAAGATGGAATGAAGTGCTGCTTGTTGTGAACAGTGATTTTATTAGGGGAGGGTTACAGTAAAGGAAAAGAGAATAAAATATCTGCTTTTTTTTTTCTTTACATGTTGCATAATTATCTACTTGCTTTTCATTATTTTGCTCTCATTCTACTAAAAATGGGTGCACTTCAGTAATATTTTTGGCCCATGAATAGCAGAATAAAATTACCTTGTGCATGAGCTAACACAGTTATAAAACATGTACCATCATGTGAAGTTTATATGTGCAAATCTTCACTTGAATTCATTAACAAAAAATAAGCAGCATTATAATCTTGGCTTCTTTGGCTGGCAAAATTTCACCTCAATGATAACGGATGTCCATAAAATGACTCTTCAGTATGATGCATCCTGGTTTATTAGCTGAAGAGCGTAGCTACTTGATAGGATTAACTTAAGGGCATGACACCTTTACTTTTAAAATTCATGCCTTTGAAAATTCATGCATTTGTTTTGAGTGGTATTAGAACGAAGTTGTGTATTTTTACTTTCCATATCTGTTTAAATAAATATCTGAAGAAAAGTCAGACACTTGAATTGATATATGTAGGTGGAAGGTTTTTTGAATGTTTTCAGTCATTTAGATCTCCAGTGTGTTTTCAAAAGTAGTCAAATAATTTCTGTGGTGTTTAACTAGGGGTGCTTCTGGCAAACTCATACCCATTGCACACAGTACTTCAGCCTCCAGGTAGCAGCAAATAGCAGTGTTTTATGGGTAATTTCTTACTTCTACCTGCTGTTATCAAAATGATCCATTTCTTTAAAGCTGAAGTCACATCAGATGGTATTGTGTTCACAGTCCATTATCTTGTCGCTCTCAGTGACAAGTCACCCACTGGAATATGACAGCCATGCTGGAATGAAAGGAACCCCATGCTGCATTTCTAACCACATGTGAAATTGCACAAAGGACGGTGTCTCTGCTGCCGGTAGGTGAGTACAGAGAGCAGTTCTGAAAAAACACAGTGAATTTTCCAAGCCGAAGCAAGTGACAGAGTAAGATTATTGCATAACTTTTGCTGCAGAGGAAGTGGTTTCTGACATTTTTATGCCATGTAAGACCTGAAGTCCATGGAACAACTTGCACTATACTTTAATTCTTGTTATATAAGGTTAGAAAAGCATTAACTTGAAAGCACTTCTTGCTGTTAAACATAGTAATGACTGCACATTGTTCCTGGAACTGGGGAAACATCCTAGGGGAGTTGAAGCCTATGCTACCTGTCTAAACCAGCAAGAGAAGAGCATCTCTGTGTAAAGGTGTCCAGTGAGCAGGGGATGTGCATGTTGAAAGGCTTTGAGGAATGACATATTTAATTACAGAGGTCCCAGCCGGAGTTACTATGGCAGCAAATGAATACCTAAGTAGCCCATGGATACCTGTGGAGAGGGGCTTGCTGCAGTCCTCTTACAGCAGTGGGATCAGAACAGCATCTCATCTGTATGCTCAGGAAGTGGTACAGAAAACTGCAACTCAAATACAGGCATGATTTCATATGTGCACAAAATCGTATCGCTTTCATTTTGAGGAGGCTAATGTGATTGAGGATGTAGATGAATAGTTTGAATAGAAACCATTAATATTGACACCATCTCTGGCAAATGCCTCTCATTCCCTCCATTGTCCTCTGCCCCTCCAAGCAAGCACACAGATGATTATTTTTCCAGCAACAATTATATGGTTTGCAAATTGCAGTCAAACCTCTGAAAGGTCTGGCAATAGCAAAAACTTACTTCAGACTGTTCAGCAGAAGTACAATGAAGCAATATCCAAAACCAGCCTATCGGCTAATCTGTGGTATATTTGCTTTTTAACGTCTTGTCAAAATAATGACATTGTTTATAACAAGAAAGATTTGACCCCCATGCCATAAGGCTGTAATCTACTGTGTAAAACAGATAAAGTGATGAAGAAAATTGGAAATTTCAAGAGAAGTTACGAAAGGAGGAGTTTTTACATTTTAATATGAAAACTATGCAGGAGACATTTTATTCTGCTGAATATTGTCTACGGTAACTTTCATTACTGGTATCCAGCATCCGATTTGTCATCTCTAATCAGGCATCTTTATTTTATATTTTTTGCATGCTCAATAGCCTTTCAAATTACTCTCACTAGATGAAGAATATAATGCCCCTTAAGACACTTTTCTTACATGGAGAAGAACAACTTCTCAAGCAAGTTTTCCAAAATTGTGAAAGCCTCCTGATAACAGTGATTTTAAAGAATGACACCATAGGTGGAATATTCCTCTATTTTTTCATTTCTTTTTAGCCATGTGTTACATATTGTCTTTTTATTATATTCGAATCTTTCATTTTTGAAACTAACTACACATGAAATCCTAGGCTTCTCAAGCTGCTTTTACCATTTGGACTCAAAGTGAAGCAATTTTTCCTGCATCATTTCTCCTTTGTTATCTTGTCTTTCCATCAGATTCTCTATTAGCTCAATTATAGGACTGCTACAAATTTTAATGCTGCTGTTATATATGGACTATTAAATAATTTACTATTCTACAAAACATATTTATGTCTAAAGGTCTAATTTCGAAAGCTTGAGAACTCATTTCAACATTATCACACTGGTAATCAAAGAAGTAATTGCACAAAATAATCCAGAATAAGATGCACAGTAATTCAGCTTTAGGGATGCAGTCTATTTGAAGTTATGAAAGATAATATTTGTTTATAGGGTTGGTTATTTTTCTTCCTGTGATTACCTTGATATTTTCAATGTGGAAATAAAGACAACTCATAGTATAATACGAGATACTGCTGTAAAATTCACATCATATTGACCGTCAGGTAGTTTAATTGATATGTTTTAAGAAACTGTATCTTGGCCAAATGGTGAGTATTTGAGCTGCGTACAATGTGTTTGATGTCATCTGCCGCTCAGTCCATGGGGTAGGAACAAATGAGTAACTGCTGCCAGTGTATCCCTAAGCAGAGTGAACCGGACTGGGCGCAGGTTCAGCAGAGCGCTCTGCCCTCCTTCCACAGCACTCCTGCAGATGTCTGTGAAGAATCAATGGAGATTCTAATTTCTTCAGCTTAACCTTTTCTCTCCCACCTGTTGCAATGCAGAGTACTCCTAGTCATAGTGTTTACTGCTAAAAGCCATCAGGTGTTGCATGCTTTGCAAAAGGCTTTGTGTAAACAACAGGGTATGTCCTTGTCACATGAATATTAATTGCTCTGTTGTGGTACAAATACAGCACTATTGACTTGTTTGCTCTTCCAATGAAGACTTTAAGTGGGGAGAATTAGCTGTTTATAAGCAGAAAAGCTCCCAATGAGGTACAAATTTCTTAAGGAACTGAGAAGTTATGAAATATGTTTGAGTCAAACTGCTGCATGAAAAGAGTGATTCCAGTTATACTTTGCAAGTGAAATATTTTAAATTTGTACCTTAGCAAGCTTGCATTGTGTATGAATCATTGTAAAATTTGGTATAACATGGCTACGGATTTGCATGATTTAGGCAATATTCATTGTAAAGAGAATGTATGATTTTTTCATTAATTTACTTATTTTATTCTTTTTCAGTTCATAAGTCTCCAGCAGAACATAGCCAAGTGGTAATCCGATGCTCAGATTTCCTCCATGCTTTTCAGGAAAAAAAAATGTTTACCCCGCATGGGCATATGCCTGTCTGCTTCAAGAGCAGCAAAGAGCAAAAGTATTGTAACCTTGTAATGCTACGGAAATTAAAGAACAGACTTTAATGGAATATAAACATTGTCCATAATAGAGGGTAAGATATAATATACTACATTATACTAAGCTGCTACATATAACTCAAGGTAATAGATCTTTAGCTGTAAGAGGTTGTTTAGACTTGTTATATCATAACAAATAAAACAAAGGAGCTCTGTCAACCAGTGTGTATTGGCCTAATGTGTTTTGTAAGTTCTACTTAAATCATCAAGTAAGGTAAAATACTAGCTGTTATGGCTTTTATACATGGGGAATAAAACATTTCTTCTTTATTCTGTGTCTTTGAAGAGCAATGTGCCCCAGCTGCTCCAATGCACGCTGTTTGAGAAATATTTGGGCCCTAAATCTACAAGGTACGTATATGTTGAAATAGTATAATTTTGAAGTTAAACAAATGTTGTCTCCTTAAAGAAATTCTTCTACTTCAATTGTAGAATTAGACGCCTCACAATTTTGTTTCTATGTTTTTAAAAGGCACAGACAATTTTTTCATATGCAAAGACTGTGTAAAACATGGTCAAATTCTGCTCTTTGATGTCTATACATTTTTACTTTCAATTGGTGAAAGTAGTGTGGCAAGTATATAAATGTCAAGAGAGCCTCTAGGAAATATACTGAAGTCATAGGCATAATGATCTGTCAAAAACAGATGGTCAGGAATAGCTGCTTGGATGTTAATGTATTTGTTGGGTTAAAACATAAATGTAGTTTCACTGCTTATAAACCTGCAAGTGTTAAGCCTTGTATTGCATGATCTTGAATCCATACTTCAAGGATGAGATTCTGTTCTTTATGCCACTGATTTCTGTGGGCTTGTGGTTTTGCCAAAGAGGAATAATGTTGGAACAAAATGGTGATGTTAAGCAGTAAAGTGTCATCGCTAAGAGAGTTTGCTCATAAAGGTCAAATAAGAATATGCCACCCCTCTTTGATTAATAGTCTGTGGTGTTAGTAGACACTGATTACATTTAAGAGCCTGTGGGTAAGAGACAATTTAAATTATCTTCAAGCAACCATACAAGAAATAAGAAATAAGGTTCCTTTGAAAGTAGTTATTAACAGGAGCCATTGCTGTGAATCTAGTTTGAGGAACGGGAGATAGGTGAGATTTACCCGCTTTGTAGAAACTGATTGTAAGCACTGGTGGAGGTATCACGAAGACAATAGTTGCCTACCATCTGCTCTACTCTGCCTGCGGTATCAATTACAGCAGTGTGACTGTCCGGCATTTTTCCAGTTTACCACCCAAATTCAAATCAGACTGTGGTCCTCAGCTTCTGACATCGGAATGAATGATACTCTTGCTTCAAGTACTGTAGGAAAAAACCAGAATACGCATACCACCAAATCAAATGCTTTCTCAGAGTCTTTTAAGTAATTTATCACTCATTTATCATAGAATTATAGGATGGTTTGGGTTGGAAGGAATCTTAAAGATCATATAAAAATATTGTATAGCATAATTGAGTAGGGAGACCCTGGATCTTTGTTTACAGAAGGCAGAGCTGTGCAGTTGACAGGGGTGAAATATTGCATTCCAATTCTAACAATCTACATTTGCAGTTCTATGCTAGTAAGTATATAACTCAAGGGAAAAGCAATTTTTGTCCAGATTGCATAGTGGGAAAGTCTTATGCACTTTTAACACTTCTATTTGCAGAGATTCATCTAAAATCATCTGCTGTTTTGTCAACATAGAAAGATCTGCTGTTTCTGAATAGTTGTATACAGCCTGTTAAGCTTATAATTGTCTTTTAATGAAGGTATGCATTTTTCAATGTTTATTTCCATTAAGAATCAAACATAGTCGGTATCATTACAATTTTTGAAAGCAAACTCTCGCGGTCTTTTTGTTTTATAACCTCATGTTATTGCACAACTACAGTTTGGATACTTTAAGCATTACTGTTTGGAAGTTGTTAAAACAATAAACAAACTTTCATGGGGACGAAATATGAGTTTGCCTGAATGGAAAGCGCAATATGTGAAGATGCCGTGTGTGCAGCGCATCCATGGGCACACACAGGTGATCTGAAACTCCCCAGACACATCACATTCATATGCATATGCCACTTCTCATATGTGCACGTTATTATATGGTAGCACTGGTTTTGACTATTAAGCACATTAAAAGGGAGCTTATATGCCAGTAATGCCATCTTTGTGGTCATAATCAGCTTATTTAATTAGCTTGAGTTCTCCCACCCCAAAACAATAATTCATGTGAGCAGAAGTAGGAAGATTTTGTGCTTTTCTGAGTGTAGAACTTAGCTTGGCTGGTACAATTTCTTATGTTATTTTAGAGATTACTTCTGATGTTTTGGAGATATGAATACTTGTATACAGATGCCACTTCTATTTTAAAATAGTATCTGGGAAAAGAAATCATGCTCTGCATCTTACTTCAATAATAAAGTTTATGTGTTATTTAGAGTTCCTCCATGACCAAAACTGTGCCCTGTAAATTGATTTTATAGCAGTAAGTTTGGTGCAAAGAGCACTATGAAAGCTTCTCAGTGCTATGTAGTTTATTCTTTCACAGGAACAGTTGAATTCCTATTCAGTTTTGTCAAATACATAAGCCAGTAATTGTCCACACACAAAAAGTCCTCTAATAAAATTTCAGCAGCAGCTGGATTTTGGAGTTTTACTTGGTTTATAAATGAAATACAAATGTGTCCACATACAAACTAAACAAAGGGGTGTATATACGAGCTGTCCCTGATGCAGCTCAGTATTATTTTTTAAAGTGAACAATAGGGCATTGGTTTGAAAACTAACAACTTTTAGAAAGTGTTCATGTTAATTACACAAAACAAATAGCAGACAGTTTGAAAGTGCAGCCACATTCTTATGCCTTCATAAAAAGTACAAACTCATTAATTATATTGCATTATCTCTTTTATATATTTCCTGGATCCAGCTGGGAAAACAGTGACTCACAGTGATAATATGGTAAGACATTGAATTTCTACTAATTACTAAAACTGTTTTGTGTATTTTTCTCATGAATTAAGTATTTTTACTTAGATTCTGATTATTTTTCCACCTTTCATTACTAATGTACTATCAAATAATTCTCTCAAAAAAAAGCAAGACTGATAAACATTTAACATCAAGGTGTATTTATTTATTTATGAATTTTTTGAGCATAGAGATAATGAGACTACTAGACAAATTTCATGTTTCAGTGACTACTTACTTTGAATTTCAGAATAGACAAGTATTAAAACAATTTAATCCAAGGTGTTCTGGGATGCCAAAGAAAAATGAATTGCGCATAGGTATTAATAATATTTCTGATCAGTCAGCTCTGCTTTATCTGCTGCTCCAGTCATTTAAGTTGGGATAGACTGGATTTGTTTTAATTTTTAAGTATTTCCTTTGAAGTAATGAGTCACATCCGCATGCACCAATCCCTATTTGCATGCTGTGATCAAAGGTGATACACTGGGCAACCTGATCTAGTTGAAGATGTCCCTGCTCGTTGCAGGGGGCTTGGACTAGATGAGCTTTGGAGGTCCCTTCCAAACCAACCTATTCTATGATTCTATAACACAGGACATAACAAAGTCTTGCAGTGATATTTACCTAGGGACACCTTAATAGAGTATGGTGGACTTTCTTTTTCAGATCCATTAACAGAAAAGGCTGCTAATGTGCTATGCAATTTTAATGAAGGTCCTAAGTCAGCAATGTTTTCCCATGCCATACTTCTGCATGATGTATTTAATGATAAGGACATGATGGTGATTATTTTCTAATCAAATACAGTTTGTTCTTTAAATACTATCCCATAATCATACACAAAAAAATATATGTAAATGTTAACAAAATGATGATTTCTTCAATTAATAGAAACCAGATGAATTCCATTTGGAAGAGCTGAAAATGAGGCATTTTTTTTCTTTTTCGCATATAAATCACTTAAGACAATAATTCAGACGTTTCTCACAAAAGATCACTCCACTTAACAAGCTGCTGAACGAGCCAAAAGAACAGCACAGATTATACTGACAGATTATTAGACATTTCACACAAGAAAGTTAATATTGAAAAGCATAGAATAAGGCAATAGATGGCAAGGCAACTGGAATTTGTTTGAGTCACTTAATAGAGCTGGATAGCCATTTCTGGATGTCTTAGGTTGCAGAACTTTGCAATGTGCCAGAAGTTTCATTGATTCACCATCCACTGTTATAGGTATTAAACTTCAGGAATTTATTATTATTATTATTATTAGTGTAAAATGTGAATTTTCTTTTGATAGTGTGTGGTGGTTGATTGCCTCTGCTTCATGATGATATTGTCTAAATGTGACTGTAGCAAGTCTTATTTGGGAAACTTGCTCAGTTACCTTATACAATTTCAGTAAGGCAATATGGGATGATCTGTGCAGAGGAAAGGCACATCGAGTGGCATGAGGAAGAGGACAAATAAATGGAGAATGATTGGATATTAAATATAAGAATTTGGATAGCTCTTGTCCAAGATGGTAGTTCAACTCAATATTCCATTTCCTCACACTGTGGGTAATAATAGAAAATGATGGGAAACATTTTGGGGACCTCAAAGTGAGGGAAAAATACTGAGCTCAAAAGAATTCTGGATTTCCGTTTTATTAATTATACCTTCTCTCCATCCACCCACCAGTCAAAGTTACTGTACAAAACTATCCTTTTTTTTTTTTTTTTTTTTCCCCCATCTGTGCAGTATTAGGATCATGCTCCAGGCTAAGTTTCTCCAAAGGAAGCAAAGGATTATTGTACAAAATTAGCAACCTGGCCTATTAATGATTATTTATATTCCATGTGGTCACAGATGATGTCACTATGTTACAGGCCACTTTTGATTCCAATTTTCGAGTAGAAAGGTTCATAGAGGAAACAATTATGATTTGTTCTCCACAGATGAAGGCCCCCAGTTCTCAGGAAGTGCTGTGGGGCTTTGGGGAGATGCTGGAGCAGAAGCAGGAGTTGTTTCAGCTGCCTCTTGTCTGTAGTTGGGATATATTTCAAAAGGAATTCTTGTGATACCAGAAAAGTAGAATTAGCCGATGGTGAAGAAATATTTTGCATCTCAAAGCACAAACACAAAGATTCAGCTCCTAAGTGTAAACCACAAACTTCTAAATCTGCAAAGCCAATACAAATCTGAAGGATGGGAGATTAAACTTCAGCCTGACTAGTTTGTTTGTTGGGTTTTGTTGGATGGTTGTTCTTTTTGTTTGCTTGCCTTTTTTTTGTTGTTGCAGGGGGGTTTTTTGTTTGGTTGTTTTGTTTTGGGTTTTTTTGTTATTTGTCTTAGCAGAGCATTTGCTATGAATTCTGCCCAAAGAAAGAAGTTTTGGGAGAAGAGGTATCCCATCTGTAGGGAGGTGCTGATACATTATTTAGGCAAATGTGTATGGAGGTGTACTTAACAGTGTATTTATGACATGAATTTGTTAAATTTAGTTTGCCTTTAGACATCTTATAATACTCGAATAAGTCTAAATTATCACATTAGGATTGTGGAAGACCTTTTGCTATCCATTTCCAAACTTTCTTACAAAAGTGTTTATTTCTTTGCTATTTTACACAGCAAAATGAAATGGTGTAGAACTTCCCCGGTTTCTAAATCTTAATTTTGTCTCCTTCCGATGTCACCTTCTGAAAAAACTTTTCTATTTATGTTAAGCACAAGCTTAACAGTAGCTTTGATGTGTATATTCTAAGTCATCTTGTATGAAGACAGTCTGCCAGCAATGTTCAAGGATGACGGTGTTTCATTACAAGGCCTTTGAAGTAGCAGAGGTATCACGAATGGCTGTTATTGAAAATTTTCCTTGATTATTATTTTTACTGCCAGACTTTTAAACCATACAATATCAGCTTTCTCTCGACTTTTCTTCTTAGTTCCTTTTATGGTAAAGCTTAATACAGTGAACATATGGAGCAGCTGAAAGTCTGCCAAATGTTTAAATGACAAGGTTATAAATATAGAGGCAGCATGTTTTTTTTCCTCCTTAATGTATAGTCCTGTTGGTTTGAGCCAAAGCAGACAATAAATCAGAACCTATAACTTGTTTTGCCACTAACTTTATAGATTTGTAACATGTAGAGGGTACCTTAGTCTGGTAGAACAAAGTAGTCGCACAGAGTTTATGTCACTGCAAGGAATGCTAAACTAACTTCCACAGAGGACACCTACGATATTCAAAGAAAAAGTCTTTGAGTTTTGTTTTACAAAAAGTTCTTAATAAAACTCAGCGGCTGGAGACATCCCTTCTTTCTCCTGCTTTGGTCCTCAGCCACAGGCTGTCTTAATTCTCTGACCTGCTCCTTTGAGTGGAGAGGAACTGCCTTCTGCTTTGCCTTTTTTTTTTTTTTTCTGCAAGTGAGAAAGATGCTCTGTGTGCCTGAAAATAGAGACTTCATCACTGATCTTTCTTCTGAGCATCCAATCCCTCCTTGCTCTAGTCTGGTTTCTCTGGCACCTCTTGTTATTTTCCCATAGCACATGAGGAGACATGACTAGTATCTGTTACACTGTTTGGACACTCAAGCATATTGGTTTTGGTAGGAAGTAAATTGTGTTTGTGTGAATGTTAGAGAAAGCAAGGCAGTGCAAGGTACCTGGCATGCGAAGGGAAAGGGATACTGCTTATGAAAGCTATTTTTCTTTTGCAGTAATTCCAGTAAGAGTTATTTAAAACTTAGCAAAAATTTCTGCATTGTCAGATCCCGTATATGTCATCTGCACCTTTACTCTCTTAATGCACCGTTATTTTTTGTTATCCAGATTTTGTGGTTATGTTTAATAAGAAAATTGTGAACATAAAGCTCTTGTATTTTATCAGCAGGATGCATTAGAAGTATATAAAGTTTTGTGTTTCTGTTTTCCACCAGAAGCAAATGCTTTTTCTCAGCCATCCACTACTAGAAGAGAGCTACCCTACACCAGAAATATGGTTATAACAGAATCAGCACTCCTAAAAATAATAATTTGGATTATTTGCAAACAGATGGCTAGAAACACAAACACTTTATCTTAAAATCATCACTTATCCCTTTGGCTGCCAATACTCCACTGCATGTCTTTGTTGCTATATGCTAATAATATCAATTGAAAGGACTTGGAATGTCAGCCCCTACCTGCTGCACTCAGCAAGCAATGTGCCAGCTGGGCTATTCGAGGAAAAAAAAAAAATAGCTTTGCATTGAAAGCATTTGGTTTGGGCTCCAGAGACTTGTGTTCAAACCAGGGTTCTGCCACAGATTTCCTGCATGACCTTGAACAAATAACATTCTCATAATCTCAGCTGCCCATCTGTTAACATAGGAATGGTAATTATGATGGTAATGAATTTCACTTTTTAACAGTTCTTAAGGTTGCAGACCCTTCATCAGAAGTGTAGCTCAAACCATAGCCCTGAAGACAGATTCCATCTGAGAACTGGTAGTGGAGGACAAGCTAGTTTCTGTATTGTGATCCTCTCGGTTGCACTGATCACTAAGTAGTGACAGGAATATCATAACCTTAAGGCTGAGCTCATTTTCCAGAAGTCCCACACTGGGCATCTCTGTTCTGTCTCTCGCCATGGTTGTTGTACTACTGCTTCCCTCTGGAGAACCAGTATTCCTTTTTCTTCAGTAAGTTCATCTCAGCTCAGGCTTTGGGATTTCTCTTGCAGAGAGCGTCATTATCTTCACTGTTTCCTTTGGCCTCTCTTCACTTTCCAGGTGTTTGTGAGGATTGCTTATTTCTATAGCTGCAGCCGTTTACATCATAAAATGTACTTTTTTTTCAGCTGTTTCATGCATCTGAGTACTTTTGGGTGACGTGCAAACTTTGTCACACAGACAGAGCAAAACACAGCCTGTAAGTGGTTAATCACACTGGTGATTTACACATCCACCTGTTAATTTGCCTGAATTGAACAGTCACTCACCAGATATCCTCTTTGGTGTGAGGCACAGGCTCCTGACTGATGGTTCTCCCCCTCTTCCCAACGGGAGTACTGTCTTGTAGAGTTTTAGTATTATGCTGTCGAAGTGTTAACTCTCTTTTCTCTTCTGCATGCGTGTGGCTAGTACATCCTTGGCTTATCAGGCCGCATGTAACTGGCAACACACAACGAAACTACCCTAGTTTCAAGGCACATCTTTCCAGTTTCCTATGAAAGACTTTCATTATAAACATTATTTTGTTTTCTAAGGATGGCTTTGGCAGTGTTACAGCATTTTTGGGTGTGCTTATAGCTGAGGTATCACCATAGAAGTCATGGGATTGGGGAGCTGGGAGCAGGAGAAACATGGTCATTTTGCCCCTTACCCAAGATTTGTTTAAAATGGAGTCATCTTAGAGAAATACAAGCAATGGAGGTGGACAGTGCAGTGATTCTGGGCATGTTCTGGTTTTCAGAGGCAGCCCATAGATGAAATCACAGCTTGTGGAGATGTTCAAGGAGATTCTGTGACACCATCTATCAAAGTGTATGGTATGGTGCGCAGAGACTTTCTCATTGTTCTCTAAATATACTTTTGCGTGGCTGGATGCTGTACTGCCAGTTTATCTTCCTTTTATGTATGTGAGTGAATAAAGAATTGTTCTGAGCTAAGTGTTTGCCTGATGGATTTTAAATAGACTGGAGTTCAACTGGGTTTTGGTTCACAAGTCAGTTAGCACTTCAGGGGGAAACTGTCTGCATATGTTTGCATCTCCTGAGTTTTGCTTAGAGTTTAAAATTCAAACAAAATTGAAGGCTCAATGGAGAACCCAGCTTGAACTGCCAGCAGAGTCTGACTTGGGGTTTGGAACTATGCAAAATCTCTATATATAGTTTGTTTTCAAATAGCTACCATAAGTCCTTATGCAGATCCCAGGAGGTGCTGTAACATTCGTTCAGTGTTTACCCAAAGGTCCCTTGAAATATTTGGTAATTCCAAAGTTTTCTATACTGTCTGCCAAAATTTTAGGTTTATAAGAAAACCTGATGTAAGCATCTCCCTCCCCGTTCATCCACCTCCCTCCAGTCATTCCACTCAAGCAATACAAAAAGAGATAAAAGTGAGTGTGAGTTGTATCTTTATTTTAAAGACAGATGTGGAGTGAAACCCTGAGAGACTGCTGCCCCAGTTCCTCCTCCCCCTCCCACACCAGTTCTCATCGATTTCAACAATATTTTCTTAAGTAATAACTGCCTCTGACCTTGGCACATAGTCCTTTGGAAGCTTTTGTCTGGATCTCTTTATAGAAAAGTATCACAAAATAGACTGTGATGTGAATAACCATGGAATGTTTTTCTTGAGCTGGGCTTACCACATACAGAGCTATAGCAAAGCACATACATTACTAAAAATGATAGCCTAAAAGTATTCCAGTGTCATTTGTTCATTATTAAGTCTATTACCTCTGAAATGAGGCTGCAGTACTCAGTCCTTTCTTGTTCTGCACAGAGCAGTTTATTAATGGTCCCTTTGTTTAAGAGGGATGACACAGGGAGCTGAGCGGAAGACTTGAAGCTGCTCAGCAGCTATGAAGCAGCTACTAGGTACTGTTTAATATCTTAAATGATTCCATGCCCATAAATCAGCCAGCTGTAAATTATATTTAATGCTGAAAAATAACCACCAACCAAACAGATCTTTAACCTGTAAATGTTAATTCTGTTTGTTAATACTTAGTGGCTCCAGCAGTGCTCTGAGACTAGACAAGTTATTATTCATTTTGACTCCACTCCAGCCCTTTTCAGAAAAACCTCTCCGAGATCTTCCTAAATATGGGAACCGCCGCAAGGCACCCACAATTGAGCAGAAGCACTGTGAGAATGGTACAGTCAAAAATTCAGTTCATACCTCCTATGCCCAAGACATTGTACCATAAAAGCCCTGGAAGGTGTGTGAATGGGGTAGTTTGTATCCTAGAAGTAACATCAGATGAGTTAGAGCTAACCCTCCGCCTGAGCTGCTCACTGTGGGATGGTTTGCAGATGTCTGGCCCTGTGATAGAGCAGCCGCACTCCCAGAGCAGTTGGAGCCAGCTCAGATGACTCTGTGCTGCACCACCATGTGCACCATCATCCTGCTGCACCACCATCATCCTGCTGCACTGCTGAGCGCAGCCAGGGCTGAGCACCCTGGGAAGGGACTGAGAGCGCCATGCTTCACTTGTGGGTGCCCTGAAGTGGAAAGCAGGATAGAATTTCAGGCTGAAAAGAAAAGGCTTATTCCCTTCCTTCCTTGTTTCATTTAATCTGAGCTCTATGTGCCTCCCCTTCTCCTGTGCACTGTATCTAGCAATCTCTACAGCTACAAAACCTCAACGTTTTCTTTATTTTTGGCTTTGTGGGGAGTGGGTTAATTTTCCTTTATATCAAGATGATTTTACCCTAGGGTGGATATAGGAGAGGACTCTGGATTACAAGATGGAGATGAGGGCAGGGAGGAGCAGAATCTTACTATCAGCTACACTTAATGAGTGACCAGATCCTATTCTGCTTTGGTGATACACAAAGTGTTCTGTGACTGAAATCTTATACATCTGATGTTCATTTAAGTGCTTCATTTTTATTTAGGTTAGTAAGAGTGGATGATTCTAAAAACTTCAGGCACATATAATTAGATGTCTATTTACCTTTAAAAGTCTATTATTGAAATCCCTTATCAATATTGTCCATAATTCCAACCTATACATATATTCCAACTTTGTCTGTTGAAATCACTCTATCCTTGAGTAAAACATATTATCGCTATGAATCCTGTCTTTCTTTGTTCTTTCTAGGCAATATAAAAATCAAAGAGTTTATAATGTAGAATGATATTTTACATGAGTTAACCAGCTGGACATTACATTTAATTTGCATTTGATGATATTTTATTATTTTGTCCCTGCACTTCGTAAGTATCAATGTTTGGAAATGAAGTTAGTTAAAAGATGGTGAAAATCTGTTGGAACAGATAGTGAACTTTGGAATTAAGTGTCTTATCCACTTTTGGAAAAAATTTAAAATAGTAGCTAATTCTACATGTGTGTACAAGTGCATGTGTGCACTTTATTCCTATGTTGGTAAAGTATCACTGTCTTGGGGAAACAGTTTTTTTCCTATTTCTTCACTGGTGATTAGTGATAGATCCGAACTATGAAGCCAAGACTTGTCCCTTTTTTAGCTGTAAACTACATTATCTATACTCTCTCATTCAGTCTGATTGTATTTGTGACAATTGACACTCTATATGAACTAAAATAGGCATTTTAATTCTGAAAGTTGAAATATTTACATTAAAAGAATTATATCTGTAGAGTTACATTTCATTGCATAAAATTATGTTGAAATAAATATTGGCCTTGATCTAAGCTGCTGTCCAGCAGGAAGAAAAATGCATTCATATTTCTCTTTTCTAAAAATCTGACTGTTCAAAAAATAGCACAGTAGAATGAATAATACAGAAACTGGGCAGACAATAAAATGTAAGTGGGAAACAAATGTTAACATTCTACTTATCAAGCTCTCACAAGCAGAAGAGAGCATGTGGAATGGTAATTAACACCCACTCATCACATTCTTCTAGAAGATTAAAGAACAGGTCCTAGCCTCAGTACTTACCTTTGCAAATATAATCTCATCAATTAATCTAATTCAGAAGAGAATGAGCTTTTTATTTTAGCTCACTTAGCCAGGTTTTTTTTCTCATTAGACGGTTTTTCTCATTTACTACACAAGAATCCAACTATCACTTAGAGGTGAAAATTTCTTGACCTTTAAATGCACTCAGTTAAGCCTTCACAAAGCAGACGAGATATCCCAGATGTAGGAATTATAACAACAGGGTTCATGATGTATGATAAAGCTGAATTTTAGCTCCTGCAGAAATGTGTTAGTTGCATATAAAAAAATCTAACCATGGCAGCAGAGCTTTCCATTTTTGGCCCAGGGTGCCACGTATCTGCATTGCTAACAGTGCTAGATCAATGCTGTTTTCATTGAAAGACCACAATGTGATCTCCCCTTTCCTATGGGAATGTCTTGCAACATTGTTTTTAATTCAAATCACTAAAAATATGTATTTAGTTAGCTTTACAAAATGCACAAGTTACCTAATAGCGTGATTGCTTGACTGCTTAATTTATGAGAAGTTACGTGCATAACCAGCAGAAAAATATAGATAAAAATTTTATCCCAGTATATATAAAAGAGGACTTTATAACATAACTGGTTTTATTAGCTGGGGCATCATATTCCTTTAATATACAGTTAGTTTACATCTGGCAGCATCTATCCCTGCAAGCATCCTCTCAGTCATGAACCTTTTTTGGTATTATCATGCAAATATTTCCATGCATTATCTTGCTAAGACTTTAGCAGATGTAGATATTGTGTTATGGTTTTTGAATATTTTATAAATGGAGCTGAATTATGCCTTCCATGTCAGTCTGATAGTAAAAACTTCTAAGGAAATCTACTTTGAACTGGAATTGCCAGTTCTTGGCCAAGAGGTATTAGTTGAGCACTGGTAGAAGCAGATGTAACAAGGCAATGAAAGTGATCATTAATGATATTATATATGTTTGCTGGAGCAAAAATGAAAATTTAAATTTCCACACCATTAGGAGCCTGAGAAGTATAAAAATGCATTTTGCAATCTTCACGCAGATAAATGATTGCTGCTTTCAAACCCTTGAATAGTTTTAACAAATGTTTACTGGCTACATTCCACTGTTTGACCGTAGCTTCAGAAAAAAATGTGCTATTTAAATACATAAACACAGATTGTTAATGAAACCATTCTCTATACCCCTTCCACAATTCCTAGTAGAAAACATTTAGTTGACTATGAGTGGAAAATTGAACTGATACCAAGGTTCTCTAATCTCTCTGTTCTGTTGAATTTATAGATATGCTCATGTTGATTTATTATTGACATTTCTTTTTCTAAAAGTAGTGGTTTCATGGAGCTAGAATGACACATGAAATGTAGTCCAAGGTAAATTAAAGTACTTAAACGCAGTAGTTATCATCTGATTATAAGTATGTACATGAGACAACTCAGTATCCTTGCAAACACTTAATATATTAAGATGATCAGTCATCAGTACAGCTCTCTTCATCTTGCTGCTGTTATGAATCACTTTTATAAGAAAATGAGCTCTTGATTTCTGTCGAGGTAGGGAGAGTTAAAAAAAAAAAAAAGTCGATGCAGTTATACCAAGATACCTATTGCTTGATTTCGTCACTGAATTGGTGGTTACTGCAATAACCTTTGTGAATTTAAGTGTGCAACATAGCTGTAAAAAATAGTAGGGAAATATGGACTCTCCAGCTTGAAAATTACATAAATGCCAGCTGTACACACAAAAATATTTTTCTGTACCTGCCAGGAAGAATGAAAATCTTGTTCACAGTCAAATAGTAGGACAGCAAGACATGTCCTACCTTAAAAGAGTAAAATCACCTGGTATGTTCCCATAGGCATTATAATTCCATTCCACACGTGTCTCTGGTACCAAAAGACAGTAGAGAAACTTCCAAGAAATGTTCCGGTTCCGGTGCCTTCCCATGTTGGCCATTAAACACTGCTAGTGTTCTTTGGTTTCCAAATATACAAATCCCAGAAAACAGGAAAGAGAAAACAACAAAATGTTATAATAATAATAATACACATCTCCAGAAGCTTCAGAAGCTATAGTTTGAACTGATCTGATGCCACTCAAATAACTTTTATACTTACTAAACTTCTCAAAGGATGGGAGAGAATACTGGAACTTCTAGTTTGTTGCTGAAATTTCGAAGTTCATACCATTTAATGCAACAAAATTGTATATGCTCTAGAATATAAGAAAAGATTGAGTCAACAGGGTTACTTTCTTTTCTCCATGGCTTTCCTTTAACTGAGGAACAGCACAGTCATCATAAATGTTTAAAATAATGTTATAATGGATTGCAAAATTAAGAATGGGGGAGGAGAGATCTGAAGGTCATAAAGTTGAACTTGGAGTCTGAAAATAATACTTAAGAATGGTATAGTATTGCAGATACCTTGGAAGCAACAGAGAAATGAAGAAAATGCCATTCAGTATGTACACAACCCTTTCAGATTTATATTCTGGAATGGCAATTCTAAGAAAGAAACAGGACTCCATCTCTCAGAAAGTATAAATTAGAGGTTAAACAAGTATAGACAGTGGCAGACCAAGGAACTGTTTTTAGTGAAATCTTGTTTGCGGTGGCCAGTGCCGTATTGTTTGTATTACTTGCCTGAAAATTAGAATGTATTGGAAAGCACTGTGTGATCTGTGATGAGCTCTCTTAATGACATGTTCCTGTCAGCCGGTTCTGAACTCAGAGCTGAGTCACGGCTGCATCCTGGCATAGAGTGTATGTGTGGTTTAAATGAATGTACTCTTTGTTCAGGCTGTTCTTATCTTCTGTGTTTTCTCGGGGGTTAAGTACAGGCTAGGGGCACGGGAAGAAAAAGTTTTCTGTTCTTCCACAGCACATTTTGACAGTGTCACAGTAATTGACTGGGCTGCATTCAAGGTTGCTAAAGCGACACAATTATCACAACACATACAGTGTGCCTGAGGTGCCAAACTGGCAAAACACTTGAATTTTTAACATTAACCACACGAACAATTCCATCCTATTCACCAAATACATAACCAAATTGAAGTAGAACCAAAACTATACTGTTTTCCACAAATGAACATTAAGCTTTGGTGTTGGTTATTCCTTGTCAAAGATGTGAGGTAACTACCTTGTGTTAGGAATTAAGGTGGTGTCTTGCCATAGCTTGTCAGGCAGGGAAAAAATTAGATAGGTCTCTCAATCTCTCAATGTGTTTGAGTCAGATTTCTACTCTGGGAATGACACGTGTGGTACTCCTGGTAGATGGCTTTCTAAAAAGCTCAAAGTGAGATATTTTTAAATTCATTATTTGCACTGTGGTTTACTTTTGATTAATTTAATACTTCAGGTTTGCTGTTGGTTTTGCTTTTTAAAATGAAGATCAATAGCAAGTTTATTTCTTTTATTGGTTTAATTATTGCTTTAGATTATGGACAGGAGTTGTTGGCTGTGAAGCAGAAAAGTGTGTACTGTGTGTCAGGACCAGAAGAATTCCAGCTTTATAAAACTTTTTCTTTATTTATTGATAGTTCATCACAGAAAAATCTAGCTGATGTTACACTTTGATATTGCAAAAATATACATTGCCTTCTTTCAGCTTCTGAGAAGACTGAATAACAGAGCCTCAAAAAACCTCAAAAAGTAAGTCAGATCTGCAAGACACACGGGTATGCTTACAAGTCTCTTATCAATAATTTAAACTTCACTTGTCAGAATACCAGATGGACATATATGCTGTTGTGCATTTTCCTTGTGAATTGCATTTGCTAATCCACTACCAGCCTGTCAGATTTAGAAGATATTTCCATTTCTGAAGGAAAGTTGCCTCAGACTTTCAAGGTCCAAAGATCTTTAGAAACTATGAATTTCTCAGTGTTAACTTATGCTGAATAGCACACTAATAGGCTAAAACGTTCCTTGTTTTTCAGTGGCTACAATAGACTTCATTGTTGTTTTCCTGCTGGCTGGAAGCACCTTGGAACAGACAAAAGCAAATCTGTTGCGGGGAGTGCTCTCCCTGTACGGTTTAATCTGTCTGACATTGGAGAATGCTTCCAGAAAAAGTTCTCTACAGGCTGCTTTTGAACTCTGCATCTTTTTTTGAGTGAATTCCAACAAAAGCACCTTGTTAAGGAAATTTCAAGGGGGATGTGTTGCAGTTCTGTACAGAAAAATTATCTTCTCTGAGTCAAAGGTGATTGATACATCTGTCCAATCCATAGGTAGAGCACACACTACTGCAAAATCAGCAGTTCAGTCTGGACAGCCATGAAAGGAGTTAGGGGAGAAATTTCAAAAGGTATGTTTTTAGGCATTATTTTCGAGGAATAAAGAGTATGAGAATAAAATGGTGGTTTTGATGTCTGATTCAAAGGGACTGCACAGCTGGAAATTACCACAACTCTATTTGCATTTCTGCAGTGCCCAGTAATCCATGATTGGGATGTGCAGTGGTTCCTCACTGAGAAATAACCAACTTTTATTCCCCTGTCCCAGGGGCACAAGGATAAGAGACACAAGATCTGAGAGAGGCAGCATCAGCCCGTAGATGATGGTGGCGAGGGCCATGTCCTCGCTCCTTTTCACAGCCACTCTTTTTCACAGGGAGCAGCTCTGTGTCCCGGTCAGGCAGATCTCTTGTCATTTGCAGACCCCTCTGTCCGAAGTTTCACCCTTTCTTTGAATGGCTGCAAGATGAACATTAATTGCCTAAATGACTACAAGCTAAGAACATCAGATGAATTTAAGCAGCCAGCCATCCTACAAAGAGATTTTCATCAATATTCACTGTACTTAGAGTGCAACAGAGCAGATATGCAATGCGATACTGATCTGATTCTGGCAAAGATGAGCACACACACTTTTTTAGAAGAGAGGACTCTTCGCACCAGCCATGCTTTCTGTCTCAGGGTACAGATGTACATGCTGATGTACAGCCTGACCTTGGTAAGGGTGTAAGCAGTTATTAAATATCCTGCCCTATTGTAGGTAGAAAGACCATCATGCTGTTTGCTTACCTTTTTGAGTGGAGATAAAATTTCAAGACAAAGGGTTTTCTAGGTTGGTCCAGGTTGGTGACTGTCATCTTGAAGGAATGTCTTTTGCATGTCTGAATTTGCTCAGTACATTACAAGGTAAAAGAGAAGCAGAAAACTAAGACAGAAGCTTTACTATTGCATAATATTATGTCTTTTTAACCCTTAGGCTATTGGAGATGTCTTCTTTCAAGAAAATAATGATGAAGACAGTGGTGTAAAAAAAGTCAAATAATTATTGGCTGAGCATTGAAAATCAAATGGCATGAACAAAAAAATACGTACAATCAGCCTTCTTGTACCTGCCACAGATCAACACATCTCATTAACTCTCTGCTTCTTAGAAAGTCACCAGAAAAAGTAATCAAGGAAGGATACTCGGTAGAAGTATTTTCTTTCTTTTCCCCCATATTTTAAATATTTAATTTTTTTTTGCATTTGAATTTCTTTATGTTTGGGCCCTGCTGCAAAGTTGGTACCATTTCTATTAAGAAAGAGGCAAGTTTTCCAGATTGTTTAATGTTCCTTCAGTGGATTTCTCCAAGATGTAACACACTTATTGGTGTTCTCAAGTGAGCCTTCAGCAGATCTGAATCATTTAAGGGTTCACCCTCATCTAGTTAAAAATCAGTGTTTGAATATCTATCAGTATGCAAAACATTCATTTGCTTCTAGAGTTAGAGCTCCTTATTATACCAGGAAGAATTTAAGTTTTAATTAGCATTTCCTCTGGTGTACTAAACCCACTGAGATTACTACACTTAGTAAAATTTAATTAACTTGACAAAAGATCCTAATTGTTTTCATGCCACTAGTCCTGAGTGAGACTAAAAATAATAACCTTCAAATTAAGTGTCTACAGCCAACCTTCCTTTTGGTTGTCCTATATACATAAAATTGGTTGGCCTACATATAATTATAGTTGGTAGAACATCTTACCCAATATGGATTCAAGACTGTTTGCTCAAAGGTGGAGATTTTTATGGCAATGCATAATGATAAAGCCTTATTAGTCAAAAGGCCTCAGCTAACATTAATTCTTCTCACCCCATCTTATTAAGTTCTGCAAATGGGAGGTTTATTGATTTATCTAGGTGCACAAACTAATCAACAAGATATAGTATTCATTTAAATCAATACAGTACCATAATATTGGCAAGAGAAAAGAAAGATGAATGTATCAATAACATAACTATGATAATATATATCAAGTGTAGCATGGCTAGGAGAAATTTGGAATTAAAATACTTCCTGTTCAAGACTCAGTCTATCTTCTTTTCTGAGATAGAGCTGCTCACATAATTCCAAGGCTTTATTCACTTTGAGACACTCATCTTGAAAGAAATGTGTGGAAAGTATTAGTGTGCAGAGAGTTTTAAGAGTATTGGGGACAGCTTTCAGCTCAAGAGATTTGTTACGGCAGTTTATATGCAGAACACAAGCACTGGAGTCCAGCGAATCCTTTGGCTCTGGATGTCTAAAGAAGACACGTTAAGGAGAAGGGATTAAGGAAAAATACCTAGGCTCTTCTGCCAAGGCTAGGATTTCATCATGCACATCCTTACATTATAGGGATCAGATATGTTTGCCTAATTATTATCTTCAGAATTTAAGGAATGAGTCAGCTTATCAATCTAAGAAATCAAATCAATCACTCGTTATTCCTGTACAGAGCTTTTTGGAGACTGAATATCCCTGATGTGCTTAGAAATTACTGCTAATACAGATATGGTTTTGTCAACATAATCCATTATGTGGATGCTCTATTTTGAAGAAACTGTGTCTTTGGTAAGGCTTAAACTCCATCCGTTCCTGAAATAACACAGTTCAGACCGAGGTTTTACTATTGAGAATGCAAGAGAATATTAACTGTACGCATTGTTAAGTTCTTATAGTACTAGGAGGAAAAGAAACAAAACCAAAAACAAACCAGAAAACCCCAACCTGTAAATCTGTCTTCATCTAGAGTCTTCAACTTCTTTTTCTGACCAAACATCTGGCTGCTTTATAACATTTGAATACTAAGAAGATTATCTTGGCTGATGATCCATCTGGGCTGGCTGTTAAACACCTTTTTTTCTGCTTTCCTTGCCAAATTCCTCCTTTCTTTCCTTCCCTCCCAATTTAAACCACATGGTGCTCTTACAGGCCTCAATCTCCATCAAGATTTATTGATGCAAACTCCAGATACCCATCAATTCTAGTTAAATTATTATAATCTTCTGCATATACATAATAAAAATATTTTTAATTAACAACTCTAGAGTTCACATTGGTAGCTTTTACCTTAATAAATAGAACCTTTGTAATAACCTTTTCCCTCAAAACCACCTTACATATGTATGTGTTTAATGTATACAAATTTTTAACTCTACTCTCCCATTAACTCTTCTCTGCATGTCTAAAATGGTTAACTCTGAAGGGTTGTTAAAGGCTTGAGTTTAGTACATCAAAATCAAAGAAAGCCAGGTATACAGTCAATAAAATGGAGACTACAGGAAAAGCAGTCCACAAAAGATTCGCTACAGAAGACTTTAAGCATTTGGAAGAAAATAAGTTCATGTTTCTACTAAAATGGAAATACCGTTCATCTTTGCTCCTGTTGATCATATATTTAGAACACTAAAAATCTTAAGTAAACTGTTGTACCTCCTCCTGTATCTGCCTTTGATTTTTTTCTTCGTATGACTAATGAATCAGCAGCAGCATAAGATAAAACACAGGAACTTTCTCTGGTTTCACAAACTGTGGATAGCAGCTTGGAACACTCTCATATTCTCATCATCACTTATTAGAATGCCTTCACTTTTAAAAAGACTGTTTTCAGCATTTTTTCATGACCTGACCTACTCTTCACCTCAAGTATTTAGATACTTAATATCTATAATGAAAAAGAAGGTATTTTATAAAACAATTAATTATGATACAATTTTCTGATCCAGCATTTTCACACACCTTTAGAGTTTTACATTACACCATAACAATTTAAGCGTTTAGAAAATTGAAGCGTAATTGAAAATTATAATGTGTAAGAGCAGTTCTGATTAACATAACGTAGAGACATGTAATAAGAATGTTAAAGACTCAAGAAAGAAAATAAAGTATTTCAAGCCTCTGAAGTTTTGAGTGTCTCTATCCAGAATACAAGCTATCAATAACACACTGATTTGTGGGGATGCTGAGAACATTTACAAAATCATCTCATTATCTTTCATAGAGAACACTAATAATTTCATTTGCATCTAGTCTTGCTCTATTCTAATAGTCTTTCTTTTATTATGTAGATAGATTTTTTAAATGGTGTATTTTTAATATTTCATTTTAAAATTACTTGCAAATTTTAAATGAAAAATAGGTCCTCAAAGCAACTAGTAGTAGATTCAGAACGGTCCTTTTGAAAGAAATCCTTTGGAAAGAGAATGCATGCTCCATTTTAAATGTCTGAGTGTTCTTAAGTACACTACAGTTGCTACTTTTCTATTGCAAATTTAGGGCTTGACTCTCTCTGACTCACAAAAAAAATAATTTATCATGGAGTAGATTATCAGAAATTTGGGGGTTTTGGCTGTCAATAGCTGATGAAGGATTTAGTTCCCCTAAATAAATGGAGAAGAGGACGGTGTTAGAAAAATCTGAGATTTGGTTTCAGGTTGGATTTTGGGGAGGTAATGAGAAATATTGGTGGGATGAATCTCTGATACTTGTCCATGAAAATACTTCATATAAGATGCTCTTAACCAATTTTAAGTGTCAGTATAATGAATGTTCATTGCCTGCTGCTTACAACAAAAGCATTTTCAAGAAAAACCTGAAGAAGGTAAGGCTTTAGCAAGCATTAACGTCTCTATCTTGAAATCAGTCAAGCTATACTATTTTATATAACTTAAGGTCTAAAACATAAAAATCATACTTTTTTCGGGGTGGGGGAAGAACAAACAAACAAATGAAACAAAACAACAGTTTATACTTTCTTTAACTATCAAGTTACTTTGGAATTCTACAGTGACAGATTGTTCTGGGAATGAAACATAGCATCAAGCTGGAAGAACATCAGTGCCACAAGGAAGGAACCACTATTTCCTAAAGTTTTACCAGCCATAAGAGTTATATACAAGACTGAGAAGACAAGTTAATATTTTGGTAGGAAAAATCCCAAACTGATGGAAAAACATCTGCTCCATTTAAAAACTAATGGAAAATATCAGTGCAATAAAAAGAAATACTGCAATGAAAAGAAAAGGGAATGCTGAGGGAACATAATGTATGGAAAATGTTTATCAGCTTTGTACATCTATTGAGGATTGCCTGGGCACTTCTCTCCAATCAACAGAAATCCAAATAATGTTACAGTATATCCAAACAAACTGTGTGATTTTTAAAGCAGATCTACCACCCCAAGAAAGTTAACATTAAGTCATAACAAACATTACAGCCACAGTGTTATTATACTTTTCCTCTTGGATTTTTCAGGAAGTAGAAGAGACAGACTATATATTAATGGGGAAAAAGAGCACATTGTTCTTTTCCAATAAAGTATCCTCATGTTTGCTGAACCTAAAGAAATAATAATAATTTGGCTTTATATCATAGCAACAACTATGAAGCAATATTTTCTGACTATGCTGGCCAAAACTGTAGGATTCTCTTCCAGTCTTTGTAGAATTCAATAAGTTTTGTGTGCACGTACAGTTTTCTTTTAGTTAGTGTGATCTAGGATTGAAGAGAACTCATTCTACTCTTGATTGTGTTATTCTCTATACAACTATCACTCCAAAGGTTACAGAGCTGTAATATAAAAATGAACTGAGGAATATCCATTTTAAAATAGAACTGATTATTAACCCCAAGTTATCTATAATTAGATTGGAAGTCAAAGCTGCTAGAAGAGAGTTTTCCTTCCGAGGTTGGAGCTCCAAAAACCTCGATCATTCAGTGATATAAGCCCAACATTGCTCTGGCTTCCATGATGGGACCCCACCACTTGCCTCTCTGGACTGAACCACCCATTTATGATGCACGGTGAGGACCAAAACTCTCAGCTAAAAGCTAGATACACAGCTTGATGTTCTTAGTAAGTGTGTGGGCCTAAATCCAGAACATCGTAGTTCCTGTTCGTTTAAACCTACTTGACTTAAGTCACTAGTTAGTGATGAGAGTTGCTGTTTCTGACTAAAATCCTGACAATGATGGGTACAAAGCAGGACTTGAAAATCAGCTGCAGAAGTTTCCAGAATTTTCTAATAGATATAATTCAAGGCACCTATCTGAATTTATTAATGACATAATAAAGATCTAAATATTTTGATAATGATAATATTGTGTGAGAACAAAGTATTTTATTTGCATGTTTTAACCTGCAGAGAAAGTTTGAAATCTTTTTTCTAAATCGATGTGACATTAGATGTCCTATTCATATTTTTAATTGCATTAGATAAGCATATTAATCAATGTGTCTGATTCAAGAAATGGCTTAGTTAGCAATGTATTCTTTTATTTGTAAGACCTAATTAGATTTCAGCGTTAGCATTCTATCACCACAAACCAGAAAACCTCTGATTTTTGTTCATACACTTGTTTTAGTCTTGGTTTTGCACAAACACTTCTCTGTCGTGGTGGTGGGGAGACTCATACTGAGCTCATGTATGCTCTACAGGGGCTTTTCTGTAATTGTCACTAGTGAATAAAGGCTTTACATTATCTGTTGGTTTAAGGTAATGCCTTCAAGGCACAAAGTGTCTTCACACCAACTCAAACGTCATTGATGAGGAGAGAGGAAAAACTGATCGTGTGTAGTATCTTAACTGTGATGCTTACTCAAATTCCAGTCCTAAATGCTTTGCTGAAAAACTAAATATGGAACCTAACTGTGTTCCCATGAAGATAAAACTGGGCCTGCTCTCCTTGTTATAACATTGTTAAGTTTGTCGTGCTGTCTGTGTCCGTATTGAAAACGGACTCCCCTGGTGGAATGTTCGACTTAACAAATGAGCTCACCAAAGTCAGGAAAAACACAGATAATGCGCCTCTTTACTTGTCATAATCTAAGCTGATCCTACCATTTGCCATTCCTTAAAAGATATGGATCTCACAACAAGATGTTGATGCCAGACGGGCAAATCTTTCTCTCTAGATAAGTGGGTGCTGGAAACCTTCTGCCAGAGTGATGTCTGGAATGCTGGGAAAGGAGATGCCCACACTGACTAGGCATGAGACCCAGCAGGTGCTGCAGGGCCATTGGAGCTGCAGAACTCGCTTGGAACTGTAAAATTATTTCTTGGTTATGCAGAAAGCCTATCCAGACTTCTTCTACGAGAGGATCAAATATTGTGGAGTGAAATGCAATTTGAACCGCGATAGAAGGAGCGCACCACATTGAAACCTGCCACGCTCCCAACTGAGGGTGCCTCGGTTTGGGGCTGTGGCAGGTGCAGCCCCCTCCAGCTAATGGGCTGCTGTGGTCATGTACATGCCCTTTGGTTGACAGACAGGGCCCTTGGCCAATGAAATGCTTTGGTTGAGGGAAGTTTCTGGACCACTACCGTAAATGTCCCCTGATGGAGATCACCTGTGGTTTGGCCTGTTCAGGGCTGGCTGTCTGCAGTGGGAGACTCCTCTCCTCAGCCTGGCTAACAACGGAAAGTTCCTGGAGGACTGAGACAGCTTGTTGGTAAGTGATCTTGCGGCTGCCCTTGAGGGGCCTCACTTTTTATGAGTGGGAAGATGTGCGTTTTGGATCATCCTTCTAGAGTTTTGGGATCCCTTGAGTCTGAGCTGGCTGTGTAGTAATCAAGCGCCTAACTGGTATCCAAGTCTGTGTCTTAGAATCTTGTTGCAGTGTTGAGTAATTTTGGATAAACCTGGTTTCTCGTTGGTTCTGTGCTAAAAATTTCTGGTTAGAATAATGTCTGTTTGGAGCTTCCTGCCTGCATTGATTTTTGGGGTGTTGCTGTGGTAATGGCTTAGTTTTTTCAGAGATCACATAAAGCCATGGGATGTTTTTAGGCCTCAGTTCAGACTCTGGTGTTTTGCTTCCTGGATTCGCTTTTTGAAGTTTAATGACAGGTCAAAAAAGGGGTCGGCAAGAAAATTAATGGTACCTATGGAAGCAATTAATGCATATACTTGGTATGTCATGTCTAAATTCATAATTCTAGGTGAAATCAGCTGTTCTGCCCAGGACATTTATGTAGGGCATAGACTATATGCTGGCCTGCACAGAAGAAAATTCTTATATTCAATAGCGTTTCCTTGTTTGCTGTATGCAGATCGTATAGCCAAATACCTTGTATTTATAGCTGACACGAAAAGACTTTCTCAGTACAATGTGCTTTAGAAAAATCCATTCAGTCAGGAAAAAAAGGTTATGATGACCCATTACAGAAACATTCCTTAAAACCCAGCAGTTTAATTTAAAAATGTCTTGTTTCTTCAGTCTGTTAATCCTAAACAAGCCCTGGAGATTTTTGAACTATGCAACTAATCCTGAGAACGCTCACTCATGCAAATTGTTGCTTAGAATGGAAATAAAAGATTATGCTGTCAGGTTTCATATCTAGGATATGTAGGACTTCACATTTTAGGTTATAGAAATGTCACCACTGTTCCAAGTTAATGAAACATACTCTTGCACAAGCACTGGCTTCTTATCATGAAGGTAAATAGAATGACTAATAATAGTAGTATTTGGCCTGGTTAGGCTGGAAGACAGTATCTGTACCAAAAAGCAGTTCACAAAACTGAAATTAGCTTATTTGGTTAGAAGTCCTTCAAGTCTATTGGCATCCCAAATGTTATGAAGTCCTCATGGGATTTTTTTAAATGGTATGAGGCTAAAGCTTCCTCCAGCATCTTGGACATTTGTGTGAGTAGAGGATGCTTTTTGATGGAAGAGAGCAGGATTGATTTGCTAATAGAAGTTTTTCTATTTCTTCTGCCTTTCTATCTATGGATCTTCCAGCCACAATCTGTCAGGCATGGTGGGTACTTACATTTCTTGTGGGAAAAGGAGGAGAGAGTGAGGTCATAGCCCTAGATGATATGATCGTGGTAAATTATTAATTATTGTGATGTATATATAGCATCTGCCTTAAGTAGTACTTCAGCAGCATGAAACATGACAGGTTGTTTCTTTTTTTATAAAGATTAAATAGACAAAAAGCTTGAGACAACTGCTTTCCTCTATTTTACCTTTTTGTGGTTTTTCTCTTTTTTTTTTTTTTTAAACTTTTTGAAAGTATGCTTTGTATGAAGTAATATGACAATACAATGAAGACAGCATTTACAGCAGGACAGAATTTCTTTTTCAATGCACTGTGTAAAGCATCTTGTATGCATTGACATTACTCCTCTCATTTAAATTTAAAATACATGTTTTCAAACTTTGCCTTGCTTCTAAAGCATAAATATTTAATTCTCGGTATTATCATCAATCAGGTTAGGTGATCTATGAAAGATATTGGTGGTAAAAGCTTCTTGCACTGTTTGCTCTAGAGCTCCAGAAGCACTCCAGGTTCACAAAGAGCTTCTAAGGAGCTGATGGCAGAGGGGGGCATTAATTAATGGCTCCCTGGGCCACTCTGACACCTATGCCTGGATCAGAGAGATAAGAGACAGCTGGAGTCTGCCGGAGAGCAGTGCCTCGTGCAGGCGAGGCAAAGGTCAGCAGCATGGAGGAACTCCTGCCAGAAACGTGAGATAGGCAGCTTCCTCCGGGACAGGATAATGGGCTGCAAAGGGGAGTAATAAAGTGAAGGATCGTTTTGTAGTACTCAAGCAAAAACAAGAGACAAGACAGATGATGTTAAAGGGTTAGAATAAAAGCAAGAATAAGAATCCATGGAGAAATGAAGCTTAAAGTATTTCAAGTTTGGTGTCTTAGGGGTTTTTTTTGTTGGGTTTTGTTTTGGTTTTTTTTAATGTAGTTTAATTTGCCATCCGTAACAGAGGGCTTTTTTCATTATGATTTTGTTTATTCATTCTTTTACACCATAATTCGCTATGCGAAACAAAGCGCACTTCTCCATTGTGGAGGGAGTATCACCAATACACCTAACAGTACAGTCCTTATTTAGTCAAAATAATGCTCACATTCTAGTGGTGCAAGGAAAATTCAGACTGGTTAGAGCAGTTTGGCCTGCAAATGCATGTTATTTGTGATAATTGGCACAAAACATCTATTGTAGCAAGGCTGTTTCCATGATCCAAGAGCATTTCTCTCATTTCTTCCATGTAAAATAAAACAGAATGCAGAAATTTGCGATGCTCAATCATCCATTTATCCCAGCACTGTACCTTTGGAAGTGTCCAGAATCACATGCTTCACAAGAAAATAGAAAAATTATGGTTTAAGCTAACTTTATTTTTTCCCACAATTGTGCTTAGAATTCATAGTACAAAGCAAGTAGTCTTCTTGTAATCAGGTTCCACCTGAAGTCATTGGAATATTTTTAAGTAAAATGTCATCACACAGTTTGCGTTGCTGACCAAAGTAAATGCCATACATAGAAATAAAGGTGGGTTTAAACTTTGCAAATGTTGTTTGCAAAGAAAGCCACAAGACAGCCTTGGGAGAATTCCATAAACAGGGTTTGATTCAGAAAACCTGAGAATCATTGGAGGGAAAAAATTGGCTTTAATGAGGTTTGACTTAGTATTGAAAGTAGGAAATTTTGACACATTTGGGAGTACTTTGCATTAACACAAATGAGCCAGGAGCACAAACCCTTGGAATAGGAATTATTTCAAAATTCTAGTAGACTGACATCACTGGCTGGGTTAACTGTGTCCTTTTCAGTGGGTTATTAGAAGCTGCTAATCCCATGGGTGCTCTGTTACACAGTAAACTGTATTAACTGGTGGCTTTGGGGAGAGAGCTGCAGGTGACAAAGGCAAAATATAGGGTATATGCCGCTTGGCATGGAGGTATGTAGGTAAGTGAAAATCACCTAGAGGAACTTGAGAAAAACTGTTTCTTTGTGACAAGGAGGATTTAGGAAGAGCTTTAAAGAGGTTTTATTGGAAGAGTCATTTGGAGAGACATTTTGAGACTACAAGGATACATTTTTCAGTTACATCAGGTGTGTTACCCATCAAAGATCACACGCAACCCACATGTGCAGTGCTCCTTTTCAAAAATGTAACCGGAGAGGAACAAAACATAAACTAAAAGCAACATAGTTTCAAATGCAGTTGGACTTCCAACAGCAGTTGAGGACTAGAAGATGTCGTTTTACAGAGACAAATCTTTGCTGCGTGAAGCAGCAAAAATAAAAATACTGCATTCTTTCACTGAAAGAGAATTAATTTATGGAACACTATTGTGCTACTGGATTCAGACAGACCGGCCAGATGGTACTGTAAGCAAAGGTCTTATTTACTCCATGGCATAACCGCAAACAATGCTAGATTGTACCATGCTTATGTACTTTGCTAAAATGGCTTTGAGAGGCATCACTATAATCCAACAGCACAAGATTTTTTAAAAGGCATTTAAGAAATTTTGCTTTTTAGGCATCTGGTGGAATCTTGTTGCCTATAACTGTTTTTTAAAAAAAATCCCACTAGATACCCTACACCAGTGAAATAGCTTAAGAAATATGCTTGTCATTCCTTACGCTTTGAAAGGCCCCTTCTTCCCCAGGTCTGTGAGATATTGACTCTGCTGTTCTTGTGGACTTAGGCCTTTAACGTTAAGGTTGCTACAAGTGAAAAGTAAATCTGTGAGGGGAGTTTTGCTAGTTTAAAAATCCTAAAAGTACAATCTCGCTAGGGAGAAAGGTTTGAAAATAAAGGGATAAGCTAATTATTTATAATTAGGTCAGGCTGGGTAGGCTGATTGCCGTAATTAACATTGCCTAATGACTCTCCTCAGGGATTTTACTTGGATATACCAGGTGAAATCTGGTAAAAGTGGTTATCTATTGTGCTCCCATGGTGCGAGAGCATGTACAGCTCCCAGCTCGAGCAGGCATCTGAGCAGGGCCGTGGGTGGGAGGCTGGAGCACACGGTGAGCTGTGGAGCGTCAGGGAGATGGGGGTTAGTGTGCTGGGAGGCTGGGCAGGCTGGGGAACATGAGTGCTCTCGGGAGGGATGTGCGGGCTGGGGAAACACTTCTGAGCCACAATGAGGGACCTGGGTATAGCTTGTAAGTATAATAGTCAGAGATCTGTACATCAAAGCAAACTGCAGCATTTCTTAATTGAAAAGGGATCTGTAGAAAATAGAGGAGGAGTATTCATGTGGCTCAAATAGCTAGGGGGACTTCTTACAGACTGAGTTAACCAGAGGCATGCAGACTGTGCCTGTAAATATTTCACGCAGTAATTATGAGTCATGAACGTTTCCCTTCCTATAGCTTCTTGCGGGGTAAGCTCAGATGATCCTGTGGGATCCCATACTGAGTCTGCACTAGCAGTTGTGCCTGGCTGCACAACGTCCTCCTACAGTGCAGCACTGTCCTACCTGCCCTTGTCTCACCGTAGGAACATTTTCTTCCTTCAGCCCAGTTGCTTTAATCTTCTCTATGACAAATATAAAATGAAGCCAAATAATAGCCAAGTGGATACAAGAAAGGATAGAAAAGAACCAGAGACTGTGTTACTTCAAGCCCGTTTAGGAAGAGCACCATACACACCTTGAAAGATAGATAGCATGACCAACAATCCTGACATGGCCCTTGTGCGGCTTTCCACCTGGGTGTTCAGAATTTCAGGCAGCATCCAAGCCTTGGCCTCCACAAGCAGCATTGTGCCAGTAGTCATTGTCTGTATTATAGGGAAACATCAGCTCAGGTTCTTTTTTGACCAAATGGTAGTTGCCTGATGAGGAGAGAGAAGGTATGAAAATGGCTGGTATGAATAATTTAGTATGTAATAGGAGACAATTTCTCCAGTGAGAGACTGGCAGGCAGGTAGTGGAAGTTGATTGGTGTTGCCTGGTTTTTAATGTCATGCGTAGCTCAATTAAAAAAATCCTTTTCTGTCTCCATTGACCTCAGGCTCAAATGCTATTTAAGCAGTCCTCCAGGTCTCTCATAATCAGTGATATGGTGATGGCAAATAAATACACCCAACTGTATTTCTCTGATTCAAACAATATTGATGCCTTTCTATTGCTTCTTTGGAAATGTGATTGGATGTGGGTTTTTTTATTCAGAGTTAAAGTGGCTGTCTTGGGTGACAAAATGATAGAGGATTTGCAAGACCCACACCTATCAAGACACACAACGGGTTATTACTAGAACTGTGTGAAAATGCAGACACTTGACATTGATGTGCATCTTCAAATTGTGTATTGCTTTCACTGAAATATTCATGCCCCCCCAAAAAAACAAACACAAAACTTTACAAAAATCAAAACATTTAGTTTCGACAGATTTTAAATACATCTCCTTGTTTTCATTTGCATTAGTTTTCATTTGGAAGTTTATTTCAAGTTCGTGTAAACTTTCTCCCTGAACCATACAAATATGTTCTTAAAATACTGAAATCCAAAATGAAGTGTTCATTGCAGATCAAAGTAAATACTTTATTCTCTAGTAAGCTTCTAATCCATTCCCGTCCCCCACAAACTTTAAAAACATTGTTCTGGCAAATCTGACTTTTTTTTTAATTTAACAAAACAAACAAAAAAACCCAAAACAACAACAAAAACCATCAAAAAACCAGTCAAACACTTCATTTGGAGACAACATGGGCACCACAATTTTATATGGGCATCTAACAGAAGTAAGACTGTTAAAATGACTTTTATATTGCAAATTTTAGTAATCAACAACTGCAGGTAAACACTCAGAGGGCCTTTTTATCTCTTGATTCTCTGATGGTTACTCTCCCCATACATTTTTTGGAAGTCATTTAGGACCTGTCTCAGCCTCATATTCCCTCCTACCTCTGTTAAACATTCCTGCTCCTGTTGCCTTCTTGCAGGAGAGGACCATTGGGGTGCAGGGTTTTAATTACTGTGGTGGAAAGGGCATTATCCTTGACTGAATAAAAAACAATACACCATTGTTTTACAGTTATAGTCCATTTTAAGTCTGCAATTCACAGGTACGGCTGTCAGCCTGGAAATCCCTCACTGACGCCGAGGGGTATGTAGCAGCCACTGGAGGAACCGTGAACTAAATGAATGGGTTCCATTGAAACTGGTGCTAAAAGAAAAGACTCATGCACTCTTAACCAGCACAAGATTGTTCATTATAAAAAAATAGTACCTCCACATTTTAAACTAATGATGACTTTTAGGCATGGTGTAATTATAGCACCAGTGGGAACCCATATGTCACCGAACTTTCAAATGTAAAGGTTGTGCCTACAAAATGAAGCCATATATTCCCATTAATTGAAGCAGTTGGTTTCCAGTTACACAATATTAGTTTTAATGGTGAGACTATTAGAAAGTCTATGAATTTCTTTATGCTATTGATCTATAGCGCTAAGGTGGCACACTTTAAACTGATCAAAGTTGGTAAGAGGGTGACATTGGTGCCAGCAAAGTTATAAATATGACTGTTATAGTTGTAGTCTGTAAGTTAGCATTAGAATAACCTTGGAGGAATGGTAGTTTTGTGCTGTCAGCACAGCCTGCACAGCTAGAGGATAAAGGATTAGCAAGAAAAATTTTGATGAGGGTATTTACTACTAATGACTGCCTTCAAAATTGCCTTTTATCTACAGCTTTTCAAAGCATTTTCCATTCATTAAGCCTTATAAAACCTTTGTAAAATTGGTAGAAGATATAGAAGTGCAGATATCTTTGTGCCAAAACACACAGTAATGCTTTGACAGAAAAGGGCAGCAGTACACACTAAGCATTATTTAAAATAGGAATTGCACAATTTTACAGTGATGCTATCACTCTGTTAATTAGAGTTTGACCAGAACAGGGGAACAGTCCTGCTTTTAAGAAAAAATGTGTGGAATAATTGGTAAATAGTGCTCCAGGCTTCTGTTTTGTGCAGTAGCAGAAAGACAGATGTATATTATGCAGTGATATTAAAAAAAAAAAAAAGTGTGAATGGCACCTGTTCTTTTATTGTAATGAAATCTGCTTGCCAAACTGCCAGCGCCAAGAAATCAAAAACAGGGAGTCAGGCCTAGTAAACTGATGAACTGAACACACTGAGATTTAAAAAATAATAAACAAAGGGTCCTTCTCTTTTTTTTTTTTTTTGAGGTCTTTTGAGCCTTTGGAGTCAGATTCCCTTTCCTCCTCCTTTCCTCCTCCTTTCCTCCTCCTTTCCTCCTCCTTTCCTCCTCCTTTCCTCCTCCTTTCCTCCTCCTTTCCTCCTCCTTTCCTCCTCCTTTCCTCCTCCTTTCCTCCTCCTTTCCTCCTCCTTTCCTCCTCCTTTCCTGTTTCAGTGCTGCTGCTCACGTTTCTGGTTGCTTGAAGTGCCTCAAAATTCAGCAGTTGCTATAGGAGCAATGTTTAAGGGCAATCAATACAATTAGTCAGTCCTATAAAAACACAAGTAACTTAATAGCATATAACTGAAGGCTGCCAAAATATACTGTAATCTATTGGAAATCTGAAGTTATATGCACGTGTCAGTGTGAGTCAATGAATGATATGTACATTAAAAAATGTAGAAACACGTTTTTATTTGGAAATGACTTGTGGAACAAGCTTCACAGTATCTCTGAATACTTTTAAAGGGAAAGACGTGAAAGATAATACACAGGATAACTTGCAGAATCAGCCATGCCCTGTTCAAAGGGCTACAGGAATTTTTTTGCGTCAGTAGGTGATAGCAGCTCACTGCAGTGATCAGGAGACTTGGTAAGACTGAAGGATCGTTGTCACAGTGAGTAGAACGTTGCGTTCAATTTGGGTGTCTTCCAGGAAGTGTTGTTATTTAGTTAGTTTTCTTATTGCTTTATCATTTCAGCTCATTAAACCAACCAGAATTTAACTCCATAAAAAAAAAAAAAAAACCTGCCAGTTAAATGGCACAGAGGAAAGTTGGCTGAGCACCAGCAATGGTGCACTGAGAGTGTGGGGGAAGCAGCATGAGGGTACAAGGAGGCGCTTCGCAGCTCCCCCTGGAACTTCTCTAATGGTTTGCAGAGGGAACATGTGGACATTTATTCTTTAATTTTTGGTGAGTGTGAAAATCCCAACTAACCTAGCGTAGAGGCCTGACCATGTCAATAATGGTCATAACAAAGTTGTTATAAAAAATAAATGAAGTATTTTCTAGGAAACTTGTCTTGTAAGTGTTTATGAAGTAGTCAGCTTTTTTTTTGTTTCTTAGGGCTGTAAAGTTGTTGGTTAAGGAACCACTCGTTGAGTGCAAAGAAGCACTCTGCTTCCTTGGTGGAGTACAGCACACTAGATTTCTGTTTGCAGTGGTCATGCTGGTTAAAATATTCCAATTCTGCAGTGTTAATCTATTCTTTAATAGGCTGGCTCTGGCGATTGAAATTCACTGCATGATTTTTTTCCACCCAGTTTGATTCACAGCATTTTCAATTATTTAGATAGAAAACAAACAAGCAAATAAAAAATTGTGTAGTTTCACAAGAAGAGAGAAACTTTCATATAGGTTCATGGAGCAGAGATCCTTTTACAAGGGGGATCTTGGGAAATGCTTTGGAAAAATAACCCTGAATCTTAAAATCTTAAGTGTCCTTTTTTTTTTTTTCTTTTGAAGCCCACACCTAGGCACCAGAAGAGCTTTGAAGTCTTTTAAATGCTTCTTTTATATAACTGGCACACAGCTCAGTTAAAACACTCAGCTAATTTTTAATCAGATATATGAAAAAGCATAGAATAAGCATGTGGATTTCTTTTATAAGGCTTGTTGGCTATCAGAGTACCATTGGAAAAAGGCAGCTACATTTCAGTACTTAATGTGACTCTAATAACTGCATGGCCACAAACCATTAGGTTCTTCATCTGATAGGTGATTAATTTCTAGGGAACATATGTTAGGAGAATAATGTATTTCCCCAGACCTCCTCTCCAAAAAGTAAGCATAAGAAAGGGTTCTCACAAAGCAATGTCAATGCTTCGTATTTACAGACAGAAAACTGAAAAAAATAAATGAAAAAGTAGAAGAATAAGGCTTAAAAATGATTCCAGTAAAACTGCTTCTACTGTTTTGGGCACTAGAAGGGGAAACAAATATTCCCACAATTTCTGTAAAGTTCCATAAAGTCATGCAGTGGTCATGAGGAAAAAATGATTGCAGCTGACTTACTGTGAGCGTTAAACGTGTTGTTGCTGTTCCCTGACTTCTGAAACGGAGTAATGCAGGTTCATAAAATTACTGTAATTTCTCAATAAAAGAAAACGTAAACGTTTAAATGCCTTTAAAATAAACAGAAATGCCATTATGTTGACCCTGCCCACAGCCTGTTTTAACCCTCCTTGTAGGCAGCTCAGTGCTCAGGCTCATCCGTGGGGCTGGTGCTGAGCCTGGGGATGTCAGGGAGGGGATCGGAGAATTTGCTGCCCAGAGTCTTTAGAGAATTTAGCTGCCAAGTACTAACAGGTCCTCACTGAGCATCTGCACACTGAGAGGTTGTTGGTTTTTGTTGGTTGGTTTTTGTTGTTTGGGGTTTTTTTTAACCAAAGCTTATATGTTTTCTGCATTTGGATGGGGTTTCTTAGGGAGAGCGGAGTGTAAATCAGTGACGACACAGTTATCCTGCTGCCAGTTTCCGCATCCCTGCTCCAAATCTTAGCAATGGTGAAACTTCATAACAAAAACAGTTGTCAGATTCTTTCAATCTTAGCTCTAACATTTTTACTGAAACTTTTCGCCTACTCTGTTCCTCAAAAGCTTGATTTTTTTAAACTAATCTGTGAAAAAAATGAGTTCAATAGTTTATATTTGACAACTTATGAAGGTGTGTGCAAGCATGAGCGCGCGCGTCCGTCCATGGTGGCTCTTATAATGTCAGGTTACAGTGCTGTCTACGGTGTTATTGTGTAAGGATATTTCAGCAGTGTTTTCAAGGGTATCTTATGTCAATGCAAATGTCTGAAAAATAATGAAAAACTAAATCTGTCTTTAAAACTCCCTGTTTATTGCATAAACTTTCAACATATGGACTTAAATATCAGTACTGAAGTCATCTATTTCACCTGTCTCATTACAGAAGTGTATGTAACAGCAATAAGAATATAAGGGTTATATAAAGTTGTATCCACTATTTATGTATTATTGTATCCAACACATATGTCCTTTCCATATGGGATGTTCTCACTGTACAGAACATGGTTGGTTCCAAGTATAACTCAACAGAAGCATTCAACCTTTGATTTTAAAACTGTTATCATCTCCACTTCAACAACCCACGTTGAAAGGAAATTCCAGATTGTGGGGGGGAAATGGCTGCCAATCTGAATAAGGAGGAACATCGTCAGATGGCAGGGAAGTATTTGTACTAGTTGTATTAACAGAAGCAATGACCTTTACACACTCCAAAACAAGCCATATGGGCCTTGGATCACAGCAACCGTTTGTCGAGCAAAACTCCTGAATCATTTCAAGCAGTGTTCAAACACAGTTGTAAGAAGCCTGAACACAAAATGCTCTTATAAAATGCAACTCCGAAACAGGGGAGATGCTCTAGATTTAGAGGTAACTGCTATTTAAACCTTCAAATGCTAGAGCAAATTTTTATGCATAAATGTTGGCCTATCTATTGTTTGGAATGGAAAACCGATGGGCTGCAGTTTAGCATTGCAGCAAGAATCCAAATTCAGTTCTCTGGCTTGTTCTTAGGAGAGTTAATGAAAGCTGAATAATATGCACCGGCAGCCCCTAAAACCCTCTGTGTTTTTCTTTTCTTTGGCAGGGTAAGACTATTCCGCATTAACTTTGCATATGGCCACCTTTTTTCGTAGTGTAACTCTAGTGATTCCTCTGGCCTTATTTCTGATTAATATGGCCCCTAGATTTTACAAACTTTGCCCTTGTTCCTTAGGGTGTCTCGATGTTCCTTGTAGCTTCTGCAAGTGAACCAGAAGGATCTGTAGAAGTGAGCAATGATGTAGTATTTATCCTATTTATTCATTAAACTGCTGAGAGTGATATTATGCTCCTCCATGACAGCACTGATCTCTAACTGAAACAAACCTGTACCACAACTTTTCTTAACAGAGAGTAATACACTAAGTTCTGGATGCTTGTGGCAAGCATGTCAGTGGAGTACCGAAAGTGGCAAGCAGAACACATTTTAAATGTAATCTAAAAGAGATCAAGAAAGAAAATAGCATCTTTCAGGGAAAACAACAACAAAAACCAGAGACCAAATTGAGCATTTTTCCTTTCCTGTGAAAAGCACAAATAGAGTGAAAAAATCATTATGAATTCTGCCTGGAGAACCTCAAAGAGGTGAGGAGTTCATGTGTCAGAAACTAGGTCTAATAAGGCAATGCAAACAATGAATCTTCTGAGCTTAAATGAGGATGGGATTCAAAATTATGGACAAAGACTAATTCTGAAGGTTCTGGGAATGGGAGAGAGATGGAAGCTCTTTGACAGATAAATAACTCTTAATGTGACCCATTAAGTGCAACAGTCTTTTAGCTGCTGGACATTCCCTTTCACTGCCATTCAGCTGTGAACCAGGAAGCTTTTGTGAACGAAGCACCTGAAGGATAGATAGTGCTTTATAGCGATGCTGTGACCTGACTCCCACTCAGCTATGATAGCAGAGATGCACTAAATCAACACGACTGGAAAGGATCCCACCAGAGAATTGATGAAAGTTTTCTGGGGCATCTGTCACTATACCTAAAGATCAATGGGGTTATGAGACAAAGGGATTTCAAGAGCTTCAAGGTTACATTTGAAGTCAGAGGTAGTCTAGATTCTTTAAAATGTTGCACCCTCAACAGATCTTCCTGAAGGGAGCTATTCCTATCTGCCAAGCCTCGGAGCAGCACTCCTCCTTCTGGCATACCTTCTCCTGGCGTTGATTTGTCTTCCCTGTCTGTGCTTTGGTGTTGGGTCTCCATCATGGCAATGAAACCAAAGTGGTGGCCAGAGAATAGGGACTGAGGCGAGCACTGACAACCAAGTCCCTTTTACACCTTCATACATGCTCAGGTTATCTTGCTTGTCCTGTAGACTTGCATTTCTCTCGCTATATGACATTGTACCAATCATCCACAAAAATAGTTTGCCTGAATCTTTTATCTTCCCGCTCTTCTCTGACAGAGCTTTCAAGACAAATACTAAAGTGTGTGCAGGGAGACTGAGATGGTTTAAGATGAGCTCTTCCTCCTTCCCTTGCTGCCTTTGCTTCAGCACCTCTTCTGGTGCCTGGCTTATAAATGAAGGCACCCATCCTAGGAACACTTCATCATTATTTTCCTGACTCCCCAAACTGAAGTGATTTTCTGGCTGGAGAAGTGGTGGGTTTTCTTGGCAGTTTGGTCACAGCACATTGTTCTCTTGGCAGATGCAGCTCTGCAGTTCGCACACCTACACTGCTCCCGAACCAACCCAGGTGCCCCCTGCGCTGTGCAGGGAGCCCTGAATTGCTCATCTGTTGGTGACTATTCCAGCTCATGACTCCCAGGAATATCTAAGAAATTTTGCCGTTAGATGCTACAGCCAACACAAATGAGTAGCAAAGAATGATAGTGCCTGGAGCTTACAGGGGAGGTCACAAGAAAGGACATAGTCCAGGCTCGCGGAAACAGATTACTACAGTAACCTCCATAGTGCTGAACGAACAGAATAGCTGGTGTGTACTGAAATTTGGCTCACCTCTTGTACGTGTGATGGGAAGGGGCCATTTCTGTAATGAATCTCTGGCATGCGGCTTCATGCACTGCGCTGGAAGGGTTAGCTTAGGTTCCAGGTTTTATAGGTGCAGTGGGAGTCTAATGCTCTTTTATTAACACAGCTCTATACTGACCCCCATTCTAAAAAAAAAAAAAAAAGCAGGGACTTTCATATTATCTCATAATCCCCCAAGGGCAAATAAACATTCAGAAATTCTAGCCTTTCTTTTTTTCCCAACTCACATTAAACTGTGGTCTCTGTTATTATCATGCAGACATTTTGCACTAGTTTTTTATTACAGTCAAGTACACATGCCCTTTTTATTTTGAAGCAGAGTTAATAGCAAAGCTTGCTTACTAAAGTTTGTGATTATCTACTATGGCTGAGAGCAGTTTACCAGCAATAGTCTCCTTGGAATACTCAGGGTTATGCATAGCTTTTAATTCTTTGAAGAGTTTGGTGATAAATAGCTTGTTTGTCCTGTCATCTCACTTGAAAAAGCAGCCAGCAGGTGTCTGAATGTGCTTGTCCACTTCTTCCACCACCAAGCCACTGGTCCAGCATCAGAAATGTGAAGCTGGTAATGCAGAAGTCATGCCATGTATTTACAGAATGATTTAGTTAGTATTAGGTGGCTTTACAATGCAGCATTGGACATAAAAAAACCCCAAACAAACAAAAGCCTTGTATCTGTGTTCTGGGTGCTGGTGTGTTTGTGTGTTCAGTACAATCGCTTTTGACCTTGCATCTCTGCACTTGGAGCACATTTAGTTTTGCAAGTGTGATGGGAAAGAGGAGGAAGGGGCAGCAAGAAAGACAGACAGACTGCCTGCCTCTATTTTGATCTGCATGTTGTAGTGGCTTGATAGTAGGTGCTGGCCTTGCTGGTGATTTACAGTATCTCTCAATACAATGCATTTCTGCTGCTTTCTGCTTGCTTTTTCAAAATGTTTTAAAGCAAGTCCTATGGCTTTATTTATTTTCCCCTTCTATTTTTTCACTTTTACTACAGTTGCATATAGTTAGTTACATGAATGAAACATACAATCAATTCTCTTCAGGTGGCCATGACAAAAAAATATGCCATTTTTGCAGTTCTTAGTGGGATGCTTAGGTGTTACTAGAGGAATTTTTCTCCATGAAAGGAATTTTACATGACACTGGGTACTTCAGAGTAGTCTGCAGTGCAGTGGCAGTATGCGTAGGCACATAAAGTTCATATTCTTTCATTTAAGGATGTTTCAACAGAGTGCGAGATATTAGCTTCCAGTAGTGTGGGAGCACTTAGATTACAATACTGTTACAGTACTTACTGTTATGAGTGCTACCATTTATTCACAGTAGTAAACATTGTGCTAAATAGTAAGTGTATACAGGATCTAGGCTTTAGAAAATAATACCACAGTTATAAGTACTGAACAATCTTGAGAGATTGTGTTTAGTGAAAAGCATTTGCTGGAGCATTGTGTAAAGCCACAGAAATAGGCAGTGATTGGTTGTCAGAAACCTTCCCAGATAAAATTCAGGAAGAAATTAGATGTCTGAGACTAAATGACTCATTGGTGACCAAAACTGCTGAACACAGGGCAGTCAGCCATTGTTTGACCTCTTCTGAAACTGTTAACAAGGCTTATAGACAGTTGGATAATGTTTTTTGAAGTGTAGATTTTGCTAGATAAATGGACAAGATCTGTCAAATTTCCAGTAATTTTCAAGAGCTTCTGCCAGCCCTCCACAAATAGCTACTCTTTCATTCACTATTGCACTATACTAGAGCCACATAAATTAACACAAGAGAAAATTATGTCGTAGGAGTTTTTATAGTTTAATGCATCCAGCTCTCCATTTTAGAAAGCAGAGAACATAAACAACAGCGTTGCTTGTAAGTCTGGGTGACGTACAACAGTTCCATAATCAATAATAGAAAATGTTACTGAAAGGCCCAATAGACCTCAAAGAGATAATGTGAATTGGCCATTAACAGTAAGTCATTATAGAACTTATTAAGTGAAGCCTTGGGGCTGTCATAGAGCCTAAAGGTTGACATAAATTTTTCATACAGGTTGAACTTTGCTAAATGTGCTTGCATTTGATTAATGATGACTTTCTTCAGTACGCTAATAAGAGAAGGAAAATATGAGCTTGGGCTGCAGCAGGGAGAAGAGTCTCCTGGAAGGAAGGGCCATCTTTGGGGGCTTTCTGCCAAGTACGAGGGAATTTATTACTCCCTGAAAAATTGTTCCTTCCCACCCAGGGATAGGGCACTGAGCACAGCATGTGAACATGGAAAGCCAGTTTTGTAGTTGTGGAAGTGAAAGCATCATAGCGCCAAACAACCAAAAAAAAAAATCCACCCCCCAACCCCCTTCAGATCTCCATATATCACAAAGAGCAATACAGAAGCGCTTTATATTTCTCAAGCAGCAATGTGAGAGGAGTAGTATATCTGCAAGGCCTGCTGGTGATGGAGCTGGAGGAAATTTGTGTTGGCAGCCAAAGTAGTGAGTCATGGACTCATGGAATGATTTAGATTAGAAAATAAGATAACAACAAAATAAACCCTTCAGTTTCAGAAAGGCCTGGAGAGCAGCATATGGATTTGGTCAATCAGAATAAACATGTTTTTAACTTGTGGTTTGTTGTTTTTTAAAAAGAAAAAAAGGCAAGCGGTAACCTCAGTCCAAAGCAATCACAAAGTCTACGTCTCTTTCACTAACACCAAAAATGCTAGGAATGTCTTCACATTTGGGGGATAGCTTTAGAAAAAAACTAGAGAGTAAGTTTTGATTTGGGGTTTTTTTGTCTTTCTAGTTTTTAAGCCTGTTTAATGTCAAACGTAAGCTTTTATTTTCATTTATTTTAAAAGAGCACGCTTGTAATCAGGAGTCTAAGAAACAGCCCTACCCAGGAGGACTCCAGATAAACCAAAAGTTTTCTCCTAGACTTAGATAAGTAATTAAGTATTGGTCCTGATTTTGCAAACATAATGGAAACAAACGCAGAAAACAAGAGCTGTATCTATTCCTTCTCACCTCCTGGCAGTATGAGGTAGAAGATGACGTTTTATTCCTCATCACTATCAGCTATGACTTTGCCACTCCCAAGCTGACACTCCAAAGCAGATTCTCCCCTGCTTTGCTCACCAGCCTGGATGGTGGTTCAGCTGTTGCTGTTCTTGATGCAGTTATAAGCTACTGCAAATGGACTAAACAAGTACTAAAAATAAAAGAAAGAAAAAAAAAATCAGGTTTTGAGTTTTGCAGTTAGAGAACTCACAAGGAGTTTGTTAATCTCAGGTTCAATCCCCTGCCCCATTTAATATTTAATTAGTTATAGAGCACAGATTGACTTGAACAAAAAGTCTGAAAGACTCTTGAAAAGGACATTTCTCTTACCCGGAAAGAGGTCTTAGAGTCACACACAATCCAAGCAAGTCTTCCCCTCTTTGGACATCTGAGTTCTCTTTCTTTCCATGAAGAAACCTGAAATGCTCCATGTACTCTGCAAAATCCCCCACAAGGGTAAGCACTTGCCCCCAGCATGTACAACCCACCACCTCTGCCCAGGAGACAGGAGGTCTTGGACATGAAGCTTCCATGTTGTACATGACACAGCTTTTGACTGTGCATGAGGTTGCAGCTTCTGCTCATCCTCCCCTGTGAGCAGGCACAAAGCCTCATTTTTGGAAGCCAGGTTTGCAGTTACCAAGGGAAGGAGTAACAAATACAGAGCTAAAGCTGGTGAGCAGGCAAGGCCCAGGACTTTGTGCAGAGCTACAAGCCGCACGTTTTGCAAGTGACTATGAATCCATAAATCTCAATTGAGAAGAGGTCAGAGTTGGTTAAAATTGTTCTTGTGACTTGGGTATTTATAGCCAGCCCAGCTTGGTCAGTCAAGATTTTGAAACAGCCTTCCTTATCAAATTGTGAGATTAATGATATAAAATAATGGAAAACTAGTATGCCTGGGCATGGAACTGGGTCAAACTGGTTGATCCTCAGTCTCAGTCTAAATTAGTGAAAACAATAGCAAAGCCCCAGAGACCTGCATCTAACTCATCCTAACAAGCTCACTCATTCACTTTCACAAGCCATTCCTTTTTTCTTTTTTTTCTTTCTTTTTCTTTCTCTTTTTTTTTTTTTTTTTTTTTTTTTTTCCTTCCTTCCCCATAGAATGTGGTTCTGTCGCTGATTTTTCAGCTTTGGTTACAGTAGCTCAGTATTTCAATCAGTTACCAAAGTGAAAACCTGTACAGGGTCTACCTAGATTTTTTGTTTACTGAGCCTTTAAATAAAATCACCTAATTCTGCTGGAGAAGTCATAGAATTCCAGGCTTTTGGGTCCCATAAAGCTAAGGTTTCCTCATTGTGAGCCTGATTTAACTTCCCGTTCTTCACTTCTTCTATAAGCTTATCAGCACCCACATGGTAAAATTCATCATTTTATTTTGCCAGTCAGTCAACAATACGGAGCCAAGAAAACATGTAAATTATCTAGAAGCTTTTCTCATCTGTGGTGATATCAGTTTCTGAAGCATGATCTTGCAGAAGAGCATGTAAATGTTGGTGGCAAGCTTGTACCCTTTGACATGGTATCAAAAACTGCTTGACATAATGGCAAGAACATGACAGAGGCAATCTAAAAAAAAAATCCCAAACAAACACTCCCCTTCCATATCAGTGTAAGTTTTGAGAGTTCCCTTAGCAACCAGCACTGAACTTGCATACCTAATTGCTTCTTGCAGCCGATGAGAGAAATTGTGTACAAGAGCACTGTGGATATACGTGAGAGCGGGGACGTGTCAACCTTGCTCACATGCAAGTTCTGGTGATACGCAGCTAGACAAGGACCTGAGTATTTTTGCCAACAGGAGCACATACACGTACACAGCTCACAAAATACACATCACTCCTGGTGAATGTCACACCGTCTGTTACTGAGGGTATTTGGAGGGGTTTTGTTATTCCTCCCACTTCCCCCCAAATGATGTCTCAGACAGGACTTACAAGAGGGGGAAAAAAGAGGCCAAAACATCATCTGCACTTGCTACCGTCCATTACCTTACCTGGCTCAGTCGTGGTGATCCTCCTTTTAATTAGTGTTTGTCTTCAAACCCACTGCAGTTGTAGTTAATCTTTTGGTTGCCTTCTATGGATGTGAGGCTCAGTTGGGAAGAGACAGAGACTATGCTAAAGTAACTCATACGAGTAAATCCCTTCCCAGGCTGCTCAGCTCCTTGGGAGCACCACAACAAACTGCAGCCCCAGCCTGCGGGCTCCTCTGGTTTGTATCAGGGGCCAACCCAGGGCTGCTGTGCTGGGCTGGTTTTTACACTCTCAGATTTTAAACCTGACTCCAGTGAGCACCACTGTGAAGTTTAACATAAATAAATGTCCCGTGGTTGTGCCAAACACTCTGTTCATTGGGGGTGCTGCAGACGATATGTCATAATTCCCAGTATTTCAGAGGTGGTGTTGGCTGAGATCAGCATGACTACGATAATTGCATATTCACTGTGAAGGGGAAAAATAATCAAATGAAAAAGGACAAAACCAGCAGGGAAAGAAAATTTATTTCCAAGCATCTACGAGAGTGCTACAAACAATAGAGACTAAAACTCAAAGCATTTAAGACTATTAAAAAATGTAGTTGACAATGTCCTTCTTAAAAATTAAACATAAAAATGTAGAAAATGCAGTTATTAATTCTAAGTCTTGCTCAATACTGAAATAAACCCAGATAGCATCAATGAGGATGGAGTCCTACAAATGACTTTTTTTTTTTTTACTTTATTTCCATTTGTTAATTTGTAAATTGATACTCATTTCATTTTTTAATGTTTATTTAAATTTATAATGGAGAAATGTGCAAATCTAGCAAAATATTCTTTGGATTATAAACAGAGAAAAATCAACCACCAAAGAAATTTGAACCAAGTTAATAATAAACTATAGAATTATATAGAATGCATACAGCTATAATAAAGTGAAATATTACAATAAACATTGTAGAGCAAATCTGCTGATTTAGCAAACTCTGCCTTATAAAACATAGGGATATAATGGGACAAGTGAATATGTTATGAATATAGAGCTGAAACATCATTCATAATTTTAACAAGTTAAATTTTAATCTAACTACATATATGGGGGTCTTCAGAAAAGCAATACACCAACAAATCAGATTTCCTCTCAGATCAAGCAGTTTGGTACCTGACTGCAAATGAAGGACAGGGTCTGTAAAATGAGCAGTAGAAAAATGTATAACAGTTCTATTTATTGCCTCTTCCCATATTGCAGCTGCTGATCTCTGACCCTAAACAGCAAACCATATTAAATTTAGCAGAAGTACAGCTGTACACAGATGCTGAAAATGTTGATGCATGAAACATATTCCAATCCCTTGCTCAGTCTGAACTAATATAAAAAAGTTATAGATCATTTTTCAATTAAAAACATACATTACAAAGAACAACTCTGAAAGCACTCTGTATGTCTGTCATCACAAATTGAAATGTCTTCCTATCAGTAGATGATGCTATTCTACTGCAGTAAATGAAAAAAAAAAAAAAAAAATCAAAATAAAATGGAAAAAAAAAGAGTGCCAGAATCTTAATTACTACTCAGGTAAGGTAATTGTCAGGTAGAACAGTCCTTAGGGAATTCATAGCTAAATTGAGTCAGATTTAAGTCTCTAGAACCCGCAGAAGCCTAACACAGATATGGAAATTCACAAGCCTGGAGTAAATTGTAAGTACGGAGTACTCCTGTCCATATATAAAGTCATTTCTGAACCCTCTGGAATTCCTAAGATACAAGATAAATGCATATTACATGGGAAATATTGAAAAGTATTACACTTAATTTAATCCAGAAAACACAGTAGTAGTATATGAAGATTATTACTGTGTTCTGGGAGCAGCCACAAGCTGTAGATAGAGAGGGTACAAAATGTTCACCAGACATTACAATTTTTTTTAATCTAAAAAACATTTGTAAAATGTACTTGATTTTTAAATAATCACTTAACAAGGCAACAAACCAACTACAAACACATAATAAATAAGGCTATTAAAAGGTCACGATTGTAGTAAATTAGTCAGAACTATAAATGGGACATTAGAAACACTATGTTTTTCCTTATATGCTTAATAACCAGAACAAGAATTAAAAAAGAATCAGTTTATTTCAAAGTCTGCTTCTTATATTGAAGCACATATTAAAGCAACAGTACAATGTTCATAAAATATAAGTGTGATGCTGTAACATTTCTTACATGTCAGAATACTGATATTTGTATGTATACTAAAATAAGAATTTTAAAATTGTACAAATAGATACATTAAAAATGACATAGAAATAGGGCGCCTCCCACTGCAACAAGACAGAGTTTTTATATCTGGCACGTATTAGTTCAAGATGAAAGTATAAGCAAAAAGATTTACAAGAATCAGCAGTAACAAGTTTGATGCTCAAGAGACATAATAATTGTACATTGTACTGTACATACATCATATGGGTTTAAGCTGGCTGAATATTATATATTTCAAGTTTAAAAATGCACTACCATATAGAGTGTCCATAGTTTAAGGCGAAATTACAGCTCAGAACTGTTATCTTTTCTAATTTGTGGAAGCTTCTTTGACATAAAAGATTTAGATGTTCATAATACATAAGATTTCCCTTATTTGTAGGTTTGCTTTTAGCATCTTCCTTCATTTAAATATTTTGTATTTCTTAAGTGGGTTTTTTCCTCTAGTGAAGTTGGCAGCCAACTTCTATATTTGCCTTTTGTAGGAAAAGGTACTTCACAGTATTTACCACTTCTATGTCCTTTTTTATCAAAGGAATCCTCTCTGTCAAACTTAAATGTTTAAATGAGATTTTTTCTTGATTTTTAAAAAAATACCTGCTTACATTTCTTCTGGATTCTTCTGAACATCGGACACAGTTCTTAAGGCCAAATCTTAAACTTTATTGTTAAGAATCATCATCGAAAGTGTCTTTGGAGCCATACAAGTCTGCAAGTTTCTTAAATCGAGGTCCCCAATTTTGTAGATAGTCGTAGTCCAAATCAGAATCTGTTGTCGCTGACTCTAATGAGCTAAGTGAACCAGCCACTGAGCCTCTTCCTTCATAGCCATAGATCTGAATAGAGTCATAGGGAGGAGCAGTTGGATCGTTATCAGCCTCTTGTATTCTTGTGCTGATGAAATCATCAACATCAACACTATTAGGAGCTGGCCGAAGCCCTGGTCTTGGCATATACTGATACTCAGGTTTTATGTCTTTGCGAGGAATAAATCCATTGATGCCATCAGGGTTCTGCAAAGTAGCGATGTCAAACGCTTCAGTATCTTCCTCTCCTCCACCTTCATCATCGTAAGTAATAATGTTCTCTCGGACATCTTCTTCTTCAAAAACAATCAGAGGTTCTTTTTTCTGCCTTTTCAGTGTTACAAACAACACTACAATGACTATAGGAAAAAAAAAAAAAAAGACAAGTTAGACTGCACTCTCAAACATTAGCTCCTTTATAAATAGATTATTGCATTCACTGAAACCTCAGCTTTTGTGCTGCAGTTCATCATGTATTTTTGCTAACATCTGCCTTTTTAGCTAGGTAAAAGCATTGACATTTGTAGACAAAATTGAACACACCAATTTGAGGCTTTCTGTTTGGGTCAAATGCCATTGCTTTTACTAATTACTCATTAGCGCAAGACTAATTAAAGAAAAGTATTTGTGGGCCCACAGTGCTGCATGAGCATCGTGACACTGCCTTTAAGCAGCCCAATCACATGGACACCTGCGACAAACCAAAGATGAGTCTTTAATCTCTGTTGTAGGCCCAAAACTTAACTCTAATTCCATGTTTCATTTCCATGAAAACACAATTTTTCTTAAGCAACACCTCAAAACATATGCCTTTGTTGTATTCCCTCTCATTTCAAGTTTCTATAAAATAATTTTAAAATACATAAGAAAGACTAAAAATGTTTTTTAATTTACCCATAGTAATTTAATATATTTTCAAATCATCAGGAAATGCTTTATAGCACGTTCTTAAAATCAGGTCTTCTGAGCCATTCGTCTCCAACACTAGAGGAGTTAGAGGGAAATAGGTGGCAGGAGCCATTAATCCTGGCTCACCTCAATAAGGAACTTGTCATCAAGGAGGATCACGAAACTTAAAACTGTATGTCATGACCTCCTTTAAACAGAGTCCCTGATTAACTGATATTAGGCCACAAAGGGTGATTCTCTGAGCACAGCTAAATTCATTGGTGTTTGCTATTGCAGTTATACTGTATTTGAGCCAGGAAGATTAGTACCTCCTATAAACATAAAAGCTAAGAAATTAAGATTTATATATCCATCTTGAAGCTGAAGGCAAGGTTAATTTTTTAACACAAACAAGTATAGAAGAGTAATAAGAACTTTTTTTACCTAACAAAATCACAATGCAAGCAAGAATGGCAATTAAAGCTCCAGTGCTTAATCCAGCATTGAGGATGTAGGGCTCGGCATTACAGGAGAGCATGGAGCCATTGCTGTCGCAGCCGCAGACCCGAATGGTGAGGGTGTTGGTGCTGCTCATAGGGGGGAGTCCACCATCACTTATTACAATAGGAAGAAGGTATAAATCTTGCTTTTGGCGACTAAATCCTTCACGTCTAACCAGAACACTTGCTGTGTTATCTGTTTAAAGAAGGGAGATAGCCACCATTATTTTTTTCCACAAAGTCATCCTCTTATTAAATGTTGAAAAAAGATATCTTGCTCTAATGGCCCTGAATTTTCAGATACCTTAGTGTTATTAGTACAATAGACCAGCACAAAGTATTGCCTTCCTAGTGACCCAAGAGCAATTACAGTATTGTGTTTCATTCACACAGCATCGGACTCAATTTTAAGTATCTTAAGGTGATGAGGGTAACACAAGGAACACAAAAAAATCTGTCAGTACCTCCTTTTAGCACCCCTCTAACTTCCTGGGAATCTCACAATGCTTCATCAGCTAGCAGAATGACTGGGCCTTGGCATTGCTGTTTGGGCTGGTTCTAGTCTGTTCCCAGAAATAAAACCTTCAGTGGAGGGGAAAAAAAACCAAATTCCCCTGATTTGTTGTTCTTGGTGTCAGACCTACAGGAATGGAAGGCAGAAATCTGTACCAAAATGGCCTGTGTTAATGACACTCCCAGCAAAACGAAAGCCAACTTTTACTGTGTATTAGCAGATTTAAGCCTCGGTGTTGACCCGCTTCAGTAAGAAACACTAAAGTAAGTAGTATTTTATCAGAAACTGTTTTTCACACAAGCTCCCGAAGCCAGAATTCAGAAAGCTTGGTCATACACGCACAATATGTCTGGGCACATTTTGAATTACGTGAATATGAGGAAGACTTAAAATATTGCTCTAACACTATTTCCAGTTGTCCTCGCTAAGCACGAGGATGGAAACCAAGGTGCCGTCTCAGCACAGAAGGTGATGGTGGGTAGTCCCTCACGCTTCCTGGGAAAAAGCATTTGAAGGGAAGCGTCTGCCATGAAACACTGGGATGCGCTGGTCAGTGCTTCCTGCTCCCAGCTGTGACAGACACGGCTGGGAAACACAAACAGGGTTTCTTTATTGTGCTCCTTGTTTCTTAGCGCCCAGACTGAACCAAAGTTTATAAAATTGTAAACATCCTGAAGTAAATGAGACAATCACATCCGTGGTTTTCAGACCTTCAAAAACTAGTTTAAGATAAGAGTTTACTTGACACAACCTTTTCTGTTTTGCCATGTTCTTTATTTTTCACTATATAGTGGAAAGAAAAAGAAAAAAGAAGGGTAGTCTAAGGGAGGGCTCTTCATCTCTGATGGTACCCATTTTACTATTGCCTCGGGGTACTGCAGGAGATTAATAATTTTCCTATTGAAGAGTCAGCATAAATTCCAGAATTTAATAATGCAAATCATAAAACCTCTCTTAATGATCTAATCACTGCTATTTCCATGAAAGTCTGTGAATAAATTATATAAAAAAGACAAGTATTCTTGCCTCATATTAACCACCCTTGCAGGCAGTACCCCGATGTAGGACAAAGTCTGAGATTGAAGATTCGGTGGGCACAAGTCAATGTATGGGGTGTTAGCACTAGGGCCCTGTTTATCTGACTCTCCTGTTAGTAAATTCTGCAGATCACATCAAAAGGGATGAATTTTTTTTTTTAGGACTGTCCTAGATAGGATCTGTTTGTTACATGCCAAATTAATTCATTTCCCCATATCTACACCTCTCCTGCCAGGCCCACCGTGCCTGATGCCCACTGTGGTTACCTTGGCATGACAGAACTGCAGTGTTTCTGATACTGAAGTCTCACAAAAATAATGCCTGGGGAGAAGACAGCTTGTTAACATCTCCCCTACATGATGGTTATATTTGCTAAGGACAGAGAAGCTGATTAAGATCTGATTATTTATTACTTGTTGTTTTTGGAGGTGCCCTTACTATTTTTTCTTAAATGCCCACATGCAGCATTTGCCTAGCTAGGCTTTGTAGCACAATGTTTTAAAAGACCTTAGTGATAGCAGTGTCTGCGTGATAGGACTTTAAATTAATGGGCTCGTAACAGTTTGGTATAAATAGAAATGTAACATCTAATATCTATTAACCTATCAACTAATACTTGAACTAATATATATTGATACAGAATAAAATTATTCCACAGGGTTCTCTAAAAAAAACATGTAATAATTCATTTCCTCAATATGAGAGCAAAGATCTGCTCTATTAAATGAAAGATCACAATAGGACAGATTATTCTTGTGGCAAAAAATATGAACATTAATATTGGGCTGAGCTACAGCTGCCTAGAGGCTGCAAGGGCAATATGGAAGGAAGCACAGGCAATATCATATATTAGTATATTTAGTCTGTTGGCTAAGATATATGATATGACATGATATTAATTTTTCTTGATTTTTGGCAGCTTAAATAGTATTCCTAACTAGAAATAAAAAAAGGATGACAAATCATTCAGTTATTATAGAGACTGGCCAATTCCCCTGCAGTCAGTTATGTTACACTAAGGCTAAATTTGATTCAACGGTTGATTTTTCTGGTTTAACTTGAAGTGATTTCTAGTTTAATGCATTTTTTAAAAAATAAAAATCCAATTAACATGCCTGGCTAAAGTTTAGAAAGGACTACCATATACCAACCCTAAAAGGTCATTTTTTGTGCTTTCTTTCTGTTTATGTTCACTTCTTACATTTAGAAGAAACGTAATATCCATAAGAGGAAAAAAAGTCTTTTACCTGGATAAAAGATAACATATAATCCTAGCTAATATTCTCATCCTTGCTGTTTCATTATTTTCACATCCCACGAGTGTAACTATAATCCAGGTAAAATGGCATTTTTAAAGCCAAGCAACAGAAGTTAAATGTCAATACCATCTTAAAACTATTACTTAACACATATGAGAGCTACTTGACTGACAGTCTTAACAAACACAATTGGGGTTAACACAAGACAGAGGGAAGAAAATAACCATCTCGACACCATCCAGAAAAATACACACGCTCTCATTTTTCCAGCTGTTATTGTCTGGGATATCCAATACCCAAAAGTGCTGTAAGTGAAGATTAGCTATAGTCTCCATGAAATCTGCAGAATTACAAGTTACAATTGCATTACTTTATGGTGATCTTTATAGTGATCTTCTTGACCTTTGATTTTTGTCTTTTTCTCTGGTGATCTTATTGATGGTTTTCCAATTTTTTCCTCAACACACAGGCAAATGTAGCTTAGCTTTTGGGGGGTTGTTAACTTATATATTGTGTAAGGAGGCTTCTAGATTAAAGAAGCTGACTGCAGTGTGGACATTATAACCTATATCAGAACGTGAGTGCTGATTCAGCAAGAAACCTGAAGAATTTCAGGGGTCCAGCCGTCTGAACTCATTACCAGTGGCAATTGCTGTGGATAATCCATTATGAAATCTCCTGGCTTTATTGTTCATGTGTTTCAAAATGTCTTGATTAAAAGGTCAGAAATCAAGAGCCAGAGGACGTTTCTATTAAAAAAGTGGATTTTAGTCACTGATTTTAGTAGAATCACAAATTTAATTTTAGTCTTTGTAAAGCACTATCTCGTGTATTTGAGAACATTACTACACCTCGCTTTTGCTGTTGCAGTGTAACTCGTCCTTGTGCAGCAGGGTAAAGCAGGGTGGCTGCAGTCCCTCCAGCGGCGCGGGCCGTGTCCAAGCCCCACACAAGGTGAGCGAGCCCCAGCAAAGGGCATTTCAGTTGAGAACAGAGCGGGATTAAAAGCAGGAAATCCATTTGCTAAAAACCGTCTCTCTGCTGTGAAGTGTCATGAGCTGCTGCTTTGAAGCTCTGACTTCAATAGGAGTAAAATCGAACAGAGCCTGGGCAAACACAGTGCTGTTTATTTACGTGGTATAATGTAAGTAAACAGCACAAAAGTAATTCAGTGTTTTATCACAGCATGTGATAAGCCATTATCTCATGTTTTCTATGGAAGATAGTCTCAGCTGAAAAACTTGGTAACACAGTAGGCTATTAATAGGATGTAGAACGTGATTACGTTTTTTGGATTACTGCAATATGTGATTACTTTTAGGAGTTGGTAGAAAGAAACTCTATTAAATGATAATTATAGGACTGTATTCACTTTAAAGTTCTGTAATAGACCCAAACATTGGAGTTTTCAGTAACTGTTCTCCAGAGTTAATAAAGCCATTTTTCTTTGAAACTAGCAATTCTCTCTGAAAGTGGTGGCATGGTATATAGGCTACTCAGATTTACAACTGAAAAAAATCCAACCTTTAAATGATCATGTAAGTTAATTGACTTGTAAATGGTAATGCTTCTTTATATGGAAGTATAGAGAATTTTAACATTTTTACTTTGCTCTCTACCATAACTTAAAACCCCACAGAAGAATTAATAACATCACTGCACAGAGGTTTATACAAAAACGAGGGAAAGACAAGATGGAAATGGATGGATTTCATTACGCTATTCATTTCCCAAACATGGAATTATACAAGAAGATTCGGTCCTTAAATACTGTCTTACGGAAATAACCTTTTGCAGTATTGTCAGGTACACTCACTACATTCAACTGACATCATCACTTCAATTATAAAACACTTTTGTCTGAGTTAACTTCGTCATTTAAAAAAAAGAAGGATTTTGCTGCATATGGAAATGAAAGATTAGTGGAATTGGCTGGAGTCAGGAACCATAACACCATTTGCCTGCAGCTGTATCAGAGCATCTCAATTCTGACCTATGCTTCCTCTGTTAGATTATAAAATGTAATCCATTTTCAGTTTGATATGGTGACCATACAATATCTCTTAAAGCGAAACTTGGCCTCAAGCAAAGAATACATTTTTATTTACTTCTCTCTAAAAATTCATTCATCTTTTTTTTTAAAAATGTGTTTTACTACTTTAAAGGGAATAAATATATTCCCTCCTGGATCTTTTATGAATTGCTTATGTATGTACAAGTGTCAAGCACTAGGTAACAGTATTACTTTGATCCTTCAAGAGTAACAGAGATTTTGTTTAGGAACTCTGATGATACTTACCCTCACTTCCGATATTGATATAAAATACGCCACAACGTAACACTTGAGAGAAAACAGTTTTTACTGAAATTATGTATCTGAATTACGTTGCCTTTTGTACTTCTGCAAATCTAGAAGAAATCATCTGGATTCGTTATTTAAACCAGTTTAACTGAGTTCTGCTTTTCAGAAAACAGTAGTTTTCTTCAAATATTAAAGCTTGCTAATTAAAACCAATTTCTAAGAAGCTGAATCATTTTTTTTTTTTCCCCCCTGTGCAGGAAAATTAATGAACATTGAATGAGAATACCCTATTGATTATCATTAAACCCCCCCAGAATAATTATGTATTAGGGCTGAGCCTCTATATTTTCTTCGGTTTACCCCGCTCTGGCTTCCTTGACCTCTGACAAGTTAGGTTCACTGACGCTATTTTGTCAGATGATCAAATAAGTTTTGATGCTCACCTGTGCCTGGGTTTTTTTGCCTACAAGTCTCACCATAGCAAGGTTATGCTATATTTCATGAACATAAAATTGGTAAAAAGATCAGGATACCCATTATCCTGAGATATACCCAATCTGGATATATTTCACAGCAGAAATCCGCTTTTGTATTTCCTTCAGAAAGTTAGTGTGGCAGCGATTTTATTCCATTAGGAATTCAGTCTATGTCTCCTGTGATTCATCATTTACAAAAGCTAGCAAGCAGAGTAAGGTGAACAAATACAAGCAACCTAACAATTTATTCTGCCTCAGCTAATTCTAGCTCAGCAAGGAAGTTTTCTCTAAATCGAGGACATCTGCCAATTACACTTAGTGAATGTTTTTGTTAATGATTTTTATCCTCTTCCTGGGAGGTAAAATGGCAGTGGATTTTTCATGTAGGGTATTATTATGTAATTTTTAAAAATGTATTCAAGAAAATGAAAGTGAGTTAACAAGCATTACATTATTCCACAAACATCCTTGTATTTCAGCTATATTTTTTCTGCCTCCCTCCCCTAAATCTCTGGAAAACAGACACTCTCTCAAAGATAATGAAAATGCTGTTGCATGACATTATGCTGGCTATTAGTTTTACTCTGTCATTTATTTAGACTCTAGTATAGAGGGAATCTTCACACAAACCTCTGTTGTCTCTGAGTGTAAAATTTGGATTATGAATAATTTCAGGTGGTAAACTGAAGATAAATCTTGGTCCATTGGCCGAGTCATCTTTGTCATCAGCACTAATTGTAATAAATTGCTGTAAAAGAAAAGTACTCTGTAAACAAACAGGTCCATTTCTGGATACATTAGATATAGACAGCATTTTGGGAAATTTCTTGAATACGAAGAATTTCGAAATAGCAGAAACCCCCAAAATACCTCAACAAATGTATGCAATTATAAACACAGAGCAGACTCAAAACTAGAACAGGCAATCTTTACTTGCTATTACATTTAACCAACATAGAATTATAGCTGTAAAAGTATACACTTATATACAACTATGTGCTAATGATAATTTAATAGACTAAATAAAGTTCTGCAGAAAATTCAGCACCTCAGAGGAACTCATAGCAACAATGTCCTTCTCAAACTGCTATACTAAAAGCAGAAGTACAGATAATGTGTAGAGCCGTATTTCTGTATGGCACTAACCCCTCTTCCTCACAGATCGTTCAGGGATAAATGTGTAGGCTAAACCCTCCAAGCACTGCGCTGTGATTCTTCCTGTAAGATGCTGCGTGTTTCTGGAATATCCAAACCAGGCTCCCAGCTGGGAAAGCTGCTCCCAGCCAGCTTCCTTGCCCATGGGACGGTGGATACTCACAGTCCATACCAGTCAGATTCAATACACGAAGCGCTGTATCTGTAACTGCCGATAGCAGTTCAAAATAAAAACAGAGGAAAGTGCCTTTCTGTGTGCTCTAGGCATTTTGGTCAAAATTTCGAAGTAAATGTTTGTTTACTGCCATTCATATGAGCTACCAACACAAAACTGAGCTAACACCCTGAAGACAGGAATTCATGCACAGAGAGATGGTAGGACCAGGCATACCTGATTGCTTCGAGCATTCTCACAGACAAATGCTTCATAGGCTGCTGCAAATTTTGGAGCGTTGTCATTGACATCAACGACCTTAATTGCAACTGGAACTTTGGCTTCCTGGTGTTGTTTGTCTGAAAGCAGGCAAAACCAAAATGAAACAGAAGCAGGAAAAACCCCTCAAAACAAACAAAATCCCTACTGTATCCAGGTAAAAGTGAAATAGGCTAAAGTATTTCTACTGGGATTTATTGCAGCTTATCAAACTGAGATAATTAGAAGACTACAGAATTTATACCATTGATGATGAAATACTTTAGTGAAATACTTACGGACTTCAACTGCAAAGACAGAGATATTATGCCAAGCAATTTCTTCCCTATCCAAAGCTTTTATTGTCTTGATGTTGCCATCTTCTGCATTAATAATAAAAAATCTTTCAAGGTCAGTGTGACGATCAATTGAATATCTAAAAGAAGATTGAAAATCAGTAATTAGATAAGAGACAGACTTTGTAGTTGCATGGATCCAAATTTGTTCTATACCGTTATTATTTTTGAATAATTGCAAGTAGTACACTTATTGCTGCCCTTAATATCATGGTCAAAGGGATGATACATGTTCCTTTAAAAGCAGATTCATGTGGTTAGTTTCTACATTTAGAAAAAATATTAGATCAGAATTTTTGGAGTAAAGGAAAATTATTGTTCTTTGATATCTCTGCATTAAAGCCCCAAAATATTTTCTTTTCTTATGAAACATGATAAAAATATCTACTGATATATTTATGTTTTCTTCTGTTTCATATTAATCATGAAGATCTTTTAAGTCATCTGATCTTTGGATTACTCAGAATGTTAATTGATCATACCAGATTATTAGATATTATCCATTATTTACATATTTGTACATCTTTATCCAGTTCTGGTTTTCGTATCTTTGCCTTGCAGTTCTTTAAAATGTTAACTATACCCTCAAAACAGAGCTTCATAATATAATTTACACTGAGAACATGACAAATAAAAATAATCTAATAGAAGACTACCCAATGTAACTGCAGAAAGTAGGCGTGTGTATGCGCTTGTCAGTAGCAATTAACAGTTAACAATTAACCAGCGTAATCTCTAATGTACCGCATAGTAGACTTCTACATTTTGGGAAAAAACATGCTGTGATAACAGCATAGGATATTTTATAGAAAATATAATTTAGAATAAAGCCTAAAAGAGATGTCCTTAAGTATATTTTAGGTAGACGTAGCTATGGTATGCTTTCTTACTGTGATAAGGCTTTGAGAAACTAGTAGCTTATGGAACAAGACACAAAAACAACGCTGTATGGTTAAAGTTATTAATATTCTGGGTGAATTTAGAATATTACTGCGGTAGATCTATCACACTATCTTAATAACTTGCATAACAATTCTACATGCTAATGCTTAGAAAGAAACAGCTCTCTCTAATGAAGCGTACCTTATAGCACTGTTTGCAGCATCGGGGTCTTTGGCATGTACTTTTCCAACCACAGTACCAGATGCTGCATTTTCTTGTACTTCAAAAATATAACTTGGCTTTAAAAATACAGGTGGCTCATCAGCATCTTCCACTGATATTTTCACTGTTACTGTGTCCTTGAACGGCCCATTGCTGATGAACTTAGGATCAATATGCACATTGGCTGCCTCTACCTTCAGACTGTAGGACTTTTTGGTTTCAAAATCTAAGAGCTGTGAGAAACAAGACAACAATGCATTCCAGATTTAGGAAAACTAGAGTGTAAAAGCAGTAAGCAGTCCCCTAGTATTCAATGACATAAAACAAATGTGAGCATCTGTCAACAAGCTTGGACTGAAATGTGTGTATTTAAAAACATAAAGACTTAAATGGAAGGAGCTACATTCTATGTATGGAGCAGCATAGGAAGGCACTCAAAGTATCACGTCAGAGGCCTTGTCTTGCTCTTTGCTTGCTGTATCACTCAGAAAATCACCTTTATTGGGAAAAATTAACCTTCTCTTCATACAGCCTTCCAAGTAGCACTAAAGAGCGATGGATAAAGGGGTTCCCACAAAATGCCCAGCCCGGTCTATCCCAAGCTGGCAGGCATTTCTTTAGACATACAAATGTGGCTCGAATTGCTACTAGGTGCACCATGAGACAGGACACAGACAAAATAAATTATTTAAATGGTAGGGGACATATGAAGATAGTTAGTAGTGCTTTCGTTTCTGTAGTTCTTTCCATCCATAGATCTCACGGCACTTTACAAAGAGGGGGTGAAATAATACCCCATGGGAGCCTGATCACAGTCACAGCATCTGCATTGCCATTGCCATGAAATCACTGCAGCGTTGCAGTATTGGTAGCCTCAAAACGATTATGCAGGTGCCAACCACAATTCACAGAGTACAGTAACGCCATAGACTGAGGGGTGTAACAGTTCGTCCACGTTTTTAAATACACAAAAAATACACTCCCACCTCTAAAACAGAGACAGTAATTGAACCACAGCCTAGTTTTGACCAGAGGGGAGACCTCTGGGTCTGTTCCTGAGAGACTGCCTTGATGTTCAAGGCAGGGCTAACTTTGAACTTAAGTTGCCCAGGCCTTCTCCTTTGAGTTTTGATTATCTCAAAGAAATATTAATATCTATAAAGATGCAAAGGGCAAAATAATAATGCTTCAATAATGAATAAGATTTAAGCTTTATAATTTGTAATTTAAAATTCATTTAGTAGCATTTTTAAAGATAATACTGATGGATTCTATATGAAATCACCTCAGTATTTTTGCTGCTTTTTGCATAGCCTGTGACTCCTTCAGAACAATATTGTGGACAATGCATAGCTGAAGAATTCAAACTATAGGGCATGAGGCTATTCAGACTGAACATAAAGCAACAGTGAATGTCCGCTACTTATCAGCACTAGGCAAAACTTCATTAACAATGAAGCTGATGGCATTGTATTTTACCGTGACTTTTTATTATGAATTCATTTAGTTTGTGCAATTAATCCACTGTACAGTATTTATGTAACTCTTCTTGGTTATTTTCTTCCATTCCAATTCAGCTAATGGGGAAATGGAATATTAAGAGTTAATCACAGCCTTAGAAACAAACTAAGTGAAATTGCATTAACTGATATTACATCTTAGGTAATAATCCCTTATTACCAAATATTCTGTCAGCAACAAAGAACACTAGACATCAGTAGGTTTTACTCACCTTCTTAAGCTTTACAACACCTTCCTGAGTCTCATAATCTGTTGTAATTTCAAACATATCCATGCCATCTCCATCAATGATGCTGTAAGCTACTAAGCCATTTTCCCCAATGTCTGGATCTTTGGCCTTCACTCTTCCTACTTCCTCTCCTGGGACAGCTGCTTCCGACACTGACATCTGGTACACACCTGGTGGAACAAAAAAAAGGCATTTGCCTTAAGTACGCAGTCTGCTCTCCAGTTGTATATTTACTCATTCAACTTGTAAGTTCCAAATAAACACAGTAATTTTTTTATATGTTCAAATCCCCTAAAGGAATGTTATATTACAAAGAGCTCTGAGAAGAAAGTCATCTATGAAAGCTTAAAACACATTGCTAATCTATATAACATTACCTCATCACTGATATTTTACAGATCTGTGTATCTCTGTTCAGGATAGGGTTAAAAAGATAACCTATCATTCAGAATGCAGAAACTGTTGTGACATCAAGGTTAGAATTCATATCAGAAATCCTACTCCAAAAATGGAAGGAAAATTCTCTTTCATGTGACTCATGGTATGACCTTCAGCTCTGTAGAGTCCAGAAGTATTTCTGCCCATTCATTCAGGAGACATATACCATGAATTGGATAAGACCTCTCTGCTGTGCTGACTAAAGAATTAATCTGCTGCTTTCTATGGCTTTAATTTGGAGTACGAATGTATAGTAGCAATGATTATTAAAATTTAACACAACAGAGAATACATACCAATTTGTATGGGATTCCATACCAAGCAAAAAATGGCTTTCCCTCATCAAACACCGATAGGAAAACCATCCCCAAGCATCTCACAGATGTGTTGCCATACAAGTTTTTCCTTGTTTATTCAGGGACACCAGAGGAGAGCAATACTGTTCCGGAAAAATCTCTCTCCAACAGTTGTCCTTTAGGCACCATTGATTCCACGACCTTCCCAACGAACTCCAGAGTTCAGATAACATAACCTGATCCTAAATGTACAAATGTATGTCGGCATTTTCTGCCACTTCATCGGCATTAATTAATTGGGGGGAAAAAAAAAAAGGGCACGAAAAAATAAAATAATCTAATTGATTCCCCTCTCTTTGTTGCCACACTTACACCCAGCAGGGACTTGGCTCATTACCTATAAAAACAATTGGCATATCATCAAAATAGATCATTAACTCCAGTCACAAAGAACCCAAAACTTAAGCACATATAACTCGTTAAGGGCTTGAACAATGGGGAAAAAAGAAAAAAAAAAAAAAGTAGAATTAAAAAACCCAATCACTTGGATGTTTATATAAACAGGTCAAATCCTGGTTTTAAGTTGGGGGCGAATGATTAAGTAGAGTAACTGTTATTTGGCATTTCTGATAAATATTCTCCCAAAACACTCTGTAAAGTGGCTTGAATTTGTAAAGAAAAATCCATCCTTTGATGGAGTTACACAACAAAATACCATGTACTGGGGTCACAGTATTATGATTTGGAGTGAAAAGGTGTGTTTGTGAGGTATGTAAAACCTGTCATTTTAAGGATGTAATACTTTCCTGTTAGAATGGTAGAAAATGCTGACATAGATTTTTTTTCATTTAGGGCCTGACTACATCATTTAAGCTCTTGCGTGAGGGTCCAGGAAGCTGCAACACCGGAAGAAAAGCTGTTAGAGAGATGGTCATGTCCAGGACGTATCAGTGTTGTAAGGGTTGCTCACAGGAGAAACAGGGTGGGCTGGTGTGTAGTCTGCACTCCAATTTAAAAACAAACAAACAACAAAAAAAACCCTCCAAAGAAACAAAAACACACATGTAGAGAAGAGATGCAGAACAGATGTGTGGGTCCATTAATGTACTTCCACCCAACTGTGAAGACTGAATCTGTTAATGTCAGCCCCGATTAATTTTATATGTGAAAAGTAAGTAGCACAGGTATGAAACATAACTATTTGACCACCAACGATTCACTTCAACCATCAATTTAAAAAATGTATTTGTACCCAATTTAGTTTGTGTTGCCATGGTAAACACAAGTCTTGAGGAGTATCCCGTCTTAACTTTTATCCTTGTGGAGATTCACCATTCACTGAGAGCGTTTATAGAAGTAAAGGATGAAGCATCAACACTTAAAATGAAAGACTATGTGAAATAAAAAATGGTTCTCAGTCACTTGAAGGTCTGTCAGAGACCTGAAATGGCATCAGCAGCAGCTCTTAATAGATTGTGCAACACTTTTGTCAAAGGTCAAATAAAGCAAGAGACTTCAAGCCTGAGAGATACAGCTGTAAGAACATAAAATAAATCTCCTTTCCTGTGTCCATCTTCATCAAAAAGCAAAGTGGATTTGTCCATGGAAAACTACTATCATAACTATGCTTGCAAATAGCTATGAAACTGAAGTACTGAAAGGCATGACATGAGGCTACTTGGAGGCCACTTCTTTCAAAGACTGTACATGTAACTGGAGAGTGTTCTGCTGCATGCGCTATGTGACTACTGCCTCCTGCAGCTCTCTCAACTCAGAAGAATCTGTTCCTACATAATACACACAGGGATGTTTGTTTTAACCTCCTATTTCCTCGCAAGGTTTTCTTAAAGTTCTTGGGGTCTGAGCAGAGTAGTAGACACTGCTTGCTTTTTTGAAATGTCTTTTACATTCACACTATAACTATGAAAACGGAAAAGCTTATCCCAGCACTGCTGCAGGGCAGGTACATCTTCTAGTATTTTTGACCAATTTGGTTTAACACACAAGACAGACCTCAAGAAATGGGGCCTCCTTCTCCATTAACAGAGAAGCCTAGACTATGTCTCCCTGATCGTATCATAGATCTATTTCTACTATAACATGGTCTGGTAGTTTCAAAAACAAAGTGTAGGGTTAGGAATCTTTGTAATCTGATCTTGACCTCTCATTTTGCAACAAAAAGCAAATAATCCAGACACTAAAGCTCTGTATGTTACTAGCAAAAATGTGTAAATAATATTTATCTTTTCACATGTGTGCTATGATAATCCATCAGTTACTGCTTTTTGAAGTTTTGAGTATGTCTGATACTTCACAAATACGGGTACTGGTAGTAGATGCAAGGATTTGCTTGTTACTTACTCTGTGGGAACTTTGGTGGGTTGTCATTGACATCTGTAAGTGTAATTGTCACTTTGGTTGTCCCTGAGAGGCCTCCCATGTGTCCTCCCATATCTTTTGCCTGTATTACAACGTGGTACTCTTCCTTAGCTTCTCTGTCCATATTCGGAAGGGCAGTTCGGATAATTCCTATAAATACAAAGAAAATATAGCACATACAAGTTTTCACAAGTTCACATGACAAAAAATTGGATACAACATCTTTAACTTGCACTAAAATACAGCGATATTTGCAGTGGTGGTGCAGATTCTGTTTTCCCTACACTGTGCATCATGCTACACAAGGAAAATAGCCCAAATATCCAACACAACTGAACAAAGAATAATCCTGGAGAATTCCTGTTCAGCACAGACACTGCCATTTCTATATCATACCACAAAATAAATAGTATCATCTTTCTAGTGTAGCGTACCCAGAAGCTCTACCAAATGCCAGGGGACCAACCTGCAAAAGAGCTTAACTAGAATCAGGAAAGAATGAAGGCAGCTTTGCTCAAACACATCAGTAGATATACCCAACTGTACTGCCTCAGTCAATATATTTAGTTCTTCCTTTTAATGTGTGCCAGTTATGAAGTCCTACTCAAATAAACTGCTCAATAATACCTGTTTGAGCTTCGACCGAGAAGTACGGCTGACCTTCAAGAATACTGTAAACCAATTTGGCACTGTTCCCATAGGTAGGATCATCAGCATCTGAAGCTGTTACCTGAATAACTGATGTACCTAAAAACGGAAAGCAAACAGAGAAAAAATACAGTCAGAAGCAAACATGCCTGTAAGAACCATGCAGAGATGCTTTCAGTCATACGGCCTAACCGTTTCTTAACTTTTTTATTTCCAGGTTTCATAAATGAAAAAAAAATTACTCGGCAATTTATATACGACAGACTCATATGCTCCAAAAAGATTTGTTACCAGCTGTGATGTCAATGTGTTAAACGGTAAAGATATAAAAGTCAGCAGTCACTCTGTACCATTATTTTTTTTCCTCAGTAGTTTAAGCGTTATATTGCTTTTGTCATTAGACAGCCAAACAACAGACTTTATTTTTTACATTTTCTTCACCAAGTTTCAGAGAAATCATTCCTGTAGAAATCTCTGAGGTAGACACAAGCTCAAATAGGAGATGAAAATGGAATAGATAGTGTGGCAGTAACTCCTTAGCTTTATTACACAGCTCTGCCAAAGGAATGCTCTTGATGTTTACCCCAGAGAATTCACACTCCATAAATTGCAGGGGACCCTCACATTCCTCCGAGGAGGAAATAGTCCTGTTCAATGAGCCATCTAGAGACACTTCAGCCATGACAGTTAGTAGCTGTGCAGGATTTGGTTTGGTCAGCAAATTAGATAAATTGACTGAGTCCCTGGCTGAGCATGAAGTAAATTTTACTTCCCAAAACTCTAGACAATAGGAATGGAATAAAGCCAAGATGTACTGACAACGCAACGTATTCCATAAGGCCAGGAACTGAAGTGCGTTTATGAGTACTTACCTACATTCGATCTCTCTGGCACATTGGCATGGTAGTTTTCATGAAGAAACTCAGGCGGGTTGTCATTTATATCTTGAACTTTAACAATGAATTCAGAAGGTGGTTCCAAAGGTCTGTTAGTGTTTCTGTCTACCGCTTGTGCTGTGAGAGTGTACTGAGCTCTTTCCTCCCGGTCCAGTGTCTTTGTTGCGTGGATGTTCCCTGATTTGTCATCAATAACAAAAATGATTCCTGCTCCTTCACCTGAGAGAATGTATTTAATGTTTCCATCTCCAGAATCAATATCTGAATGAAGCTACAAAATGAGAAACAGACATACCTTAACAAGATGGTATACATTTCATCTATGTGTTTATGAAATTTAAAAGTTCACGAAATCAGTATCATTTCGGTTATCTTGTCTTACATCAGGCAATAATCCGTACTCGGGCACATGCTGTGAACACAGCTGCCCTGCATTCCGGGCAGCTGCCTGCACAGACCTGCGTAGCCAGGGCGCTACTGAGACCCAAGCTCTAAGATTTAAGGAAGAGAATATATGAGAAGATATCTAGAATAGGTTCTTTATTCAAATAAATTGGAAGAGCTGTTTTTGCAAAGATTGTGTATACTTCATATGAATCATATTCTACTAGGTTGCATGTAAAAAGTTGCAAAGTGACAGATAGGATGTAACAAATGAGCCAATCAGTGATTGCCAACTAGGTTTTAATTACAACCCCTTTAATATAAGAGAAGTAACAAATGCTTACTAAAGATTCTCACTTTCACAACCAATGCACACTTCAGTTTGATGAATGAGGGAAACATTGAGCCAAATTACAGATTTATTGCTTTTATATTTACTTCTACAAATTGCACAATACAAACCGTCTTTTAAACCAGAATGCCCAGAATGGTATTTGCTGTCATTGATCCTGTTCTCCAGTCTTTTGTGCTGAGGTTAAGTCAACGCAGTTCTGCTGACAATTTATGATTTAGCATATATACTGTTCTAGTTATGTATTTATATTCTGCTAGTATTAGACAATAACAGAATTAAAAAAATCAGTCCAGGATGTGTGTAGGTACACTTTTGCAGACAGATATATGTCTCTGTATATACATACCCCTCATATATTTAATTCCACTGATAACCTGAAAATGAAAAGATGAAGAGATACCTATTGAGCAGTACACTTTTACTAACCCCAGGAGGGTTAGACATTACATTTTTTTACAACTATTTTTAAAGACCCAGGAATGCTAACCAGATACGCTTGAGACATCTTGTTGCTCAGGTGGTTGCTGTGGTTCTTGCTGTTGTATTAAATAATAGCTTGTACACCTTCATTCAAAGACTGCTGAGATCAATGGAAAAATTTGTATTCACTTAGGAAGTATTTTGCTTAGAATCTTAATTGAGCTACAATCAAACGATTAATTCTAGGTGAACAAGTAGAAGCAGCTAATACAACAGAAAGGCAATGGCAAGAAAATAAAGTAACTCACAAAATAACAATACAAATTAATAATTATTAATCGGTGAATGAAAAAGAAATTATTTCTTACCCTTCCTACTAGTACAGGATCTGGTCCCGTGTACTCTTCTATAACAAAGAACTGATTCCACACCCAGCCTCTTTTTGAACGGTGCAGAACTTGTCCTTCTTTTCCTTTCTCATGGTGACCATGAAGTGATGGCCTTGTGTGGTTCATTTTTTCTGTAGTTATGGCATGGCTGTAATACAGCATGCCCAGGCAGATGAGAGCGGCATGTAAACAATTGTCCTCCTTCATTTTTGGTTATTTTGTAGGCACAGGAGTATCCAAGAATCTACCCCTTCCACCTTGGAAGTCAAAAAGTTTGGGGCTACTGAAAAGTTTCAGATAAAATGTTCTGCACATAGGATGCCACCACACATTAAACACATCACTTTAATGCTCTGCAGCTTCCCAGCTTAATTCCTGAAAGAAAGGAAAATGGAGAAGATTGACAGTTATTTTTATGTCTCTGAGGTGCAATAATTTTTTTATTAAGCAAAATAAGACTACCTTGGGAAATTTCAAGATAATAAGATTAAATTGTATTAATAATTATGAAATACTGACTAATGAGCATATTTAGAGTTTTGCTACGTTTTAATACCGTCTTGTAAAATCTCCTGACTTGCTGATTAGGGCATTCCTTTGGAATTTGAAAAACAGAGAATCATATTCTCTCATGATCCTTCCAAATGGATTTAGTCCAAGATGCAAGGTAACTGTAGAAATATCTAATTTATACCTAAGCCCTCTTTGGAGCTTAGTTATAAGCCTTAGATGTAAGCCATTAAGCCATAGGTTTAGATATAAGATAGATACCAAGATACTTGCTTATCAAGAATTGAACATTTCTACACATGCCCGGAAAAATGCCGTTTCACAACCAACAGATTTTTATGCTGAAAATAACTACCAACGTTTTTCTAGGCCTGAGCAGTATCTGAGAGAACTCCAAGGACCTACATTTTGGATTTAGACCCTTGAAGTAGCCCTTCTGCCTCCTTCTGAGGATCAAGTCATCAAAACAGAGAAGCAGCATTGATTGCCAATTCTGCTGTCTTTGTGCTGGTGACAATAAATGCCATAAATCAATAAAAACATATCCAGATACCTTTGATACTTCAGTAACTGATTTGGCTATTTATTCCTATTTTCCCTGTGATTTAAATTACCAGAATTGTATTGATTTCTTACTTTCTAATAATTCTTTAAAACACTAGGTCAAAATTAATATTTGAAGCAGAAATTGTGTAACACAGTGAAACCTGAACTGAGGTCTCTACCTCCAGCAGCTAGCAATCCATCATAAAGGGCACTTTGACTTATCCCTGGGGTTTCTAATATATTCTCCTTCAATCTTAGCAGAACAGCCAATTTTTATAAAGTCCCTATGATGTTTGTTTCAGCTTTCAGTGTAATTCACTTTACTCTTCTGCAAGATACTAATAAAACACTCATTGTTATATTCGTACAGGCATATGTATAAATATATGCTACCATCTTCTTTAAAGCAGAATGATTTTCTATGAGAAATAAGGAAATCTTACTTACAGTATTTGTAGCAGAGAAAAATGTGAATATAGGGAAAAGCTTGAGCCTACATCACATTCTATAACTGCAGCAACAGATAAACATCTCACTGGTACCAAACCCACTCATCTTGGGATGTCTTTCTAAAATCCTGAGCAGTCGTGGCTTCTCAGCCCCATTCCTTTGCACAGTTACATAAAAATACCCAACCAACATTGACAGACAGGGGTTTCTAAATAAGTAATTCATAAATAAGGAATGAAATATTTGTTCTGTTTCTTCAAAGAAAGATAAGTTTTTATTTTTATTTTATTGAAAACGGAAATCACCTCAATTACAATATCATTACAACATCACTACAACATTAGGTCTGTGGTTTTAGAGCTCATTTTGTACCTCCATTTTGTTGAGGGGTAAAAATAAGGTAGGACTTAAAGGACCTGAAAACTGAGATTTAACTTATTTTGGAAGTGGCTTAAATACAAAAAGCCTTTCAAAACTAGTTATTATAGTGGCTTTCTATGATAATAGTTAATTCTAAAAGCAAAGGACACTTTCTCCCCCCGCACCGCGCCCCAGTTTTGCATAGAAAAAAATAAAATTGAAGCACCTAGTATGCAGTATTTATTTGCCAAGCTTCCCTATCATTTAACTTTGTTAAACTTTTTAAATACAAACCATCCCACAGATGTAAAATGAGTCATTCTGTCCTGTTTAGTAAACACCTCCGGATTTACCTTCTCGTGGCAGGTATAAATCTAATCCCACAGCAAGCAGGCTCCGAGCTTTCCTCTTTTGACTGCCTTGTCTGCAGAAATGCATTGATGTTAGCAAATTCTACATATTAAGGCCAGTTCAGTCTGCTTCATAATTGCATTCAGTTAATCAATGGCACTGCCATCTCAGATATAGTTTGCTATGGAGTGTCCTTTGAGCCAAATAGTTTTCAACGCCATGGCCAGTAAAGCTAATCACGATGGACAAGTACACCTGCTATAGGGATCTATAGTGTGTTGCTCGTTTGCAGCAGTTAGATGTGCTTGGGCTTTTGGACTGTTAAGTGGGGTCTACGTGCTCCAAACAGAAATGAAATAGGAAGGTACGCCCAGACAGCTGTGCATTTTTAAACCTGCTCTGAAAAAAAATGTAAGCAAACTGCTTACACAAATAGATTTTGGAGGCATTTGAAATTAAACTCACTGATCGTTATTCTTCATTAACATCACATAATGATCTTAACAATGAAAAGAAGTAAACAAATATGACCAGTATTCCCAAACTTCTCAATATTGTTATGTAAATCTGTAAACACTTTATAAAGATGCTTAACTATAATGGAACAGCCAAGCTAATACATATGCTGCTTACTATCAGCCATTCGAGCGTGAAGTGCTGGAAACAAAATATTAATAATACATCCAGGCTTCATTTACTAGTAAGGATTTAAAGAAAAAATGGTTTGGTACCTTTTGTTTTATCCTCTGCATGTACGTCTATAGAGAGGAAGCAATAACACTACATATCTTCAAGATAAAAAACCCTGTTATCTCTCTCCTACTACTTGGGCTAAAAAAATATTCACTAAGGCTGTTTATGGTAATTGCTTCTGTTTTGAGTTATGATGAGAAAGGACTCCATGCTAGTAATACCAACTTGGCTCTTTAGTAAGTGACCTACTGCTACACAGGCTGCAATTAAAGCTGGAGCTGCAGGCAACAAGGTTTCCCTTGCCTCCTCGTGCCCCTCTCACCTTCTCCCTTCCTGAAGTTCTTACTCTGTTCAGTTCCACTGTGATTGCCACAGCAGTGAGCCCTCTGACTCCTATCAGTGCAAGAAAAGCTAATAGAATTAATCAACACAGTTCAGCTCAAGTCTATGAAAATACTTCATAGTACAGTTTGGTACATAGGTACAGTTTGGCTTTTTAGAAACTACTTTCTTCCTAAAAGGCAAGGTGCACAAGATGCTCTTAAGTTCAAACTAAAATAAATGCCATTAAAAAAAAAAAGCAGTATTATTGACAAGAAAGAAGTCTTTTTTAAAAAACAAAACCAATCTACTTTATGTTTTAGTGTTAGCTGCTGAAAGCCTACCGTTTCCTACTTCTTCAAGCAGAAAATATGGAAAAGCAGCTAAACAATTTATAAAGCCATTTATTTTATCTTGTGGAAAAATACCTCATAATCCTGTAAGCACGGAATACAGATCTGAGGATGGCAATCGCCGCAGCTGCCTGGGCTGCTGCTCTGGTGAGTGCTACAAATTCTCTGTGTGCAGCACTCTTATTCAGACACTGCACAACACAACACAGGTAGCGGACTGTCAGAATCATTTGCTGTGAATATTTCCAGCCTTTTTTTAAAAAAATCACAATCTTAGAGATATCTTCAACATGATTGTTATTTCTGCGCATAGTTTATATTCCTCAACTACAGCAAAGCACATCTCAGTGGGCAGTTTACTAAACTGCAACACCCTGTTTTCTTTCCACGGTTGTTTAGAATTGCACAACATGTAATTTTGAAATCTTAAGTTTTCCTAAAAAATCTGTAAGAAAAATTTGCTTCTCATTTCCTTAAATGCAGTGCATACAAACAAATGCTGGTGATTTTGGCAGTGAGTAATAGCTCCATTAGGGATAAAGGGGAAACGAGTTGACCAGCCACCACACATGATCAAATCACATCAGAGAGGTACATGAATGCAATGACGTTCCCGAATGCCGCTCATGTTAGTTGATCAGCTGAGGTATACAGGACTGCGAAATGTTAAAAAAATATCTAGTCCCCACTCTGAAAACCAACACACACAGGTGTATACAGAAGATGTTTGCATGGAGATAGAAGATCTCCCTAAATAATTGTGAGAGCATGCCTTCAGGGTACTTCTAGCTACATAGATATTTTGTCTATGTTTTGTGCTGGTAGGTGCTACTTAGTTCTGGAAATGCAAAGCTAGTAAGTCTCAATTTTAACATAAGAAAGCTCTGTTCTTCTACTGTTAGATAACAAAACCCATCAATATTCCTAATGGAAATACGCTATTCAACTAATTTAAGACCACATCTATCATGAACCTGAAAAGTGATGTAACCACGTCCCCAGACTGCAGCACGGAGCAGAGCTGGGGTCTCGACTGCTCCCCGAGGACTCAGCTCTGCTCCCCGTGCCACCCTCGCGCGAGGGACCGCAAAGGGCAGAGCCTCAGCACGCAGCCCAGCGCAGGGACGGCGTTACGGGGTCATCCCTGCTCTAACGGGCTGAGCTACAAAGTCAGTCTGCTCTACAAAACTTCGCAAACAAAGTTGAATGTCTGCTTACAGATGACTAATAGACAAAAATAAAGACCCAGCAAAGATTATTTTAATGACAAGGCCAGTCACGGAAGTGAAGTCTAGCCAATTTTAAATCTCTTTCGTTATATTTATAGTAAAAATAATCCCAAACATTCATGCTGACTTCCTGTGTGCTATTAAATGACCATATGCCAAATTATAATAGACTAAACAATTTTTCTGATTTGTCTCGGACGTAACTTCTGGATGATACATTTGGCAGAAGGCAGTCAAGAGCAAAGTGTAGCAATATAATAATGGATGATTATGTTCTGAAATGTTTTGCAAAAGTATCCAAGTAAATATAGCAAACTCCCAGTCCAAACGGGATTTTAGCTGTAATTAGAATTGGCTGAAAAGACAAATGATTTATTTTACAATAATTTTATCATCAGACAAGGAAATGAATAGTTTTTTAATGACAGAATAAATATTGGATCATATTAGTTCTGAGTTAAGAGTGCCTGAGTTTTGGGGCTAAGGAGGGAGCCCGGGCACGGTGGCGGCAGTGGGGGATGTGCTGGGGCAGGGGCTCTCCTGCCTGAGAGCGGGCACAGCAAAGCCAACAACAGCTGGGCTTTTTTCTGCCGTTGGGACAGGGCTGTTCTGAGCAGCCTCAGTGCTCATTCTCCATGGTTTAACTTTAATGGTTAGCTCAGAGACTTTCTTCCTAGAATACTCTAATCAGGGTCATGAAAAATGAGCAGTTCACGTGGAAAGAAGGTAGGAAAAAGATCTCCAGATCAGATAATCAGTTGAGTCCCACATGAGCCCATACTGGTTAATCTTCAGGGCATATCACGAATTTAACTACTTTGAAAGTTTTTCATAAAATACACAAAGTGAGGGATGTGGAATAGTTCTGTGCACAACTGTTTCATTTCTGATGTGCATTGATGAATGTATGCAGAGCAGTGTGAATGCAGGAGTTCAGTCTGGCATGTATTTTATCCTCTTGTAGATTGCTGTATTCAAATACTTGATGCCTAAGTATTTTCAATAACTTGATATAAATTAATATGAAAATAGTTTTGAAGGATACTAGTTCTTGCTGCAGAAAGATATTCAGCCCTAACCAGTAAGTTTCGCACATCTTGATAACCTAATATTTGGTTTTATTTTTTTTCCTATTTAACAAAACTTTGTTCTCTTCCTTGACTCATTTCAAGAAAATGGTACATAAAGGTAAACAAATTGCCTGGTCCTTTTTGTTTATGAAAGAAGATAAAATACTGAGAATCAGTACCTACCACATTTAACTTAATTCTCTCAATTACTTTTCCATTTTAGACGGTTCTGCATTATCAGACCAATTTTTGAGTAGTATTTATCTTGTATTCACTGTACAGCACACTTGTTGAAAGGAAGGCATCTCATTTTAATTACAAGAAATAATGTGGAACATTTTGAGATTTGCTATACAGCATATCTAGTTTGCATGACACATACAGCAGAGCCAGTTCTTAAATCCTTCAGTCCTGAAAAATGCCAAACCTTCTGTGAGATTCTAGGTACCCTAAATCTGGACAAGACTAGAATTAGGATTATTGCATTTTTCCCCTGGAACTAGAGCATGCTTGATTTTTCCTTGATACAACTACTTAGGTGACATGCAGAATTGAGAAAGGTGCGACACTGGTGTATCAAGGTCTACTTTACATGGAACAAGCTGAACTGCAGAATAAGACAGTATCACGTTCTTTTAACTCTCAGCTGCAGCCCAGCAGCTAAGAGCGTTATGCCTGTCTTTTCAGTCAGGAAATCATCCCATTAGGAGATGGATTTTTGCTTCCTCAAATGACCCCCTTCTCCTAGGGAAGCAGTGGGACACAGAGTTCTACTCATACACCAGAAGAGTTCCTTAAGTGCCAGGACCACAGCCTTTACTCATCACATTCAAAATAGAAAAATTAAAGGACTCCATACCCAGCAAATTGTCTTTATGAATATGAGTAACTCCATGAGACCAGTCATGTCTATGTGTATCTACTAAGAAATGAGCATTAAAGGCCAATATGCAGTAGTCTAATGTAAAACGTTTGTTTAAATGACAAGAGCTCTGATATCTGATACAGGAGAAGATTTTCATTCTGTAGATGTATCTAGTAAATCTCATTTTTCCCAATGTGTAATCCTAAAACAGACTGCCAGCAACTAACTCTCTGTGAGCCCTTCTGAAACACTGAATCTGTCTTCTTGTTGAAGCATATTTCAGGTCTCACTGGAGCGAAAAGCAAATAACCTTCATCTGAATGCAAATTGATATAAATCTTTTGTGTCATTCACAAAACATAATTAGTCTTATGAGACAAAAGCATTTAGTCTCGAAAAGGAAATTTTTCATATTTAAAGTTACTTTGAAAAAAAATTATTGTAGTTATTCCACTAAATACTGAAAACCTCACACTCCCCAAATTCACACTCTGCTGGTTTGCATGGGATCATGATGCCATTGTAAAGGATTACAATAAGTTGCAGTTCTGCAGAGCCATATGTATATATATATTTTTACATATGGTGTGCAAACAGCCACGATTACAGGGTATCCTACTACAGAGGGATTCTAGGTCATGGGAAGATTTGTATGTACTAAATACATAAATAAAATCTTTACAGAATTGGTGGTTTTCATCTTCAGCAACAGAAGTTACCTTAAAAATGCTAAGTAAGTTTTGTAGAATCCTATTCCGAGTTCTGTAGAATCTTATGAAAGGAAATCTTAATCCTTTGCATTTTTAAATTATGTTTTATAGCACTGTATTGGATTACTGAGACGTTTAAAGCCAATAATCCCCAGCTGCTCCAAAGAATAGTTTTTGAAATGTAGCCATATTTCCCTGTAGCAGCTTTGAGACTCAGTATTAGAAAACCATGGACAGAGCCATAAAATGATGGCTCTTTGAAAACAGAAGTCATTTTGCAGGAAAGAGGAAGAAAAATAACCTCCTGACTAATATGATGTGGTGTATCCTTCAGTATACACCCCTGAAATCATCATGGAAGGAGTATTTTCACCGGGCTTTGATTTATTTGTACTCATTCAAGAAGAGCGAAATCGCTATTTGGTGTACCTCATATAAAGCAGTAGAAAGTGGGAAGACGGTACATTATGAAGTGAATGACACAGAAATAAGCCTGAGAGAGTGATATTAAAAGGTTTGGGAAATGAAAAATGGCTGTAAACAGAGTTTTACATTTACTCGCTGCCCTGGGGAGATCCACTTAAGATAAATGTGACAGAGGCTGTCTGTTTTTAAGCATAAACTCTACAGGAAAACAACTAGCATAAGAAAGGTAGTCTTATTAAAGAACATGGTGATTGATAGAGTCATTTGAAGTAATGACTAAGCTCTTGGTAGAGTTTATTTTAAACAGTAATTGTGTTCCTGTGCATCTCGGACTAACTGGAATTCTCATAATTTCCTGTATACTCGAAGGCCAATATAGCTGCAGCCTGTGTGCCTGCTAGTTTCAATACAGTTTGCTATTGTGTAAGTGGCTATAAGTGACACCCCGAGGAGGAAATAAATGACTACTAAAGTCAACTTACTTCCAACTACTAACAGTGTACTTACATGCTAAGTCAACCCTGAATTGTTTTTCTCTCTAAGATTTTATATTTGTGAATGGCTAAATGACACTTGTGCTGTGACTGATGGTCTGTTTGGTTTATGCCAAAAATGAGACAGGAAGTCAAGATGAAGGAGTGATAACTGAAAACCTATGAAAAACTAATGACTACAGGCAGGCCTATTCAGCTACCAAACCAAACCAGAAGGAACTCCAACAAGCAATCCATTTCTGTTCTGATCTATAATCTCTTGCTGAAGGGCTGACAGCCTCCATGCAATCAGAAATCTAAACTGAATCTGTGGTATTGTACTTACAGCTTCATTTCTAGAGGCAGCTTCAGCAGTGCTGCTGAAATGCCAAACTATTATAGCATCTTGTGTGGTCTCTATATGACCAATGCGTTCCTCTACAAAACGTTTTTCCACTTGGAATATAATTCTACTAGACTGCTTGATCCCCTGGTCCCCTTCAATTTGGTCTCCCTCAAGTAGGCAAGTTTCTGCCAAAAGATTGCCACTTCAGAAGCACATGCAAAACAGCCTGACAGCATTTTGTTTGAGTCTAGCAACCATTGTGGCTCTCATTTAGAGAGGTTCACATAATTAGATTCTCTGTGACACTTATCTTTATAAAACCTGACAAGTTAGTGAATTACTAAGAGTCTCTTTCAAATACATTTGCTAGAGAAAGAAAGGTGAGAGCTAAATTTCTAATCAGAATCTTCTCCTTTTCTCAGTTTTCTTGGAGCTGCAGAGGGAAGAGTTCAGATCCTTCAGCCACGCACATGTAAGGTCCTTTTTGATAGTTTGCTTAACTGTTCCAGTTTAGTGCAAATTTCTTCCATAAAGAGTATAAAAGCCACTTTGAGATTTTTTGAATGAACAATTGAATCAATAATTAATTTTTTCATAGGCAGAGATTGCCTGTGAAGAGACCTATTTTGGCTCAATAGCATGAGACAATAACATCAGAATATGCAAACACATTCCTAATACAGAGTCAATAGCTCTAATAAAGGAGACCATAACTGTTTAAGTACCTAATGAGAAGCTACAGCTGAAAGAACCAAAACTGCAGATTTGTTATTTACAATCCATTAAATCACAAGATCATAATTCAAACAATATTTGCATGAGTATCTTCTGAGATGTCTTGTTGTAAGTAGTCACCACAGAAAATTTCCATTCAACTTAAACTATAAGCACACAAACACAAAGAAAATAACACCTTCATCAGATAAGACCTTCCCTTTGGCTTCCAGTGCAGCCTGACCTGCTCTGAGCACAAATCAGAGGAACTATCTGTATTTTCGGTGTTCCAAAGCTATAAGGACTAATTCCCAGCATTACAATACAAAACCCAAAATGCAGCAAGTGGTGCTAAGGTAATAACTTGGATTCTAAGCATATAAATAGCACAAACACACACATACACAAAAGGACAGGCTTGTCAGCTTGTAATTAAAATTTGTTTTTCATGCAAATGATACATTTGCAAAAAAGGGCAAATGATTCAGTATATTTTGCATGAACATAATTCATTTTGAGTTAAACCTGTTCATGAGATATTTCAAAACTGGTCATATGAAACACTAATACATGCCAGAGATTATGGACTGGCACTATTTCTGCCTTGTAATTACAGATGATTGTGACAAAACACTTCATTTCTATTCGTCTGACAGAAACTATTAAAAGCAATAGTTTTAAGACAGTGCCTTGCTTCAGCGGAACAATGTTTGGTGCTGTGATATCATGCAGGAAAGACAAAATTTTAGTATCTTGACCCTATTGCTGTTCTTGCATAAAAGCCCTAGTTTTAGAAACTGATGTCCCATAGAAAGCTCATTATGGGAAACTGGCAAAAATGGGCATTTGTTTAATCAGATTAGTGTTATTCATAGCTGAGGCTATGAATCAGCTATAATTACATGTATTTTGGAAGTGCATTATATGTTTTGGAGATATAAATACCTTTTAATCACCATTTCTCTGATATCAAGGGCAAGTCTTGACCTTAAGAGTACAACAATGAGGACTTGTAGCATATATCTGCAGCTTAGATGACCAGTCTTAGATTTCTGCCTCTCAGATAGCCAAGGTCTTGTTTAACCACTGGGACAGTATGAAAGTACTTAAGCACGAATGAATGTGTGTTCAGTCAGGTAAAGCTTTCACTTCCCATTTAATGACAGTTTTTTCCCTAATGAAGACCACTGAACTGCTACTTAAAAATGAACTTCTGAAAAAGAAAGAGGAAAACAACTTGACACTTGGTAGAACTGCTGAATTGAGAACAGTATAATTTTTGGAATTACCTTAATATGACGCAAGTACAGGAGAAAGAATTTATATTCATAGAAGAAAAATAGAGGCCAATAACAATAATAACAAGAATCAGCATATGTGTGTATATATATATATACACACACATATATGTTAAAAAGATTGAAAGCTTCAGTCGATAAGATTAGGCATTTTTTTTTCACATCAAATATACCCTTACATTCAGCATATTTTCTACCAAAATATTCTGTTCCAAAAGTTGTTGGGGTGATATCACTATTTCAATCCAAGCAATTTCCTTTGAAGTCTCCCATAATGGTGATTAAATAAATTGCTCTTGGAGTAATTATGTTTTTCCTGGAAAAGGATCTATTAGGGTAAAGAGAGATGAGAGAGCCTGTTACCAAACATAATCTTTTTAAATGCACTGGTACTTGTTACATTTATTTGAAGAAGGATGAAATACTTAGAAACTTTGGACCTTTTTAGTTTTTGTGAAGGAAAAGTCAACTTGACAGTTGAAATAAGAAGCCAACTAAAATGACTGCTGACAGTCTTGGGAGTGCAGAGAGAAAGAAAATGGAAGTTGTGTCAATAGAAAGCTTTTAAAGACCATACATGTTAAGCCCAAGGGAGCTACTGTGAACTAGAAGCCCAAATTACCATGTTAGAAGCAAGGAGCTGGTGGACAAGATGAAGGTGACTGAAAGCCCAAGACTAAAGAGCAAGGGTATTGTATCAAATGGCATTCTCCACACGAGCACAAATGCATCATGCTTGCAAGAGCTTGAGGCTTCAGAGACCAGGTTACTACAGTTCTGTTCAGAAGGTTCTGTGCATGGCAGTTCATCAGATCAAATACTTCTCATCTCTGTGAATGTCATCATTTTTGATAGAGAGAAATGAGGCTTTCACAATTCCAAGTAACTTCCAAATACGTAACTTCATGTTTCATCTGTACTTTTCCTCTTGCTTACAAGCCAGGCTAAAATTGTTAGTTGTAGGGTGTTGAGTGTACCATGACTTTCATTTGTTTGCTTTTTTTTTTCAGATTATGTTTTTTTTTAACTTTGCTAAAGATTCCCGATTATTTGTGGAAATTTGCTGTGTACTTGCTAAGCAACCTGTAGCATCCACTGATTTAACCATCAGAACAGGCTGACATAACCCTATACCTTGTTCTCTGGTCTAGTCTGGTATCTCAGACTTCACAGAATTTAAATGCAATACAGATGTGTCATGGTTTAACTCGAGCTAGCAATATAACTATGATAGCCACTCTCCCACTCCCACCCTCCAAATAGAGGAGAGAATCAAAAGGGAAGGGAAAAACTTGGATTGAGATAAACACGGTTTAATAAAATCACAAAATACTAATACACCACTAGTAAATACAGAATCATAGAATCATTTCACTTGAAAGAGACCCTCAGGATCATCGAGTCCAACCCTAACCTAACTCTAGCACTAAACCATGTCCCTAAGAACCTTATCTAAACACGTTTTAAACACCTCCAGGGACGGTGACTCCACCACTGCCCTGGGCAGCCTGTTCCAATGTCTGACAACCCTTTCTGGGAAGAAATATTTCCTAATATGCAATCTAAACCTCCCCTGGCACAACTTGAGGCCATTTCCTCTTGTCCCATCACTTGCTACTCGGGAGAAGAGACCAACACCCTCCATGCTACAACCTCCTTTCAGGTAGTTGTAGACAGCAATAAGGTCTCCCCTCAGCCTCCTGTTCTCCAGGCTGAACAGCCCCAGCTCCCTCAGCCGCTCCTCATCAGACTTGTGCTCCAGACCCCTCACCGGCTTCTATTTTATACATATATATAAAATAGAAATAGACTATAAAAGATACTCAATGCAATTCCTCACAAACTCTGTCCACACCAAGCAGCCAGTCCCAGGAAACAGCACCAGGTCCCAAAGCCGATCCCAGAGACAGAAAATAGGAAAAAAGGCAGAAAGGCCCAGAGGCCTCTGCAAACAGCAGGATGGCAAAAGGCCAAACTAGAAGTCCTGAACAGAACTCCCCCAGCTCCAGCAAAAAGAGCAAAGAAGGTGAAGAAGTGAGAGTGAGACCAGAAGATCCCAGTTCTCCTTAAATATGAAGCATGATGCTAATGGGATGGAAAAAAAAAAATAACTTAAAAACATTAACTCTGTCCCGGGGTGTTATCTCTTGTTCTCAAAGTCCAAATAATGATGGTGCTAGCTATGAAAAGCATGAAACTGCATGAAGAAAATTAACTCATTTTCAGTCAAACCAGCACAGGAAGCTTGCTGGTTTTGTTCACATTACAAAGAATCTGGAGTTGTTCATTTAAAAGCCTATGCAAAATTTCAGTGGGTATGTTTTTGTTTGTGTATAATGCTGAACACTGCCATCTTCCTTTTTCCTTTAAATCTCTTCAGTAAATAATATATGGTTGCATAAGACTAACCCATATGGATTAGTATTTTAATTTCTTTATGGTGTATTTACAATATCACATACAAGGGTAGTGATATAGTGCTCTTTGACAATGCCAACCCTATCTTTCCTTCCTACTTGAAAGACCAAAAGACAGTGTTTTCAACTCAAAAACTCACAAGAGTAAACAAAAGCAAAAGAAATTATTTGGTACCATTTGTACTTCACCTACAATCAAAAATAGCTTTCTGGAAATCCAGTGGTCAGAGAGAATAAAGCACCAGACAGGCACCAGCTGGAAAAACTGGATCTGGGGATTCATCCAAGAACTGGGAACATCTCTCTGAACAGACAGACATATTTCGTGTTCAAATGTAATGGCTGTCAGGGTAAACATCGCTTTAAAAATTTTAACTTTTGTTTTTCTTTTTTTAACTCTTTGTGCAAGTTTTCTGGGCCCCTTCTGGCTTAAGCTTCAGTAAGTGAGCTTAGAATCAGACCCAAAGAATGATAAATATATATTATAAGCAAGAAGAACTCATTATGAAGGTCATACACAGGTACTTTTATTATTCTATGCTATTTGTAAACACAGCTATAACTAAACCCAACTATAATACATGACATGGATGATTTTGTAAGAATAAGATTGCTAATATGAATCTTTACTAAATGCTTATTTAATAATGGAGTTTCATTAAATAGTGTAAAAAATAATTTTCCATGCATAACATGAACTAGAATTTCAGAGCTTTGCAAGCCAGTGAAAAGGTGTTACCATTGCTTGCAACATGCCACAGGCTCTGTGTGAAGCTGGCAGCACAGCCCTCAGGACCCATTAGGACTTATTAGGCTTCACTGAGACTTGTTTTGGCCTGCCTGGGGCTTGGTTTTGGTTATTTGGCTGTAACAGGTTATCTAAGGACTAGGTGACTGTCGCCTCATTTAATTCGACTTTTTTGCTTAGCTTTGGATGGCTATGTGTTGTAATACAGTTGGATTATGTATATAGTAGTAATGAATAGATAAGAATGAACTATGGCCCTCGAATAAAATGCAGCATAGAGACAGGCATGGGATGATGTGAGGAGATTTGAAAGTCTAGGTACAAGATGATAGTGGAGGCCCCAGGGCTGTAAACTGCTCACTAGAGGTCAGCTACTGGCCACTGAACGAATGCAACCTTGGAAGCTCCACAAAACCAATTTTAGAGACATAACAGACAACAAAGGACAATATTCAATATATGTAAACCACATCGTTCACAGTAAAACTGCATGTAATGTGGAACTACAGAAAAATGAAGAAAGTGCAAGGTGTGGAGAGGTAGAGGATATTAGCAAACATAAAAATGACTCCAGGTGGATTCTGGACTAAGGAGGAAGAAGGAACCATCATTGTATTGCTCTGGGTCGCAGGGGCCCTCCATCCCCTTCCTCTCCCGGGGCCATCTGCCTGAGAGGCAGCTGATGCTGAGTGTGACACCAGAGAAAGGGTAGACACTAGAAAGGCTGTGTGTATCATTTGAACGGTACATAACTTGTGTAAGAGCCCAACATGGGTGAACTGATAATTCTTTGGTTAGACTGTTAAGATATTAAGCTAATAGTATATTCTTGGGTTTATATAGGTTTTGTCCCTTTGGCCTAAATGAGCTCCACAAGCTATAGCATAATAGACTGGTGGAGACCTCAAGCAGCCTAGTCTGAACGTGGATGCAACACACCATATCCGCTCACACGCAAAGTAGCTCAGTCAAACAAAAGACAGTGTTGTCAACCATGTGTGAGCTCACGTTAAAGGAAAGAGAGTCTGTGCTGAAAGGAGGTAACAGCATGTGGGGAGCAGAAGTAACGTAGATAATGACCAGGCCAACAGAGCACAATCTCTGCTTAGGGGAGTTGGTTGTGACAGTTATTAAACCATTACCATTCTATTCTTTGCTGGGAAGTTTTCCCACTTAAACATTTAATTGATCTTTAGATTTGTTAAATGAAACACTTTTTAGGCACATCAAATCACTAGAGATCTACAAGGAGGAAAAGAGGTCATTCCATTTGATGCGACCTTTCCTGAATACACAACCATTGTATTATTCTGTTTATCCTGCAAGCAGCAAAGTAGCGGTAGCCACTGGGTCACTAGCTTTACAGTGAAACAGCACAACACAGTCTTTGTTGAGCTTTCCTTGGAGTGAGTAATTGTGATTCAGTGACAGGCTGTTCCCTGGGATGGGGCTGTTCTCTCCTGCGCCTTACGCAGGGCAGGGAGGCAGAGCAGACAGAAGCGGTACCTTTGGACATGTGAACTGAAGAACATAGCAGTGAAGTTTGCAGTTAGTAACCAGTCTTGAAATGAACTGCTCATTAGTGAGCGCTAAATGTTTGTGCAAACACATTCCCTTTAAAAATTAAGAGAAATATTTTTCTCTCCAACGTTATGCTACTTATCTATGTTGCTCACAGTGAAAGTATGAAAACAGGAGGTTGAGGGAGGGTCCTTTGCTTGGTTGGTTATTTTTGCTTCAGTGGAGCCTCAGTTCACAAAATATAGCTTATAGCATGAAACTAAGCCAACACAGCCAGGAGGCCTCTCCGGGTGTCCACGCTTTTGAAGTTACATAATCTGTTTTTCTATTTTGAGGGGAAAGAAGGGGGAATGGGAGGCCAAGTACCCAAGTTCTCCTGTAAAAGTGGGTATAAACCTGTGAAAGTACAAGGGGATCAGATCCCAGAACCATGACTTTTCAGTATTTTAGGCCATTGTTTCTAAAAGAATATCATGTTCATAAACAGAATCAGAGAATACCCTGGAGGGTCAGTCCTGTATTTGATTCCAAAGATTATGTTGGCTCAGAGTTCCCCTTTTCTGGCCTCTCCTGTTATCCCATTGAATTCATTAGAAGGTTGTGGCTACCGGCCAAAAGAAATGGTTAATGCATCCCAGAGCCCATATTGTTTGAAATACCTTCTAAGACAGGAATTTATAGCATTGCTATAATAAAACTCAGATTTCAACATTAAAGTATAAATCTGTGTTCTTGCCACGCATACCAGAATTATATAGAAAATGTGAACCACGAAACTCCCAGGAAATTAGGAAAATATGCACGAACATCTAGAAAGAGGCAATTAGGACTTTGCTATACCTTTTAGAGTAACCTTAAGCAAGAGATAAATCATGTATGATGTTACAGGTAGTGGCAATGGACCTAAAAGAAATGCCATTGAATCACAAATCCTTTGTCTTTGCCACACTGAAGTACAGCGATTTTAGACTGGTCTAGAGCAGTTACTACCTTAGGTAAGAAAAGCTGGGACCGAGTCCTGATTCCACCCTTGCTTTGCCCCTCCATGCCTCTGCCCATCTCCAAGAAGGTTAGTTTTTATTTCGATGTAGCTGTATAGTGTGCCCTATTCTGTTCTCTTTTATGTGTGTTTGTTATTATGCATTCAAAGTATAATGAAATATGTGCTTTCCATCCCAAAAGAGTTCATATTAATCTTCTGCAGGAATTGCTTTTATAGACAAGAAACCGTATAGCTTTTTCCTGTAAAGGAGTAGAAGTACAGACTTCGCCTAAAACCTTGGAACAAACCTTCATTTATGAGACGGGAATCATTTTTATTCCACTACATGAATTCAGTGGGCTGCCACAGGCCAGTCATAATCTGTTATTGTTTCCCTGCAACCTTGTACTATTAATTTTTCTTTTTAATGAACTGTCCAGTCTAGTTTAGCTATGGGAACTATGATGGAGCTGCAATATAAATGGTTTATGTCATGCCTTTGTCAAAAGGCTTTCCCCTACAGCACTAGAATGTAATTGAAAAGCCATTTTGAAAGAAAGTAACTGAATGGTTGCAAATGCAGGTTGTCAGGCATAAGTGGGAAAATCCTTTGCGTTACATTAGATTTTACCAATCACAACTTCTGCGCTTTTATTAGTGTTTATACAGATTAGTAAAGCCGCATAAATTGCATATGTTTGCATGGTTATATTAGTAGGTATTCCTGAAAGATACTGAAGCCATTTTTAAGTTTTTCTTCAACTGTGACTAACAATGCAGTAATTGGTTTGGTTAAATACCTCAAAATAATTAAATACATTACATTTTGTTTTATTTTATAGCATACAGAATATGCCTGTTTGAGACAGCACGCTAGCTTCTGAGTGGAATTCAAGACAGTTTTTGTTGCATATGAAACTCTGAATGCCTCAGCAGATAGTAATCTTTTTATATATAATGCATATGTACAAGACACATAATTTAGTATTCTCTTATGCTTACTTTTTCCAGCCCCTGATCTGTGTGTTTGTTCTTGGAAGCAGGATGGTGTATGTTTTAATAAATGCTATTATGCTTGTTTCTGTTATTAAAACACAAAGACAGCAACTGTAGAGAGCATTTATGGTTAAAGCTGACATCATTTTTCTCAACAAATCTCCATCAAAATTCTTTCTGACAGACTTTGCTTTATCTTTTGGTTTACATTTCTCACCTTTAAAATAACTACGGAAATCTTGTCAGAAATAAATTTTATCAGAACACATTTTTCACAACTAAACCCAAAATATTTGAAGTTGTTTTGACTCATAGTAATTGGATATTAGGTGATTTTTTTTTTTTTTTAGTCAATATATCAGCCTCTTAACACCTTTTTCTCCTCTTATGTCCCATCTCTGCGTTTTGTGCAGTGCAGCCTCTCCTTTGCTCAGGTAAATCTCCTGCTTTGGGGGAACCTCAGGAGTTTGCTGTGACAGCCCAGCGGGCAGAGCACATTGCAGCCCAAACAGGGCCGGGATTTCCCAAAACCTGGGAAAATGCAGAGCTGAGTGTTTGATGACCCAGTTGTTTCAACATTTGAGCTGAAACAAACTTCTTGTCGCTGAGGCCTGAATTTCAGTTCAGGTAAAAGTTGTTTCCAACAACAAACTGCACACTTCAACAAAGCCAAGATTCTTTCGAGGCAACAGTGCCTTCATACAAATAATTTTCTATTAAAAAGCATATAGGAAAATCTAAAATGTCCGTATTATGAGGTATTGTGACTATAAGAGATAAGACAGTGTGAACATATTTCCCATCTTGGTGTCTTTTAGAAGTCGTCTTAATTTATAACAAAATAATCATTCTTTGTTGTATCCATTTGACCACAATGTATTTTAGAATTACTCTAACAATATTTCCAAAGGTGTTTTAGCTCAAGCAAGTCTTGAAGAGTGCCAGCAACGCAGAGGTGACAAATTCAGACTCCATCTCGTTACACAGACTATGTGAAATGAGAGTGACACAAGCAGATTGCTCTTCTTAACATTTCACTCTCAGGCTTTAAGAAGAGCCTCAGGATTTGTTGTACTTTGGAGCATCATCCTACTAAAATCAAAGGTTTTCCCTCCATATATGAGCTTATTTCAGACTACTAATATTAATCCAAAAATATACGCAATAAGCTAATCCTGCAGATATACTAGGTGTTTGTTCCATGTTGTAGTTCTGTGGGTTGAAGTTGAGAATGCAAAAATTCAGGTCTTAATACCTATGTAAACGTCTACCTGTATAGAAGTGAGATGCGTAATACAGGTTAAAGCAGGCAATTGGATACGTAACACTTTCTGTTCAGATACAGAGGCCTCGTTAAATGTGCTAGCACTGTCTTAAGACAGGGTGATTCTAAGTAACTGAAAATTAAAATTAAAATTAAAAAACTGAAAAAAACCCGCCACATGGCATTTGTACAGAAACAAAGCTATACAGCAATTTCCTTCCAAGATCTACTTTGTGTGTCATGCATACCTTGTTTTTCCCATTATAATATAGACTATGTGAGAATTAAAAACAAATAATAAAAAGGTTGTTATAAATGAAAGAGGCAAGGTATACATTATACAACACTGATTTATACATATTACTCATATATAATGCTTTTCAGAGTAATATAATTGAGAATAAGTTTATCCATTGTGCCTACTCTCACTCCCTCCAGAACTTCATTATAGAAAATCCAACCAGTACAGGAAGGAAATCCCTAGTCAGGATTTCCCACTTAATGAAGCTACCGACATCTTCCGGTGTGACCCAGCAGCCAAGCCTGTGTTCCAGCTCCCAGTGAGCTCTGTAGTGCCTTTCTGTCTGGCCTGTTGTTCTTTGTTCCATTAACAATAGTTAAACATGAATATTTACCTTCTCAACTGTTTGATTATCTAGATACTGTAACAGGAAATTTGCATTCCTGAACATGCACAGCTGGAAACAATTTAAGAAAGGAAGCTCCTTCAAAAGAAGAGACTTTAAGAAGCATATGGATGCCCAGGTTTACATGATAATCAACAAAAGCGGTGCTTATTCCTCCTCTTTTGTAGGGAGGCACTTCACACTCCAACCAGAGGGAACATCCCACCGTCACTCTGCAGGAAGCTTTCTTTCAGAAATGATTTGCTCAAACTCTGAAATGTAAAGAAGCCTACAAAAATAGACACAACAGTTTCTCAGATAAGACATGAAAAAAACTTGAGTAGGGACCCAGTTATCTCGCATACTAGTGAGAACGATGGGCCTTCAAGTTTTCCTTTAGGGTTATTTCTCGCAGTTCTTTAATTTGTAAAAATTAAATCTACTTGGAAGTGGAGCTCTGAAGTCAAGAAGAGTATAAAGAAGCCTGAACTAAACCTTGAAGTGAGATAGAAGAAAATGCCAGAAGAGACAAACCGAGACAGCAGTGAGCAAACTCACATAACTCCGCACGGAGGGGAGACTAAGAGAAACTGAACGCATAACTGAAGGTATTTTTGCTATGTCTTCATGATACCCATATATGAATTTGGAAACTAGACAGGAAGTTTTCAGTCAAACCAAATGCTCTAACTTAAATCTATTGAAAAGCTCTATGTGAACAAGAACTGAGTATTGTTTGCCAAAATTTGGCCCTTATGTTGAATGAATGACAGGATAAGAATCTCACAGGCTGAGCTAGCGCTCTTCTAAGAAGCAAAGGAGCTCACGCATTTTGCACATAAACTGAATGCTGCTGGTATCACTGTCAAATAGACTCTGTTTCAGCCTGATATTAACTGCTGCAGTCTACCTTAACAAGTCGGTGGATACCATAAACACATATCCTATCTAGCTGCTCACAAGGATGTTTAAGTATATGGCCAATTTGGCTGCCAGAAATAAGATTATCATCATTCAAGGACATCTCCACAGAACAGAGGCATCTGTCAAGCAGGACTTGAGTGCATTGAATGTAAAAAATGTGAATGAGTCAGCTAGACAAAGAGCTTTAATATCCTGGCTTTGTACTCTTTATCCTAGACATGCCTTTGATTCTGTAAAAATTAAACTATTTACATACTTATTATCTATTACATTTCATATCTTTCTGTGTTAATTTTTAAAAAAAAATCACACACAAAAAAAACCCCAACCAACCAACCAAATACACAAACAACATGAATGCTCCTGTAAGTGGACAATTCTCACCTCTGTGGAATCACTGGTTTCAGTAATAGCACAACTGAAAGTCACAGAGGATATGAAAAAGGCATCAGAGCAGCAGATATAACTGGTTTTAGGTCTAGGCTTTTCTGTACTGCTCTTCTTCCACAATTTCCACATTCACGTTCTCTGAAGCCTAAGAATCACCGCTAAATTCTTTTTCTAACTCAAGTCTGAACAGTTATATTAATCTCATTGGTATTGCACAAAATATTGGAGAAATACACCAAAAATGAAATGAATTACTCACTCATCCAGGCCTAGAATAAGAAATATATGAAGCTTTTTGACTGCTAAAATCAAGTTGAAAGCCTAAATATTAGAAAATTTCTTACATTTCTGTTCTTCTGTGCTACATTGCTATGAGTTTTCAAGAGTTTCTCTGGATGTTTTAAACAAGAAATCAAACAAGTGTGACCCCAAAAACGCATGTTATCCAACTGTGCTTTACAAACACAGAAGGACGGCCAGTGTCCTCCAGCATCAGCTCTCCTGAGTGACAGTCAGGACCAATGAATAAACTCTGAGATGCATGAGCAAAACTGGCTGATAGCACACAGCAATCCAGGGATTAGTCCCTGCAGAAATGTTCTCTGTATTGTACAAATACTGTGGACACTTACAGAAACAAGAGACCAGCTATGCATATCTGACTTAACTCAGATCATAACGTTTGGATGTACTACTTACCTTCACCCACTGGAAACTTGTTGCCAATTTATGTAGCATATTCCACACATTTGAAATGCCACTCAATGAGACAATGATGACAATGCAGATGTCAGCTTTCTGCTGCCACTTATCCAGCACTTCAGCTCCGGCTGCAAAGAATGAAAAAAGTCCATTTGAAATCCAATGCGGTGTAGGTACCATAATAAAAAACAACTGAAGTCTAGCCTATCAACTACCACAGCAGCCTAAGGAGAGTTTAAAGACTAGCAATTAAATAATACTTATAATTCCAAGGAGAAAATTAATAAATAGCTTTTACCTTAACAGACTCACTACTGCAAAAATGTTCCCATAACTAAAATGCCGGAGGCCATATCAGAATGCCTTCACATCTCTTTCGTTATCTCCTGAAAAAACAGAGTTCTATGGAAAAATCTGTTCTGGGAACATTATCCAATACAAGACATACTGTAGGGAGAAAAGTAACAGCTGCAGATACCATTAGCCAGCAAGATGTGCTTTGAACATTTCTAAGTGCTCTGAAGGCATATTAGAAAATTAGTATTTTTACCGTTATGATGGCGAATGGAGTAGGTTATTTTAGTAAGTAGAACTTCCACTACAGTAGGGAGAAGATCTCTAGGGTAAGACATTTAAAGTGAGAATATAAGCAAGAGGTGCCTCCGCCTGTAAGAAGTTGTTTTGATGGCTAAAATTCTTTCACAAATGGGATAGCAAGTTGAGACAGCCTGAATAAAGGCTGCAGAAACAAAAAGAAGCCAGCTGAATCATTCCTTATGAGGTAAATCTATTGAATTTTTATGAGTAGGTTAAAAATGCTCAGTTTCACAGAGCAGTCCCTCATCATCTTCTGTTTCTGACAACATGTTCCCACACAAGTAAAATTATAGTTGATGTGACTGAAGGCAAAAGAAATACTGTGTGTGATCTTTTGTTATGTACTGATGTAGACAACGGTATTTCCGATGCTCATTTGATACCTTGATAGACTCTTAAATGGGTACTAAATGAATCCTAAAACTAGGATTCATTCCCACCAGGGAAGTCAAGCTAGATTACCCAGTACTTTCAAATTTATTAATTGAGAATTTCTAGGAGCAGTTATTGGAAAATAGTCTATGTAATTTGGGTTGATACATCCAAATCAGTATTTTTCTGCAGTATTTAACTCTTCAAGCTGTTTTATCCCTATGCATCCTCTATTTTATATCCACTTTTCACCCCCATGAAAGCAACCAAGTTTTGCTTGCAAAATATAGTTAAGCAGCACAGGCCAAATTTCAAAGTTGCTAGGCAAAAGTGTTGAGGAGAACTGAATAGGTATTGACTGAATATTAAATATTCAATATTGCAATATTTCACAAACATATTTCACATTTAATTCATCAACAGAAGAAATAAAATCATGTGGCTTCTGTTGCCAGTTGTGACTGCAGATACATTGACCTACTGTTTTTAAAAAAATTGTGATACACATTCAGTAAAAAACACATTCCTAGAAAGTGAGTTTTGCTAAGATAAGCTCTATGAAGTAAGTCACTAATACATAAAGCACTTGCTTTATAAAAATACTCTACACATGCAACATATTTCTGCATTGAAGTATGTATGGCACTCGAAAATACGCTCATTTTGCAAGCCTTTTTCTTTTTCATAGAGGACCTTTTTGAACTAATGCACAATTCATATGAATGAATGAAATGACTAAAACTGAAAAAAACTTTCTCATTTTTATAATTTGTTCCGTATCTTCACAGATGACAACATCTGTACAGATGACTTTGCAGCTCAAGATTCCTTTTTGCCCAGGACATTTTAAGTTGCTTAGGTAAGTATTTCTCAATATATCCTCCTACATATGCCTGTGGTCTAATTTTTTCAAGATCTGCTTTTGCTTTTAAAAGCAGCAAATAGTTGGTAATACATACTACCAGTCCTCAGCCTGACCTGCTATGCTATTAAGCTTTTTCCTCTACACACACCTGACCACCAGACAGCGAAGTGCCCACGTACATAATAATTTAACTGTCAAGTAAAGGCTCCATTTTCCAGCTATGCTGCATTTAAACAGACCTCAAAGTCTATGAAACAATATTTTTTGTAGCACTAATCATTATTTGAAAGAAATAAACCTTTACATTAACATAAAGCAAGGAATCTCCTCCAGATATCTATTTTCATGAAAAACATGATTTAAGACTGCTGAATGATTTCCATCATTACGATAACACAATAAATAGTTTAGCTGATTCATACAAAGGTATCAGATGCTACTTTTACTGCATGTTTTTATTTTCTCATTTTATGCTGCAGTTGAATGGGGCTTCATCAATAGCAAGGTTCTGCTGACTGTATAACCTTTACAAAAGAGAGAAAAGCCAAAAGGAAAACAATTGCTGTATTTACAGAAGGCTGTTTCAAAGTTCAATTATAATTACATGAAAACTCAAAAATAAAAATCCATTAAACAGTTCCAGTGCTCCAAATAGGTTTGACACAGTGGCACTCTATCAAATCTCCTAACAACTTTTTTTTCTTGTAAAATAAGCCGTGGCTTCAGAGTTGGTTTATACAAAGTGACGCCTCAAACGATTTTGAAATGTTGCTAGTTAGAGGGGAAAAAAAAGCCCAAACCCATTGTCACTATGGTAATTATTTCACAATGCCTGATGTTAAATGGGCAGTCCTGTGGCCTAAGAAGCAGCTGAATCCTGCATTGTTCTTGCATGATAAAAAGATTTGAAAGTCTGAAAAGCAGAGGAACGGAATCTCACAGCTTCTTAGACTTCTCTCTGAAAGGGCCATTGTAACATCATCATAAATCCTGGGCTCCCCAGGCACTTGACAACTAAAGCAGTGGACAATAGAATTCTTGTGTTGAACAAAACACTCCTTGTCTGCCAAAGGGCTTATCTGCTTCATTTACAAATGTCTTTCATTGTACCAAAATAATTCCCTATTAGAAAAACTATTAGGAACAGAACTAAATAAATATTCACAGCTTTGTAGCCTGTTTGGCAAAATGAATAAACTAATACAATCAAGGACATGCGAAATACGAGATTTAAATCAAAGAAACCCAAAACAACCCCAAACCTCCATTTATCTTCCTGTCTTCATCTTCCTTTTTCCTGATTGCAGGGAATTACACTGAATACACATTTGTCTCTATGAAAAAGATCTACGTATATTGCACTCATTAAAAGAGATGAAAAATATTAGAAATCTGCAAAGATCTCAGCTTGGAGCAAAATTGTATCCAATGTGCTTTTAAAGTTAAATATTTCCAGAACAGCAATTACAGAAATAAACTTGGGAACATATCTGAGAGTTTAATGAAACAGAGACAAAATACTTAAAATTTTAAAAGGATTAAAACTGTGGATTTATAACTACATATGTTTAGGTCCTTGTTACTAAGAGATTACTGAGAGACAAAGGCATTAGGGACCAGTTTTTGAAATGAAATGGTCGCCAGATTATTGCAAAGAAAATTTTGGCAGCTATCACAGAAATGAGACTAAAATATCCCAAATCTATATATACATATGTAACTTCAATAGGCATTTCTAACATAGACTTCATTGCATCAGGTTTTCACTTAAACCGTTATTTGATTACATTTTACTAGAAATGTGCTTGTGGAAAGACAATATACGCCATATGCAATTATTAAGGAAAAACCCTACCAATCTAAAGTATTGCCTAAGCAAGAACTATTGCCCATATTCAAAGTGCCAGAGTAATCCATACAACAGAATTAAATCCTTAAGAAGTTGAAACTTCTTGACTGAATTACTGATCATAAACTACTTAAACAATTCCAATATAGAAAAAATGTTTTTTACATAGCCCAGGCAAATGGACTGAGTGGCTGAGTAGCTTTTTTTCACTGTGTCTAATTACTACAAGGCTACAAAACATACAGGTTATTTCTATCTTGCATATTAAACAGATATTCAAGTGGAAATTTAAATATTCAGAATGTACACAACACCACTGCTAAATATGAAAAAGAATCTAACAACATGTCAAATAAAAATAACACAGGTTTGAGTTCACTTTCATAAGACAGAATCCAAGATCTAGGAACATGTGAGCTTTTCATAGTCCTACTGTGAATTTGCAGTCTGACCCTGTCACACACCACTTAACCCTAGAGCCATTTCTAAAAGTGTACAAAGGCACACTATAAAACATTTCACCTATGAAAAATGTATTCATCAGTACAAAAATCAGAGGAAAGAGGCCTGAGTTCAGAACTCCCACATGCCAGCTTGGGTGCAGAGCTTCACCTTTTTGCCCTCACCTTCTCTCCTCAGTGAATAATTAACTGTTATAAAGATACAGGTATAAGTTCTGATTTAACATAAAGTTTAAACTTGACTTCTCGTATGCCATTTGTTGATGTTTGCTATTTTGTGCTATGCATCGCCAAAACTCCCTCCTCCTGAAGTTCTGTCACCTGTTTAAATATAATTTGCATAAAGTTATTCTGATTATTTAGGCAATTTGTAATTCAGGAATATGTCTTCAACAAAAACTGTCTCCTGCCACCTCTTATAGTTTTATTCTAGTTCCTACTACATGACGTGCAATGACACCACATTTTTACATAGTCAGCAGCCCCTGTTTAGGTATAAAAATTGGCTCTGCATGGAATTTAAGTCTTTTAGTGCAAGAACAGCATTTAACCCTGCTAGAGAATATATATATCTGGGTGCCTTGACTAGGAGGGTAGTGTCCTTGGCTATGTATATATTGCTCCTGCAAGCTATTATCTTAGCATCTAAATAAGCTTATCCTCCGAATCACCTTCCAGGAGACTTTATCTTTTTCCACTTACTATGGGCAGCTAAGTTAAGTTATGTGAATCCCCACATGCAGCAACCAATACAGCATCCTAGAATAATTTAGGTGGGAAGGGACTTCTGGAGGTCATCTGGTCCAACCCCATCACTGAAAGCAGCACCAATTTCAAAGTTGCTTTAGGTAATTGAGGCTGTCGCTTCATCAATGTTAATAGCTGAAATTAGCAGCATGACCAAGGTCTCTCTGTGTGGACATGAATGCTTTAAGCGCTCACCAACATATGCTGAAAGACGTTTACATGAAAAATAATAAACAAACCAAAGGGCGTTGCATCAGAAATAATAAAAATAATTTGTATAATTTGCCTTATAAATTCACATGCAATTACAGGGTCTACTGGCAGGTCAGAGCCAATGATTTAATGACTGACCACATTTCAGGAGGGACTGGGAGATGTTTGCACGGCTCTGTGTGTGCTCCGGAGCATCCGGACCCCTGCAGCAGCCCTAAGGTGCACCTGGTGCTGAGCAGCAGTGACGCAGGATCACGCGCTTCCTCTCGCATTGGCTTCCATCGCCACAACACTTCAACGCTTCAGGTTGCTTTTGTTATCTCCCGCTTCTGAGGTGGGAAAGTGTTAATATCTGTATCCTGGAGAAGCTAAGTTTTTAACCCATGATTTGAATAAGAAGCCTGTCATAAAATGAGGCTTGAAAAAAGATGTTGAACCAAACAGTCGTGCCGTCTTGTACCTTTCTCCAGAAGGAAAGAAGGACCTTGTCACCCAGCGGCATGCCTTGCAGAAGGCAGGGCACACGAGAAAGGCAGGACATGCAAGAAAAGGACAAAAACCAAGAGCTGCGGAGAAGGTTTCACACAAACAGGGTTCTGTTCAAATCAGGTAAACAGTCCCTTTCTCTTTCTTGTGAACTATTCTGATTTTATATTCCACTCTCTGCCAAAATACTTTCCCTTGGTGTTCCCATCCCTGCACCGTGCTGTTGAGTGCTGACTAACATTCAGCAGGCTGCAACGCCACAAGCAGGGAATCGGTGAGCCTCACCACTTCGCAGTACTGGGCATTGAAAAGTAAGTGACCATCCTGAGTACTGAGCTGTTAGACACGAAGGCCACGAACCATGGCAGAAATTACCAAACTAAAAAGCAGAATAGCTGTATGCTCTTGTGAGAGAAACAAATACATCTTAACTTTTCAGAGCATTAACAGACTGCAGACTAAAGCCCAAATCTGTCCAAGGCCAAATTAAATAGCAGTAGAAGTTCGCGTGGGCTCACAAGGAACAAATTAGCTGCCCTTATAAAAAGCTCTTTACAGATCACGTGAGCACCCAGACCCTGTGCTTACCCAACACAATATGACTTTTTCAGTTCTTTCTTGCTTTTGGGTCACAAGTGCCTGAAGGCAGACGATAGGCCCTTGAGGATAAAGTCTGTATTCATTAGCTTCATGCTGCTCCAGTCCCATCCTATCCAGGTACTAAGAATACAAGTGGATCAGGAGGCCCGAAGGCAGGCATGTTCTGTCATTTTAAATATCATAAATCAAGCCCTCCATTTCAATGTTTCCAACTTCTCTGAGTTTGTTCTAAAAACTAAATTTGGAAGAAGAGGATCCACAGTGAGTAGATACATACTTTTTATACACACTTGCCTATATAGATATATATTTTTTTTTATACAACTTTTTCATGCATAAACAAATACTTCTGTGTACACACTGTACATAATTTGAATTCTCTGCATTTAGAAAAAGTCTTCATTTGTCCTCAAAAAGCTTAACTTTTTATATTTGCTATCTAACAAATTAACTTAAGTGTATGTTCTTGAACCACCACCAGTAAAATGCTCATATATATTCTGTCTTGGATAAACGTATTATAGATACAAAGCATACAAAATCAGTTACTACCATTACAAGAGGCACAGAATTGCTCTAAAGCCTTCTAAGTCATGCTTGAACTCAGCTTCCACCAGCAGCAGATGTCAAAGGCTACGAAAGTGGGATCTTGTCATCATTGAAAATACTCTTATGGCAAGTTTTCCCTGCAGATTTTTTTTCTCGTTTGTTTCCTCCCCTTGCCATTTTCATATGCATATTCTTGGTGCTTTTCTTCCAGTGAACAGAAATGGTCGGATCCTTCCTCTAGAGCAAAGCTACAGCAAAGGCTGCCTTCACTAGCATTTGGCGCTCTATTTATCTTATTCTTTCTCTGCTGCCAATTTCAGTAGCCTGTTCTCTATTTCTTTCCTCTGGCTTTCTTCTGCTCTCTTTTATCAATCCCTTCTAGTGACCTGAAAAGAAAACCTAAAAATTGAGAGTCACTGAAGTATATGCTGAATGCCCCTATTAGTCAAGCTGTAGGGGACACTCAGCACTGAAAAAAAATTTAACTAACCTTTCAAAAAATCTTTATATAAATGTTCTACAAAATCATCCTGCTGGTTCCAGGTCTACTGGAGACACCCAAGAAAGAAAAATTCTGGGACATCAGAGATACCATAAAGGAGAATACCTCAGAATTCGTCCAAGAGACTCAAGAGAAATGGAGGTCTTTGGTCTCAGGGACATTTTTTCCTACCTTCTCCCTTTTATTAATAAATAAAGAAAAGAGGGGTTGTTCAAAGTCACCATAGAGATCTGATGTTTCTGAATTTCTCTGTGCCTTATTCAACTCACTGAATATCATCCCAGAAAGTTACATGATTCATTCTGGGAAGCCTATTGCAAACCCAGCAATGGCTCTTCAAACAGATGTAAAGCTTTTTTTTTTTTTTTAAGTTGAATTCAGCCTTATTTCTGGACTGAATATACCTCTTTCCTTATTCCCCCCAATCCTCCTCCCACACTCCCACAGGTCATAGCTTCTCTAGATCTGGGGAGAGTGGAAGGAAGGGAAAATGGAGAGTAAACTCATTTTAGGTCAACTGAAAGGCATTCAGTCTTTGTCTTTTCTAGTCATCTTTTCCTCATTTCCTTTTGTGTTTTCTCAAAGGGCATTACACAGTTGGCTTCTCAATCAAGGACAAGGCAATGTCAAACACATTAGTTTGTCCATTAAACAGTCTTAAAGTATTAACGAAAGAAAACTTAAAAAAATGAAGAAAAGCAAGCTAAACATTACTAACTAAACATTACCAAGCCTCTTCAAATTATACAATTCAGTTTTCAGGACTGAACAATACTGGACAACTGATACTTTGATACTATCCTCAATAGTACATAAATTTTTAAAATGGTAATTAAAGACACAGCAAAATGTTAATGATTAAGTGTAGAACCCAGAAGATGTGCAAGCATTAGGAGCATTTCATGATGCCTAGTGTGCAGTTTCTACTCACAACTAATACAGTTTTCCAGAATTTTAGCAATTTTTTTAGCAAGGATGATATGATTTTCCACCACCTATCATTTCAGGATATTCCACTCTGAAAATGACAATATATTTCTATTTTTTATGGAGTTTCGTTATTTAGTAGCATGCCTACCTGTCCTTGAGAGTCGAGACATAAACACAGATCTGTATTTCAGCTGCGTCATGTAATGAAGTGCTCATAACACTGAAGATCACAGCCAAAATTAACCAGAATATTTGACAATATTAATATTTAACATTTGTCTGCTATTCATTATGCCTTCAAAATGCCACCGAGACTTTAATTTTCTCTAGTGTAATTATTATAAGCTATGAGCAAGTGTGTTATGAGGTTTCTTTAAAATAATGATTGTGAAATAGATATATGCATAACCAAATAATAACAGAACAAGTGCTCTGCATATTCAGAAGAAACTGCATAATTAGGAAAGAATTCCTACTAATATCAATGAGAGGTTTGCCTGATGGAGGTAGGCCTAGCTGCTATAAAGGCATTTGCTGTAAATAACAACGAATGAACTCCAGAGTACTATACCACTAGCAATCATCTAGTAAACTCAGACGACCAAGAAGATACATTTATGAAAAAATAAGGATGATTAAAAAACAAAACACAAACACCAAACAACAAAAACACACACACAAAATCAAACAAACAAGTCCTAGTTAATTGAAACCTGAGAACCTATCTCTACTATATTAAATTATTTCAGAAACGCAGCTACCCTCTAAGTTTCAGTTGCTTTCTTTTGGGACTCAGCCAGGAGTGCCCAATATTAACATATCTAGACAGAAAGGAAAACTGTATCTAAAAGTAACTTAATGCCTAATAAAAATCAAAGATAACTTATAATAATGAAAGAAGTTGCTTTGCCAGCTGTGCAGAAATGTGGCTCTCCAGCAAAAGCACGGAAAGGTCTATTTGCAAAAAGCTTATATGAAAACTTAAAAGTAGAATAATTTTCATACAGCAGAAGCTTTTTTCCTTTTCAACTGAATACAACAGAGATGGAAGAATATTCCAGGCCATAACTTAAGTCTCCTGGGTGGCCTTGGGCAGATTTGCTGGAAGTATCTACACAGCATATTGCTGGCAGATGTGAGCTTTTTCTGCCCAAGTTCCAAGCTGAGTTGAAGCTGAATAAATGTGGTTAGCACAGCGCTGTGCCCAACCCACCAAGCCCTACTGCGAGCCGAGGCATGTGAGCTTGAGATCAGACCTGCTAACTCAGATTTGGCACCACGATAAACACGTTTGTGTAGCTCTGGTGGGCTGAGATTCCATCTGCCAACAATAGACTTTGTCAACATGCCCTCTGCTCCTCAGCTCCATCACTAAACTGGAGATAATAATTAACGCCTGTATCTGAAAATGCTATTGTGAAGGTTAGTTAATTTACTCTCACAGTGAATGTTAAGATGTTCTAACAACAGAATCATATAGCCATGTAGTTATTATTATTTTTTCACATGTATGCTTTTGAATGGAGCCAAAATATATACATACAATACTTAATATATATAAACTATGTATATACACACTTAATGTTCAATTTGGTGAGCTCTCTCTTTGGATAATATAAATAGATATTTATATCTTTAGTATTATCTTCAGGTTCATGAGACTGATGAGTATTTGACAACTCAATGTATCTAAACAAACCTGTTATTTTGTTTTCAGAAAGTGCCAACCTAAGTGAGTCATACAGAAACAAGTCACCTAATAAGTTTACCTAAGAGCGAGGACAACTTTGCTTCAACACCTTGCTGATTCTCCAGTCAAGATTCACAGCAATTGCAATTATAATGTAGTCTTTCTTAACAGACAGCATTCTGCATGCTAAATTATGGCTGAAGATGTCAGAAAATTCATTTGAGAAGCTTCAAATGACAATACCAAGCTTCCTCACTCCTCCTTTAAAAAGAAATCTAATTATTCATTCTGTCAATCTCATGCAAAATGTTCTGTGTTTTTTCATTATTGTTTACTTATTACTGTAACTGTAGTGCATTGAGAATAGAGAGAAAATGAGGAATAAACCACAGAAACTCCACCAAATGCTGGATTTTTCCTTTTATATTTTGTATTTTATTCATGTGCTGGTTTTATGCTTTTATTTTTCAGGGCACAGGAACTTCCCCAACCACACTGGAGAAAATAAACCTTAACAATCCCCCACATCAAGACAGTATAATTTTACAAGTGGCTACATAAATCATCTTCCAAAAAACTTTGTGAAGAAATATCTTGTGGCATTGAGAAATACACAATGCTGCAACCCAAAAGGTCAAGATTTCATGGTTTAAAACAGTGGGCGTCCACGAATGTGGTACAATGGACTGAAACAAAACTGGCTGAAAGTTGCAAGTTTCACAGCAAAATCCTGTGCAGATGAGACAGATGAGTTTAGATGACAGCAGGGAAGCCCAGACATTTGCACAGCACCAGCGCAGAGCACCCTTTCAAAATGCACCGCCCGGGTCCCGCGCACAGGCTGGTACCGGAGCCCTGGGCGCACAGTCACACTCTGCTCCTCCTGCCCTTGGAACGCCACAATCTGCCCCTTTCCCCAAGCGTGTGTGCTGTGGGCATGGCCCTCACAGCCTCTGGAAACACAGAAACCTGCCCAGCTGTGCTTCGTGCCACACAGATGTTAACACGTGCCTTAGGAACAGGGAGTAAAATTACATATTATCAGAAATATGAAACATGGACAGTTGGAAGGGAAGTGGAGCTGTTGAGCTCTACTTTTTCCCCTATAGATTTTTTTGTGCCCTGAATTTCCAGTATCAAAGTTACCTCATTCCAGGACAGAAATATTTCAATTAATTAATAATTGCAGGAAAGGATATTTACGAGGAAGAAAAAAAATAATCCAAAGCATCAAAGAGACTTACGAGCATAAATTCCGTTGAAAGTCTTAAGTTCTTATATGACTAAATCACACTGACTTTGAAAAAACTTGTGGTCTTGTGCATCTGAAGATCTTCCCCCGTAATAGCAAACTCAAACCTATAGTTAAATGTAATAAAACCCACATGTGCAACTGTTCAGTAGCTTTCAACAAATGCCATTTATTTTATTTTCCCATATCAAAGCCAGCATGAGGTTTATGCTCTAAAGGGTATACTTTCCCAGAAACTACCCAGGTAAGGAGGAGATTTCTATCCGAGCTCTTGTATGTACAGGGCGAATGACTGCCTAAAGATAATGTAGGGATATTGTGGACTCGCCACAGTCTCAAGGGACAGCACATCACACCGTACCTGCATTTCCCAATCTACCAGCTCTAGGACAGCCGTGCCCGCTCTCTCACCGCAGGTTGGGGGCTGTACAGGACCCCACGCTTGCTAAACTCAGCTCTGAGTAGAAGAGAGCAACTCGTGAAATAGAACGACATGTTTAAATGTCTTAAGAAAAAAAAAAAAAAAGCCTTAAGAATGAAGCCAGCAAGCTTTGAAGAGCCAGCAGGCTCCCATGTTAGCCATATGCCTTCATATGTCTGTTCTGTGGGAGTGTTACAGCTCCTGCTGTTCCATTCTTCACTTTTTAAAGAAAACGTTACAGGGCCACAAGGACTCACAAACATTTGTTGACATTTCTTCTAGGTCAGCCTTAGGAGGCCTGCAAGAATTTAAACATATGGCAGTATTTAGTTGCAAGAAGGAATGGCTTGTTTCAGAGAAAAGCACTATTTAGTTGCAAAACAGCTTAATCTGCCATAAAGGTTTTAATTTTTCTGGCCAAAGTCCAAACTTTTCCCATTACATTTTTCACATTATATTTTTAAAGCAACAGTGGTGTGCTGCTTTGGGCTGGGATAGAGTTAATTTTCTTCTAGTAGCTGGTATGGGGCTGTGGTTTGGATTTGTGCTGGAAACAGTGGTGATAAGACAGGGATGTTTCAGCTATTGCTGAGCAGTGCTCACACGGAGTCAAGGCCTTTTCTGCTCCTCACGCCACCCACCAGCGAGTGGGCTGGGGGTGCGCGAGAACTTGGGAGGGGACACGGCTGGGACAGCTGACCCCAACTGAACAAAGGGATATTCTGTACCATATGATCTTCAAGGTCTTTTCAACCAAAATGATTCTATGAAGTCGTGCTCAGCATATAATGCTGGGTGAAGAAGAAGGAAGGGGGGACGTTCAGAGTGATGGCGTTTGCCTTCCCTAGTAACTGTTACGTGGGACGGAGCCCGGCTGTCCTGGAGACGGCTGAACACCTGCCAGCACTGGGAAGTGCTGAATGAATGTGCTTTGCTTTGCTTGTGTGCACAGCTTTTGCTTTACCTATTAAACTGCCTTTATCTCAACCCACGAGTTTTCTCACTTTTACTTTTCTGATTTTCTCCCCCATCCCAGCAGAGGGGGTGGGATGAGTGAGCAGCTGCGTGGGGCTTAGTTGCTGGCTGGGGTTAAACCACAACAAGCAGATTATCAGTGGAGCTGGTATTATGAAATACTGCACAGTATTTTCTATTGTCCTCCACACAAACAATATATTGATGTGGGGTTCCAGATCAAACAGATTTGATGTGTGTCTAGATTTGAAAAGGGGAAAAAAAGATGGGACCAATTGACTACTGAAAGAAAGGTTATTTCCCAACCTTGTCAAAGGACACGGAACTGTTGCCATTTTGAACCACAGGATAACTTGAACTGGCTTCTTAACGTGTTTCAGTAGCCGTATGTACACATTTGCAAAGCAGAAAAATGGGATTTCCAAGACTTTATCTTGTTATTCAGGTGACATTGTTCTACATCAGTTGCTAGTAAATGCACAACAACCCACTTGCTGACATTCTTTATATCTTGCTGTTAAAAAAAAAATAAGCTGCACACAGACATTTGCACTGAGGTTTGTCTCAAGCCATGAATAAAGGGCAGCACAATGTTAAACTTACTCAAAAACACACTGGGAACACACCTGATGTAGCTATACTGACCGAGCTGCAGCATCAGGTGCAGACCATAGCAACCTACCTCACAAGTAAAGGTAAAAGCCCCATGAAGACTATTTTTTCTTCAATGTTTATTTCCTTCAATATTAGAGCACACTAATGAAGGAGCTCCTGCCACCCTTTTCACATGCATGATACTAAAGGGCCCACAATCTTGCCTATTAGTTGTACAGTGCAGTATTTAAAAGAAATAAAGCGAGCAGTTGAAAGGTCTTGCATGAAAAACACGAATGCAAGAGACGCTCTCTCTTAAAAAATATTTTTTCCATACTATACAGTAGACAAGGTTTTTAAAAGGTAAACCTGACCCAGTAATTTTGCTTCTCCTATGATGTTCTGTTAACTAGGATCTAATCTAACACATCAACTAACATGAACCAGAAGTTGTCAAATGAGCCACTAGTTCTTGCAAGTGGCCCAGGCAGGGCCAGGAGAGCAGCGGGGCAGCTGGGGCACCACAGCCATCTCTGCCGGGGAAAAGCATTTGCCCCAGCGGGTACGTAAAAACTGAGGAGACCCATGGTAGTATTTCTGGGCAAGCAAACACGCTGAAGGATTTTGAAACAACGCTCTTGTTTGGCAAACCCCTCTGGTTTTGAACAACATTTTGAAGCCTAAAAAGGAACCTGAGATTATTTTGGTGAAAACAATTGTAAGAAATTAACTTCTGAATGACTGAGATGGACAAAGAAATTTTATAGAAATTATAAGGGAAAAGCAAGGCTATCTAATTTTAACAAGTATATTGCACAAATAATAAAAACATCTGGATGAAGAAGTTCAAAAGATTTGGGTAGCAGACGTTTTGTTTGCACTACCTTGGGAGTGTTTTGGCTGGCAGCAGGCAGGTTGGGCGTATTATTTGTGGTGTTAGCCAGAAGAATGAGAGTTGCTTATGTGTGTGTTATTTTAACCCAATTATAGACTGGAAAAGAATCAAAACATTCTGAAATTTAAAATTAGTCAGAGGACAAAATTTTGTCATTACAAATTGTGGACATATAAATTATATGAACAAAATTTCAAGGTCAAGTTACTTTTATTTAACTTTCATACAACAAAACTATCATGCAAATTTGCTTAATGGGATAACTATCCAAAAAGTTGCAGACTTAGCAGTCCTTAAGAAACAGAACATGTTATATCTCATATAGCTTTGAAGAAAAAGTTTTTTATAATTTTGCTAAAATTAATTTGACATTTCCTTAAAGTTACCCACCTACATTTAACCTTTATCCAAAATTACCTTTTATTCTAAACTGTTCAGTAATAAACTGCATGAGGCATTCTGATACTAAGGGAAAATAAAAACTGAGTTCCAGGATCCCGTTATCAGCAATAATTGCAACCAGGCAAATAAAGATTACTATGAGTGACTATGGTTACTATGAGTAACCAGTGACTTCAGAGGAAACAGTAAATCGAACAAATATTTTTAGTCACCACATAACAAATCCTATGACTTAGGGATGGGAAGATTTGTGCTCAAAAGCTGAATTTGGCCACAGTAGAAGGTCCTGACTGTATGGAAGACATCTTGCACAGTATGAAGGAACTAGTCCACTTGACGGAAATCAGCCGCAAAGATTTTAGTCAAATGCACATTTGATGCAGTAAATAAAAATTAGTTGAAAGCAAACGGTCTAACACAGTAGTGCCCAACCTTGCAGTTGAATTTGAAGCTTAAAAATATGTGAGACAGACAGATCAAAAGATACATCAGCAGCACAGGAAAAATAACAAAACAATGAATAAAAGGGACTGCATGACTCACAAGTCAGTAAGAAAATGGCATCAGAGAGATGAAGCCATCAGCTTGTAACAATAACGAAAAGGTTAAAAATAAGTTTTGTCTATTCAAAGAGTGGCAGGAAGACAACTGCAAACTTTTTGTTGCCTTCAATGGCAATGCTGTAAAGCAATTAAAGCTGGGAATTGTAAAGAAATTTTTATAATGAAATTTTTATGCAAGCGCTTGGCATTAAATTCACATTCTTCACAGCATTATGATAGAAGGCAAGACACACAAGTCCATTTTTATCTTCAAGTAAGGCAAACAATGGAAATATTTTAAGTACCTCAGTGTGAGGAAAAAAAAGGCATGTGAGATTGAGTCTACAAATCAATGCCATTTTTCAAGGAAAAGACGAGATGTATTCAGTTCTGGATGTGGACAGAACATAAAAAAGTGTAAAAATAACAGAATGCAGGATGGAACAGCAAAGCTGCATTGGGCGGGGAGATCCTACAGAAGCAACAGGTTCTTACAGGATGCCGGTGGGACGCCAAGGGTTCTCAACCGTTTCGGGTGGCGCAACACCGGCACAGCCCCCTGCCTGCTGCCGTCCCGCGGAACCAGGGCCATCTGCCACGGGTTCCACTGGGACCAGTCTGTCTTACAAAGATGAACAGCTGTGCTTTGGACTCTTAGACACAACTTCAGCTAGCAGTTGTAATGAGAACCTAATTCCAATTAACTGTAAGCAGAGAAGAGTTTGTTTCTGTATTTAGCTACTTACCCCTATCTGATTAATTTCTCTTTTACATGATAAGAAATTGAAGATAACTCTGGTACGCACATGAGCAATTGTAAAAACTACGCAAATATTGCCAATGTATCCATAAATATTAATTTCATATTAAATCTTTTCTGATCAGATTCGCACGCTTTCGGATTCTATTTCTGCAAATATTTCTCTGAATTCTGATTATCAAGCATGTTTGCTGAAACAGCATATTTTAAGTAACTATTCACAGCAGACTTTCAACTTGTAATTGCTAATATGCATGTCAGAAACCCAACTCAAAGAGCTACACTTATCCATTTAGGAAACTGCAGGTTATCACATTACTTGTACGTCCCATCAACACAGCTCAAAATACATCAAATGATCATGCTAACAATGCATATTAGTGACCTTGTGCAAGCAGTCACTAAGATGAGGAAAGCTGATGACATACACAAATCTTTGCTGAATATTTTCCTGAAATTAACTAATTTTCCAAGAATATGTTAGTATGGAACTATTGCATGAACATACTGCAAATAGAAAAGCAAGATGGCCCTCGGTTAATGAATTCTAACTATCCTCCTATAAAGAACACCTTAAAAATCTCAACTATAGCTACACAAAATGTTTCTATATTAATGGATAAACAGAATAAACAACTAAAAATTAATTTGATGTGGTTTAATATTGTTCTCTGTAGACATGATGTACCTCCAGCTGAAATCAATGCAAGCCAGTTAAATAAATGCACTTGGCAGCTACTTGTTTGTGCCTTAATATATTAGCGATCCTTTTGATTAAATCAATATTTCATTAATGATTTTTTGCACTCTTAAATCACTGCAACTCTTTCTGAAAGTCACCAAATGTATACTGTCTTCTGCATGAACATGCAGACACAAAAAACTTGACTATCAAGTTCATAATTACAACATATCAACACATTTTCTACTCCTATACTTCTATATTATACTTTGGTCAATATTTGTGTTCCTCCGCTTGGCATGAGACAGTGCTTCAGCTACTTGTAGAGACTCTCATCTAGCAAAGCTACCTCAGAGGCAGCGTTTGCTCTTATTGCCTTGTTTTCTTAATATAACCCATTCAGCTGAACACACTTCCATACTCCATCATCGTTAACACAACCATGACGAATGCAAAATCTCGGAGTTGTACTGTATCTGGTTGTATCTTCCACTTATATGAAGGGTTATGAAACATAAAAAGGCCCCGCTAATATTAGATGGTTGTAAAGCTTCCTTAGCTGTCTGTTTTCCTTTCAACCATTTGTAATAAACATCTCAAGATTTTTTTTTAAGACAGATTCTTGCTGGCACAATACGTGCCAACTTCTGTTTCACCCTTTCATACCATGGCTGATGTATGTTGTGAGCCAGATACTGCGGAGATATATAGCTATGGAGAAATGCCATAGTAAAAAGAAGTGTAAAGCCCCATCTTATGTGAGATTAAATGTTACATCCATTTGTTTAGTTTTAACCTATAAATTCTGAAGAAAGGAGAAATTACATGACAATGATTTCATGGCAAGTTAGGAGCATCTGTTAGGAGAAGCCATAATAATCACAGTTAGAAATTCTCATTATCTATGTCCAGCTGAATGCCCAACACTTCTGTTGTCAAAACTAAACAAAGTGCATCCCAATTTTCAGCAATAATTAGCTACAATTAGCAAACTTGATGGCTGCCTCAATCAAAACCATCACAAGCGAGGTTTTGTAATTCCCACCGCTTCAGCTGAAATACAAATTTGGTTGAGATAATTTCCATTTATACAAAGCCTAATGAAATATATCAGGTCAAGCAACTACTATTTTTATTATCCAACAATATAGATGGCTTTGCTGCACTGAAACAACAAACATGACGAGAGCTGGCATCTGATTTATACACACACTTTGGTCCCACAAAATTAGGAAAAAGTAGATAAGCCAAGCAGAAGTTCAATGCACTACTAGAGTTTTTAAGACATTAAGCCATCCTGATGTATTAGCAGCATTACTCTGTAATCCTGACAAGATACTAGCAGCAGCTCAGTTTCATGCCTTTATTCTTACTAGGAGCATCTCTGCAGTATTTAGCAAGCACTCCATCCTCCATGATCATTTAGTACAATCCCAAATAAACTGCATACAGTTCAAGAATAAATTCTTCCTGCTCTTGGGAAATAACTCCAATTCAATAAATTGATATTAACCTTTTTACTGTCTTGCACTAAATACTAGCATGTTTTCAGTAACAGTTTCAGTTCAGACTTTCTCAGGTAGTTTTTGGCTGGAGATAAAGTATCTTGTAACTATTATCTGTTTAACAAGAGCTAAGGATTAATCACCCTCACCTGAAAGGCAAGATGAACTTGACTGTGTCTTTAAGAAGAGCACGACATTTTCTGGATGGCCAAAATGCCATTGCTAGGATCTCTTCAGCATCACCCTCCTTTAATTCCAAGATGAGCTAGTTTTATGTGCTTTAAAATGTACATATTCTTTTAATTTGTCGTTTTCACAACCTTAAGTATCTTTCCAGCATCTGCATTGGTTATTCTTTTCCTGTTTTGGCCTAGCTTATCTTCCTATTCCTAAATCCTAAAAGCAAAGAACATGTTTTTCTTAATTAATAGGATTTTTGTGTGCAGAAAAAGTGATTAAAAAAACCATCAAACCAACCCCTCCCACCCCCAAACAAACAAAAACCAACAAAACCAAAAACCTCAAAGCACTTTATTAAACACAGAGCAGTAACGAAACTAAAGAACATACAATATTCAGTCAGAACTCTCACATATGCACAAAGAAGAAACCAACTCTGCACCTCATTTTCATTAAATCTAATTTTTGGAGAAAAAGGAACAAAAAAAAATAAACAGGAATTCACAGAATCACAGAATCACAGAATGTTAGGGATTGGAAGGGACCTCGAAAGATCATCTAGTCCAATCTCCCTGCCAGAGCAGGAACACCTAGGTGAGGTTACACAGGAAGGCGTCCAGGCGGGTTTTGAATGTCTCCAGAGAAGGAGAATCCACAACCTCCCTGGGCAGCCTGTTCCAGTGTTCCGTCACCCTCACTGAGAAGAAGTTTCTTCTCAAATTTAAGTGGAACCTCTTGTGTTCCAGCTTGAACCCATTACCCCTTGTCTTACTGTTGGTTGTCACCGAGAAGAGCCTGGCTCCGTCCTCGTAACACCCACCCTTTATATATTTATAAACATTGATGAGGTCACCCCTCAGTCTCCTCTTCTCCAAGCTAAAGAGACCCAGCTCCCTCAGCCTTTCCTCATAAGGGCGATGCTCCACGCCCTTCATCATCTTTGTGGCCCTAAAGGCTAAAGGACAACATTATCAAGAAGAATGTTTGTCAAGCACTTTTCTCAGCCTACTGGCAAATAAAAGACCTAGTGTCAGCTGATTCTCACTCTCTGAATTTCATTTTTATTCGTACTAAACCTCCATAGTATAAACTCATAGATGCATTGCATATAAACTAATACTGGTGAGGAGGAAATAAACCCACAAAGGCTTCTATAGAAAGGAATGCTCCTAATATTTGTATCTCGTGTCACATCTTTTCTGTACTTGACCATCTTCCTTAGTGTCTCATTTCTGCTGAGCAGCTCTAGCACGTCAACCTAAGACACCTGTAGCCCAGGAGAGCTCTGACCTCAAGAAATACCAGTCAGCCGATTCTGAAAGAATGACAACTTGGCATTGATAGTTTCTCAGTTATCAGCAATAATGAAGTGCTTTTTGCACAGCAGAAAATGCTAGAGAGCCATGCGTGCTGCAGTAACATTAGCTTTCTCGGTGGGCAAGACGCAGAAGAGCTGAACAGATTTAGCAGTTTTGTCCTCGCGTAACTGTTATTAACAGACCCGAAGACTGATCTGTAACAAAGGGGTTCGAAAGCTTTTTTACTTTTTTCTTTTTTTGTCCTGCCTCTCCTTAAGCAATCACACCTTCAGGCACAGACACACAAGAACACCCCAGGTCTGAAGTAAATACACATTGCGCTTAAAAGCTCATACACAGAAAAACGGAAAATGGTGCTTAACCATAAGGACCAAGGGCTGTATTGTACTGCGTATGAATGACACATATATTCCACCAGCAATCTTTTGGTTACATTTCCAAGCTAAGAAGTGATTATTTTGCTAATTTAATGTTCACGTGTATAGTTAACTCCTTCTGCAGGTTCTGAACTGGAGGCCACTGTTGGCCATGTTCAGTTATATTTAGGCTATGTTACATCCACGGATTTTCAGTCTCCTGCATAAGGCTTTTCTGTAAGAAAACTCTTCAGATATTTTAGATTACTTAGATTGGTAACTATTCCTGATTTGACAGTAGGACCTATTTCCCTAAAGGCTCTGGATTTCTAAAACCAAGTGCAAACACATTATAAGAGATGGGCACAGCCATCTGGGAAGGTGTAAAGAGACAAATTACCTGGATACACCCCGCAAAACAAGTCATTAAAAGAATCCACAATGGTAGAAGAACCCACATTTTTAACTAAGATCCCTGTAGGTTAGAAAATGTGACATTAACTCATGTACTCAATCGATCAGTCTTTTTTGTCGTTTTTTGCGGGACCTAAATCTCTTTTCACTGACACAATTTTCTGTCGGTGATATCAGTGTTTCTTTAATATTGTGACTTCAGCAATATTTTTTGAAAAACAGCAGAAACTTCAGAAACGTCTAAATCAGCAACGTCTCACTTTCTCTGGCACTGTGAAAACACGGGTCCAGCCTACATCAGTCCGAGATGTGTGGTTTCAGCCCCTCCTCACTGGCAACAGTGTAAGATAACCTGAGAACATAAGTATTTCAGCTGGCAAAGACAAGTAATTTCTGCTCTATGAGTTTTATTCATGAACTGATAAAGCGTGCCTTTGCCAACACATGCTGTGCTTAAAACAAGGATCGTTACTGACATAAGATATCCTGGCATAACTATATTAGCAAACACTTTCTACTGCAGAACAAGACCAAAAACATATCTTCTTCACTAGAAATTTTTTCTTTTTTAAATTTTGAACCACAAAAAACTTTAAACTTGGAGCAGGTTTTGAGAGAGTTCCTTTCCTTAAAAGGTATCATCATCTACTTTTGCAGTAAATTTTGTTTTCTGTTACTGTCCTGGCTTAAAACTAATTACAAATACTAATATGAAAAAAAGAAGTAATTTCAGACATCTTACCTGTAAAGGCCACCTCTATATTCCGTAGCTTCGTAAGTCTAATCTAATGGATTTTTCCTGTTCTCATCATGCTGAACAGAAACAGCTACAAAACAGAAGACTCTCCCGCTAACTATACATACACTTCCATGAATACATTTGACTTCCAATATATCCACATATTCTGTCCTATATAGAAACAAGAAGCAAAGAAACAAATTTGGAATCTAGTTTCAGTTGAGTCCAACTGACATGATGTGGGAACTAGCAATTCCTCTTAAGTTCAGTCCTCCATCTTATCAAAAGAAACATTTGCTTAAGAGTTTGAGAATTCTTACATGAGTCATTTGCTAAGAATACTAAGGGATGGAATTAATTTTCCTCTGAATTAAAAATTCTAGATTTTTTTTTTTTTAATTCCAGGAAAGAAGTATCTAAAATCACAGCAAGTGTGTTGCTTTATGATTTTTGCATATTTTAGCATCTGAGAAACTATTACGTCAAGGTAGTAAATGTCCTTTCTTTTCTGCGTAAAGAATTGCAGCTATCTGATATACGAGTGGAAATAGATACTTGGTAACATTATTCTAAAAGAAGATGGAGAAAACAACAGTTCAAGTACAAGGAAAAATAAAATTGAAACTCTATACAATAATAACTAGAGCAAATACTTGGAATAAATTATTAGCCTGTATTGATTTAATGCTCTTTCTTTTGAAAACCTTAACAGTTCATTGGGAACTATTATTCAGATTCAGAAACTATTATTCAGATTCAGAAACTAAAATTCAGATTTATCTGAATTTTATCTCATTCTTTGGTACCCTCATCACCTCCTTGAGGAACAGTTTACTCCAGAAATGAAATATTTACATTTCCTCCATTGTAAATCTGAGGGAATAAAAATAATTGTAACTGAATCAGTAGTATTGAACTTCTTGAAAAAAAGAATGGAAAAAGAGTAAATTAAATACAGGGAACATCTTCCGATCTGACATACTGTAAAGAATTTTCACAATATTTATTTTTCAATAGTAAGGACAAGGCTATGGATTTCAGCCGAGGTCAATTAATCAAATATATGCCCCCTTAGTTTTCTCTGATAATATAACAAATATGTGATATTTAATTTGAAAGAGCACAAGAGTTATTTTATACTGAAAAACACTGAAAATAGAGGTCATCTTCTCCGAGTTGAAAGATGTCAAATAAATCTGAAAAGGATAATTGTAACAAACAACTTACATTTCTCTATTTTCTGTCAGAATACTTTTAAGAAAAGTGTTGGTGTTCCCTTGCTCAAAGATCCCTATTCCAATAGTGTTTCTTCCAACTGACTGTAGAAGCAACAACTCACACCAGGATGTTATTGGGGGTAAGTTATTTAATGACTGCAGTTGAGAAGAACCAGACTGATTTAGTGGGTTCAGTCCAGGTTTAGGTAATTAAAACTTGTACAGCTGAATGAGTCGGAAGGACTGTAGCAGCTCTATCTTGATCATTCAACAGGAGAAACTCTTCTGACAACCATTTAGGCTCAGTGCCATGTAAATATTCTGGCATAAGTAATTCAATCCTCTTCACTCGGCTTCCTTGCAGCAATCTATGGCCTCTTCAAAAGACTTCTAACACTATTTGCTTCTGAGGATGATAAGATGCATATGATTTTGAAGTACATAATTATACTTGAAATAATTAGAGTCACAGTTAAAAAAAAATTAAAAGGGGGGATCCCTGTAGTAAGTGTGCCGCAAAATTTGAACTGAGTTTGGGAATCCAGTGTGTGTGGCTCTCTGAACACTTAGACCTGACCCATTAAAGTTCGGCAGTAAAAATCTCATTGAGTTCAAGGAGTTCAAGAATGTGGAAAGGGAATTTGTTGTATTAGGATATTTAAAAATGGGCAATTGAGACATACGTTAAAAGCAGCATCCAGGCACTGAAAAGATGAAAGACTCAGCAATATGGGGGTGAAAAGTCGAGAATAAGAATTCATTTTATCTCTGTCTTCTTTAAAGCAAGAAGAATAAAAGAAATTTTATTTGACAGAGTGCATACGGAGCAAAGAAGATCCATGTTCTCCCCAGCTCTGGCACTGCTTAATCTATCTTTTATTTCAGCTCTCATGATGAAGCCCATAAACGTAGGTTGCTGCAGAATAAAACTTAACATGAAACAGAAATTTTAAGTACAACACCTCCGTGATCTTTCCCTTTGCCTACATGTAAGCATATTAATCTATCCTCAAAAGTACTGCCACCTTCCACATAAATGTGTGCTAAGATACCTTTGATATCCGAGAACACATGAAGTTGCTTATCGTCCCCTGTCACAATGCCATAACCTGCCCCAAATTCACTGAAAGCACTTCAGGAAAGAGAAACCAAGAAACTGATGTCAGTAACACCCCTGTGTTAGTCATGTTTGGAGTCAAGGGTCTCTTTCCCCACGAACACTTAGAAATCATAGTTTCACAGATGAATTCTTCGGAAGTTTCTCGAAGGAGCACTGATGCATGTCCTGTACTCAGTGACATAAAGCAAAGCTGAGAGATAATTATCCTGTGAGCATGGAGCCAGCACCGTGTAAAAAAGGTGCCAAGAATTCCAACACTGTCATTAACTGCTGCTGGCTGCTTGTCATCTGAGAGGGGAGGACAGCCCATCAGCCTGTAGATGGGGAGACGAGAACATACCTGTACACAGCAGGATATTTATAAAATCCAATCATGCAGAGAAAAAAATACAGAAATTGCCTCACAAAGAGTTGTATCACTTATTTCAGTTACATGACATTTCATTTTTCCTCTAGAGCTGGCAATGTCATATTGCTGATCTTTCCCTGATTTAAAACTAAGTTTCCAAAAACCTATTAAATACTGAATTTTTGTGTAGTCCCTGAATTGAAACGGAATCAAGGATGGAAAGAACCACTAAATGAGTGGAACATTTTGTCTATTTGCAGTTGATCTATTTCCTTTGAAAGCTGTCAACATTAATATTTTTAACTTTTTTTAAGGCCCCCTGTAAATATTAGCACTTAAAATAACGGGTTTCTGGTCTCGCTTCTGTGTTAATACACAAATAAGCAAAGAAATTGCCTCTATGCGTATGGTGTTGTACTACTAAACAAAAAAGAAGAGGAGCACCAGATATGTTTAGTCTCTGGCTCCAGCCCGATCAGGAAGGCAAAGATGAAGTGTATAAGGTGTTTCAAGAAGATGAACCCAATTTGAAATCCCTCTGCTTTGAAATTGGGTCCATATTTTTGAAACATCCTGTACTTTAGAAAGGTGCATCCACTCAAAAGCACAATCATATGTGTACAGCATATAAGTTTCAATGCACGCTATAGTAAACTTAAGACATGATACAAGACCATGTCAGTATGACGTGCCGTAAGAAGAGAGCTTGAGAAATCAAAAGGTTTCAACACTGGTGTAGATCCTAGAAGAGGAAAACATTTGTTATGTAAAAGCCCTAGAAGATACTATATAAAAAAAAAAAAAAAAAATCATATTCTATGTTACAGAAGAAGAAAAGTACAAATTGAAAACCAGTCCTAGTGAGCCTGATCTGAGCCTAAGTCCTGCCCAAACCACAACACCTAAGAGAAAGGTGAACCATTCCTTGTTCTGGATGTCAAACTGTCCATCAGGAGGTTAGAATGGAAGTGCTGTTGGTGCTCTTGGTCTTGCGATTACTGGAATATTCAGCATTTCTCTAACTGGATTAGCTATAGCCTTTTCGAACCAAGCTAAGTTATTAAGTTGATAGCGAAACTGTATTTTGGTTTGCAGAAAAGAAGTGTTTCTGTTTATTTGCAGCATCATGGTACTTACAAAAAAATTCTTAATCTGCTATTTCAGCTGATTAATATACACTTCATTTTACTGGCTGGCCGAGTTCTGTAGCCATTTTAAGAGATAATTTGCTAAACTTCTAAAACATTTTAACTTTATCTGATTTCTCTTTCATCCCTCAACTTGAGCTAAAATCCACATTTTTTTTATTTATAAAGAGTGCCACAAACACAGATTTCAGCTGAAGTCTGATCTACATGACAGCTGCTGAAGCCACGGACAAGGGAAACTACATATCGAAGCAAACGAAGCGGGATAGAAATGATGGCACCTTCAGCAGTAGGTGCATTGCTGAACATCGCATCAGCAGAGCTGGTTAAGATATATTGCTCTGACTATTGTATTTTATTCTCATGGCAACAGCAGATTGAGTGTACTTCTGTTAGACTTCAGCAGGTCTTATTCTAGAAAGCTCACAGCAGTAGGACTAAGCCAACTCTGAGGTGCTACTGCATAAACTCAAAGCTTCCAAACCAAACTCAGTAGTTTAATTCATCTGTGTTAGATGTAAACATAGAGCTTCACTTGGTTCGATTAACCTCCAGGTGCAATTCCCCAGAGAGGGCACATCCTCAGGTGGTATGAACGGGCATTACAGCTAATTCTTCATATACCTTTCACTTTCTCTTCTTGATCTTTCAGGAACATCCATTCTCACCTACGCGGGCAGCAGGCTGGCTCCCCCCAGATGGCCAGGAGGAGCTCAAACAAAGACGAGCTTTGGTGACATTTCCAACTGGCATTTTTTCAGCTGATGCTTAATCAACAGCAAGATGTGCTGATGCTTGGAAACATCAGAGTCCAAAAATCAGGTGCAGCTCAAGCGAGATTTCGATTTGACAAAAATACTCTGCAAAGCTCACAAAATCAGTTTGGGGTTCATACAGCTCTCACGCACCGTGTATAGAAAGGAAGTCATTTAAAAACTGTGGGACTTTCCCTGGCCCCCTCCTCTACAGCTCATCCGATCGGAATGGCTGCGCTATAAGAATATGAATACTCAGCACATCCATTGTTTATCTCTGAGAATGTGACTGGGCAAACAGACAGCCCTGATTACATTACTTGCCCTTGTTACGTGCCTCTGTCTGAAAACCTTCCCCTCTTGATAGTTCCTTGCAGATTTTTAAACAACGTCCAGAGGATGTGGAAAACGGTAGGAAAATAGGTAAGGAAGAAAAAAGATGGAAAGCAGGCAAAATAGTCCTTGTCAGCGGAGCCTGAGAGCAGAATGAGATGGTGTTTTCAAGGACTGTGCAGCACATATGGTAACTTCTATGAAAAGCTGAAAAAAAGGTGGCCAGTGTTACAACTTCATCGTCATGTTAATAGGCCCTTTATTGGTGAGTTTAGTTGCAAAATGAGTCCCTCCTTTCCTTGGATTTTCTCGCTCTGTCAAAGATTACCTGGCTTCACATGTCTTTTGCACCTCTCTAAACCTACTGAGCATTACCTGATTCTCTATGTATTAATCTTACAACTTTAGTAAAGCGAACTTAGTTATAGTGTTCACTCTTATTTTTATGTATGCAGTTGTTGCATCTACATTAACATAACACTGTTCAGCAGCATTTTAAAACACAATGGATGTTAACAGTTACTATATAAGCCAAATTTTCATTCCCATTTTACACAGAGATTGAAATATTCACAAATGTCAGATTTGTGTCCACTCCTGTACTCGAAAATACAAGTCATCATGCATGTAATATACTCACACACCCTTTTCTTAGCAAGGACTAAAATACAATTCAAATACAATACACTATGATGATTTTAAACTCTTGACATCACATTAGGGCTTTATTTATGCATTAATAAAATTATTTGTATGAATGTTTTGGTAAAGAACGGAAGTATCTGTCCATATAACTTCTTGTAAAGAGCATGACTGTCAATATCTAAATATATTCTGCATTTCTGTTAAGAGGTTCTACAGAGATTTTCTTTGATAAAAGCTGGATGAATCTTGTACTACCTGAATTTCTGTACAGGCTAGAGCATGGAATATATATGTTTACACTGTTGCATAGTAAGATAGTATGTTATAATAAAAATAAATGTATATTCCAACATTTTAGTCAGAATATCCTTACTTGGGTAATAAAAGGGAGAGGAGAACTGTCTGCCACATGCCACATATAAAACTCAGTACTTCAAAGGTCGAAATGACAAATCTTACGCTATGGTAGCTCTGTGACACTCTGTAGAGGACCTATGTATCTAAACCAGTGGATGCATTACCTTCCTCATTTAGATAATATTTTTAGCTGCTACAAATGTTATAAAAATGCTGTACTTTGTTTACTAAAATATAATAATATTCTATTAAAACTATCTTATTAAGCACTTTTATTTTCATAAAGAAAAGGTTGGCCCTAGCAGGCAACAATCAATGATGGAGGTTTAAATTTACAGCATCTTAATTGCTTAACTGCTTTTTAGCCCCCTTAGTTCCGAAAATGTTCGTAGAATGGACTCTATACAGTAACTGCCACTAAACAAATGAAAGGTACCTTTCCATTCAATCTGGTAATGTTTACCTTCAGTATACAGCAATAGCACACACCGCAGTAGTTTTATTATACCAGCTTTCTCCTGAAAACAGGGAACACAGTCCAGTTTTCAGTGCTTTGCCTTAGCACTTCTCATCTTTCACTATGACATTTTATCCATTTATTTATTTTTATAAAGATACTTCTCGCTAATAAATCTTCTAAGGACCTCAAAATTCTTGTGTAATTGAATTAACAAGTTTATAGAAAATAAGTTATAGCCAAAATTACAAAGGTGGGGGTGGGGAAAGAAGGAATATTTCAGCAGGATGCAGCCTATTATGTAAATTTGTCACCACATGCCATACATAATGAATAAACCTTGTGCTCTTAACACTTTGATTATAGACTATACAGACAATGCAAATTAAAATTCCTGCTGCTCTATAAACGCAATGAGAGGAAATTATGTAAATTTTAACACATTAGATTGATTTGGTTGAAATGAAACCTGTTCCACTTGATGTTTTAGGGGAAGAGCCACAATTACAATGATTGAGAAAGTGCAGTGTTAATGAAGTGTGTTATTGCTAATCAATTCCTCCTCCTCTGGTAATGGCACAGGCATGTGCACTGCCACTGCGTCATTCACTGGCAAACAGAACCACTCACACCACCACATGGATTGTGTGGCAGAAATTAAGGCTTCCGTAAACTGATGTATATGGTCCTGTTTAACATCAGAAATTTCACAGTAGAACTATGACAGACATTCAGGAAGGGTGCATGTTCTTATATGTACATATATACACAAGCATACACAACGTGTGTGTGTGTATATATATATATACACACACACATACACATGCACACAGGTAAAACTTTTTGGCAACACTGCCTGGCTGACTAGAATACTGCTGTCTTGAATGCTGCTGTAGATTTGGTGTGATACCAATCAAGTAACTTCACTTTCAGTGAAATAATCACATTTCTACTGGCTGATGTCTTGGAAAATATGGAATGAGATTATCATGTGGTAATAATTTGAGATGAAATGAAAAGCAAGGTCTTTCAAACTTAAAAGAAAGTTTTCTGTCCAGATTGAAGGAACTGAAAAATCGGACTCTATGGTTTCAAGTTTCATACAACCAATGTATTCTTCCAATAACAGTTACCCAGGAATTATGGTAGAAATTGGGAATGTCATCACGACTAAGTATAGTTGACTCCATTCTGTAACCTCGTTGTAAGGAACTGCAGCACACACAGCTCACAGAGCTGTTTTACTGTTAGCTGATACGTGAGGTAGATTACACCTTCTTTACACGAAGCAGAGGAAAACGTCTCTCCAAGCATCACGTCACCATTTTAAACACAAGACTTTGTAGAGTTCCTCACCAGCATAACAGTGAATTGCAGAATACCGCATTGCTACCTTTATTATTTACTATATTAGATGAGATAATTATTTAGATTATTTATCATAATTTTGCATTTAATAGTCCTTTTGTTCTATAAAAATTTCCATGGCATTTTTAAAGAAACAATTTCATTTGCAAAAGGATCTGCAGTATTAGAAATTTGTAGCATTTATTATTTCACAGGTAAGTACGAGAAGATGGGATGAGCCACCCCACTTTATTGTCTTACTATTTCTATAACTTTTATATTATTCTTGGAAACATTTGTCACCACATGTAGTGACTGCATTTGTTTCCTGTTTCTACTAACTTGCCTACCACTGATTTATTTCTGTTCCTGCTAAGATGTAAGGAGCACTCTGCACAGAGACATCTCCCTGTCTTCAATAGCAGTTTGACACACAGGATTGTTGCAGGTCGTGAATATAACACACAGGAAATTAGGACAACACAGGCAATGAGAGTGCTTTTATGCAGAAATGGCATAGCAGATAAACATACAACACACACACTAAGGCTGGAACTTACCATAAGAAATTTCAGTATATTATGTTTGGAAAAAAGATGGGTTGGGCTCCAGCTGTGAAAAGAAATCTGGCAGACCAAAAAATAAAACTGAGGTGGGGTAGAATGCAAAAGAATTAATCTTTCCTAGAAATAAAGTGGCATTTATTTTTGCAGCCTGAGAATCCATTCTTGCATCAGCATGAACATCTCTGCTATGTTTAGAGTTTTAAAAATGCCATCTCATTTTTGCTTCATTAATCCAGAACTAATGTGATTGCTACCAATGGTGAGAAGCACAGAGAGCACTTGGGACTGAGCACTGTCCCTTCAGACCACGAGCTTCTGTCACCACCCAAAATTTCTTCTGACTTTTGGCTGGGGCTGCTGGAGGAATCGGCTATGAACTCTCTCCTCGGCATTACAGCACACAGTCTACATTACACTGTGCTAATTAGCATCTCAAAGCATGACGTGGTGAAAGAGCCACTTAGAGCTTGGCAGACAGAGATTCACAAAACAGAACATGAAAAATCACAGAAAATTGAGACACAGGAAAACCAGTGTCAACTAAGTGAGAAGTAGAAGCTAAGCATTTCAGTTCAGTTATATAAAATAAATACAAGGAATCACACTGGTAAATATCTCACCATACAGGAATCGGCTTAATTTCCAGCTCGCAAAGATTCTAGAAAACTGAATCTCTCCACACTTGCTTTTGCTTGAATTCTTTGACTTCAGACTGCTTTGTTTATAGGAAAAAGCTCTCTTTGATGTTGGAATATTAGGAGCAGTGAAACAATAAATTTCCCATTTTCTAATATCCAGACATCCTGAGCTTGTTCAAGGACCCCTTGATTCATCAAGGCAAATAATTAAATTACCTGAGCTTTGATCAAGGAATTGCTGCAGTCCCTTTTTGATGTAGAATGTGGCTGTTTGAAGCTCCGGATAGATAACTAGTCCATATGTTTTTTAACCCTTTTGCCACTAATAGCAGATTTCATGCAATGTTCTGGCATTTCCAAGCAAGCACCACAATGTAATTTGGGGATGCTGCTCCAAGAGGAGTATAGTATGTGCAATAGGATCTTTATACCACAGACTTGATGGGATGTTTATCAAAAGGCTGAAACTCTCCGTACTAAATGAGCTCAAATTATTTTTCAGTCAAATTAACTTGCCTTAATACTATGCTTTGGAAGCTGCTCCTTAGATGGCATGTCAGTGAGACACAAAAATACTTCTGAGAAGTAAGGGGTTTGCCTTTCCAAAACAAGAGTTTTCATCATGTTCCATACCTTTCAACTATTTCCCTTGAAAGAAATGTGAGTGAGCACACTCTCATTTAGTCAGGTGAAAGAATGCTTTTAAAATAGTAAAAACAAATAGATAGATGTAAGCCTTTCATTCTTCCCTCTCCTCAAATATAAGCACCTGGATGAAGTCGTCTTTGCCATTAATGAGTCCAAGTCCTAGCCATGCTGCCTGCAAAATGGAACAGAAACTACAAGTCAATATAGATGCCGTCCTCTCAGCTGATTTGTAATTTTAATATGATTCTTGTAAGAATTCTTCTCCATAAATACAGAGTTACGCTCCTCTTCATTCATTCTAGGATTCTTTTGGGACATGAGGAGGTTACTAAAATGGCACAATTAGAAGGCATAATTAATGTATAGGGATCTCTTACTCAGGTCCCTCTACAGCTTCAACAGCATAGCCATATGTATATATATACCACTAATTTTAGCAACAGTTCCATGGATTATGGAAATGACCTCACCAGACTACTGAGAAGTGGGAAAAATAGTTTTGCAACAGGACTTTTTCTGGTATCAGATGGTAGAAAGGCATGTGTCCTTTAAGGCACAGCTGTGGAAAAGATTCATGTAATTCAGACTGACATCTCAATTCATAACGATACAGGCTTAAGAAAGCATAAAGAATAAGTCTGGCTTACTGTAGATAACAGACAAATAATTTGAGGGCATGAGGATGTAGATAGAGATCCACGTATTTATGTTTAAAACACTTGACGTGTTATTAAAAAGTTGGTATGTTTCTAATTTGTTGAAAAATAAAACTTGGAGCCTGTTATAAAGCCCAAGGGGGAAACGCGTAAAAACAATTGTTAAGAATGAGAAAGGAAGTTAAAGCATATACAATTCTGTTTTTCTGTTAAGTCACAGGAATTGCATATATAACTAACACGTGAAACAGGAAATCATCATATCTGAGTGACTCAAAATAGTCCTTGCAGCGTTATGAAAAAATATGAAAGGAGGAGCTGTTGATCTCAAATTTAAGAAGCAATTAGCATTCATTAACTCAAAGTAATAAACTGCCCAAGGCTTTTATGGGTTAAGTATAGTCTACTTTTAAGCACATGGAAACAGTTAAAACACAAGCTTTTCTGCAGTTTATTTTGAATGATTCCATTTCTAGTAAAAATGGATTTAATTTCCAGATGGGGTATACCTCTAGGCAAAAACATTCTTCTCTCCTCCAGTTGGCAAAATGATTTAATACCAACGGAACAGCCTTCTGTACACATTATTAATTTCATTTGCATTATTTTTTTTTCTTAATAAAGTATCAATAACCGTCTGTAAATTTTTTGCAAAAAATAAGTAAAATTCCCATTTTTCGTAGCTCTCACATTATGTACAGCTTTCAAGAAATAGCTCGCTAGACTTTGCTTTTTGAAGGAAAATATCATAAAGGCTCAGTTCTTCTACAGACTGTATATGGTGGCAGTCAGAGACAGGACTGAACTGCTATGACAACAGAATACAGATTTGCACCCAGTTAATCAGTCATCTGGTACATGTAGACAATCTGGTTTGAGTTTGCTGCAGAGGATGGCCTACGGAATCTCAGGAAGGCCGTAATTACATCTAGCACACTTTCTGACCTCTAGCTCATAATAAAAAAGCCAAGGTCATGACAACAAGCAACTGTCAAATCTCGGTAAGTATCAGAGCTGGCACTTTCTCTATAGACTTGATTATTCCAGCCAAACTCATTTCTTGTTCAATTTGATTGGATAATTAAACAAATATTAGTGCAATTTCTTACATATGATAGTGTATTGACAGCATTCCTAATGCTAGTAGGGCTAAATACCTGCTTAGCCCTGAAATGTACACCTCCATAGAAATTCTGTTTAAATACGCGAGTTAATGTAATTGCCAAAATGACTTTAATTTTCCATATCAAGCATATTGTTCAGTAATACTACTGTCAATTGAATAACCCCATGGACTCCAATAGTTTCTCTTGTTTTATATCAGGTTGAACAGACAGAATTTTAACAAGTAAAGTGTAAATATCAGATAAATAGTTTAAACTTGACCGCTCTAGAAGTCATTAAAAAAAGTCTGCTAACAGCAACAAAATTGAGAGCATATATTAAATAAAGTAGACAGTTCCCTGGTCTTCTAAATGTACAAATACATACTGAAGGTCACAATAAGGTAGCATTCAATGTCAACTCAATGCCATTTAAAAAAAATTAGATGTTTGTAATTTGACTTCTGATTTTCTTCATATGTTTCAGCTGCTCCTTTCAAACACAGGCCAGTAGCCACTTATTAATTTGTGATGCTACAGAATCACAGCACATCACTGCAGCATGGAGTAAACCTTTGTGTTACCTTTTTCAACGGTGCTCATCATGTCCTAGTTATATATGACATCTGTATATTGTATATAAACAGTCTATAGTGAGGCAGTAAGGCTGGTTTCCATTTCCTTTCTTGTAAGATTGCTTGACTATTCTCAGATCACACCAATGTCACCTTATTTGAATTTGAACTTTTCTTTGTTATGAAGTAAATATATAGGAAGCCATTGAACATACTGAGAATTAGTTTTTATTATCTAACTGCCCCAGTATTTTGACATATATCTAGCCAAATACAAAGAAAGTAGGACTTCTCCTTATGGATCAAAAAAATTAAGAAATGTATGCAGAAGGCAGCTGGGCATTAGCAACCACAAGATTGTAGTGAGGGGTAGAAAAGTCTACTATACCTGATGAAATGGAGGTTATGGAAGGGCACAGCAAAGTTTGCATTGAAAACTGAGAAACTTTGAAGGTGAAAAGTACAATAACTATAAGATTTTGTGCTGTAGAAGGGAGCAGAAGCTAATAAACTAAGGCACAAGAAATATCTTCTAAACATAAGCAGGTTCAATGAACTCAAGATGATGATGCAGGAACCTGAGAAACCAAGAACTATGCCTAGGAGGACAGGTTCTATCTTACCAAGGTCACACAGACAGTAACCTTAAATATTGTACATGTCTTATTTCAACCTAGATCATGCAGACATCCCAATTAGCTCTGAAATCTCCAAATCAACTTTGTGCACATCAGTGGACTGTGAATGGCAGTCCAGGACTGGGAATCATTGAGGAAGGGATCATCTTAAACTGGCTTCACTACAAGGGTATAGCCAAAGACCACACCACAGAAAACCACACACTAGAAATCTCTAAGAGGATTGTTACATTTAGTATTTGAAACATGACTTCATATTCATAGTTTATGAATATAACTTTTTCATCTAAATCTTGCAAAATTCACAATTCTAAGGACAGAAAGAACTATAATGACCATCCTAAGTCTGACCTACAGTCACTTGTATTTCTACCTGATCAGCCCTTTTGTATGTAAATGATAAATTGTTTGTATGTAAATGCCAATGCCTATTATGTTTTCTTCTTGCTTTAGAAATAGAAATGCTATGTAAATTGCTACTGTGCTAAAAAGAATTGAAATGCATACTAATCAGCCATATTCTCTGAGCTATACCAGCTATAACTGGAATGGTAACAAATAAAAAGGCAACAATCAGTGGTGGACAAAGTTTTCTATTTAAATCAGAGCCTCAAGTTACATTATTATTCAACTGCTTTTCAAAATTTTGGAACCTCTTATGTCTGGAGAAATTGGGTTGGAAACTGTGAATGAACAATAACTTTCACAAATGCGAAATATTGAAGATCTTCAGTGGAATTCCAATTGCAAGAAAAAAATGCTGAAAGAGAGTGGGAAGATGTTACCTTTAAAAATATCTGTTCACTGTGTGCATTGGATAAATGTTTGATTCTTCGGTTACATCAGTTTGGTAATCTCTGTGGTTAAATAATTATGGTAACATGAAATATGAAACAGGAGGTTTTGATCACTGTGCTGTATATATTGAATTAACCAGGCGGCATTCAACTGGTTTAATATGGGTCATTCCTCAGAAAAAACTTACAATCATTTCTGCCCTGACCAGAAAGTTCCCTGTAATGAAGAAATGCACTAAAATCTTTCCTTGAACAGTGACCTAAAATGAACCCAGTGATACTTCGAAATACCTAACTACATCAATATGTGATCAAGTCTGCTGAAAGGGAGGACTGCCCATCGGAAACACTGCTCTGAAAAGGACAAGGTTTAATCCTAAAATTTCAAGTGTGTTTGCTAGTGTTCATGAGACCAGTTTTTAATTTTGTAAATGCTATTCGAAGTCCTGTATTTACTTCAGGATTTCTCTCAGGTAACATTAAGTTATTATTTTAAAAAATTAGGTACAATTTTTTAATTACAATTTTCTCAAACAATTTAAAGCTTGCATTTTTCTACCTGTTGCTTCACTTGAAATTTTCCAGTAATACACAAAAAATAATTTTTCCTATATAAATGAAAATAGACGTAGATATGCATAAAGCATACATAAGATATAGACAGGTACATAATGTTAAATGACTCTTAAAAGGTCTTACAATCCTCGTCTGGGGGTTGGTACAGTTACAGGTCTTCTGCTGTGGTAATGAAAATACATTTATTTTTGGTCCGAATGCCAGCCAACTTCACACAAACTCTATTTCTTTTGTTTGCCTTACATGTCTACATACATTAAAAAAAAAATAGTTGATAAAAGATGAAAGGACTAACATAGTTATTCATTCAGCAGTCAAGATCTTTGAGATAATTATTTTAAATCAAGAAGGGACAGACCATTTAAATTTATGACTTAATGCCGACACGCACATGTATTAATAAAACAGTTAGCGTTAATGGAAATAGGGTTTAGTCTCCTGATTAAAATAGAGCTATCATTTCTGGTTTATACTGAACTAATGACTTATCCCTGGCAGAATGATATGTATGCATGTATTTAACTATTTAACTTAACCACTGAGACCAATTAATATGTTTCTGAAGTTTTATTTTATTTTAAAAGATATATCAGCAGCCTGCTGGGATAAAAAAATTATGTTGAACCAGAGTTTCTATGACACCAGTTTAACCTTAAATGTAATACTTTCACATGGAGTATCTGATGATCGCAATGAAGAGTACTGAAATGCAGTGCAGAAGAAGCAGCTCTTCAATGGCATTGACATCAAGTTAAGGAACTTTTTAGCTTACCAAGCTCGCATCAACTACAAGCTCACGTGAGAAGAAGCGGTGGCGGCAAGAGGGTCCACCATAAATTTAATCTCTATCCCACTTGCTAGTGTGAGGATAGGAGCAAGAAACAAAGCTGTGCACAGCCATCTAGGCCAGGCTGGTTTCAACCTATGGGGCAGCACGGACACATGCTGGCAGAGCAAGAAAACCCGCACTTGTTGCCCTGTACAAAGGTAAGGGAGGTAAATGCTTGGTGCTGTGAAGCTCACAAACATGGGAATTCTGTGAATTGTGTTTTAAAGTGTTATTTAATATAATTCCTTCTGCTCATTGCCTCGGTCTTTGCCTGTATGGGCCTGTGTCTCCACAGCATCACGGGGAGTTCATTGGAACAGTGTCAGATCATGGCAACACAATTAAATGAAAGCTTATGCGTAATTACTATGGAGATAGGTACTTTGTACAGCTTACATTCACGTATCAAAGTTCTGATCAATTTTGTTTACTTTGTAACACTTCATGATCCACAATTGCCTTTTATGTTAGTTTATCTATAATGTCGCTACAGTCTATCTGTTGATGAACTATTAAATCATCATTATAATAATGAATTAGATCTGGAAAACTATTGCTGCGTTGTTCACCAATCACTCTGGAAAATCCCGGCTCCTCTTTTACATTCAGTTACTTGGTCCTTTTCTTTTAATCCATTTACATTGATTTCTGCTACTCCAACTCTGCCTGCCATTGCATTACAATTAAGAATTCTGATGAACTCTTGCTGATTCAGAAGGGTAAGGGCTGTTACTCATTGCCAAACTTTAAAGAAAAACACCCACAAAAACCCCTTAGAATTTGCTTAAGCCAGCACTTTAAAATTGAAGAGCTAAATTATGGCTCATGGAGCCAGCGGAGCTCAGTGAGACTGGGATGCCTGAAAGCCACCACACCACCCAAGCAGTTATAGAAGGCGGCCTTATGTCTTTGTCAGGCAAAATTAACCATAATGTCACCTTCCCCACAGGCACTGCTCAGCAGCAGGGCTGGCTGCTCCAGATATTGGTCTCTGAATTCCTGCTGCCTTGCAAGGCACTGCTAATGCCCCAGCCATGCGTAATGTTCTCTGGAGGGCCCTGAACATGACCGGCAGCTCTAACTTTTCCACCCACCTTGGGCAGGTCTAACAGCTTAAGGGATGTTTGTGCCTTGGAGCATAGAGGATGGGCAGTTAACGGGTCTCAGACTGCTCTTTGCAACACAGCGCTCCTCAGCAAAGCGGTGCTCCGTTTCCAGCGCAGTAGTTACTAACTCTCTAACCAAGAGTTGTTACTCTAAGATAGTTCTTAATTAATATCCTAAATCAGGCAATTGACAGAAAACTGTACAACTATTATCACACTGCATTACTCATGTTTAGCATAAAAGTTGTAGACAACAATTTCTATTAGACTCCTTAGCTTCTCTAGCTGTGTATCTGCCCAAGTGACTATAATACAATATTATAAATTTCTGCACTCTGTTCTTTATAGTGTATATTTCTTATACACAGAAATTTGGCTGGTCTATGAGTCAAATCAAAGACTTGTGCAGCCCAGTATCCTGCCTTTAGCAACAGCCCACAGTGGATGTCTAGGGAAGAACATCAGAAGAGGGCAGGTGGAAACGAGACTCCTCCCAAGCCTGCAACCATTTAAAATCCCTACTGTTATGTACATCCTTTTTGGTCAGCATTTGCAATAGTGGGTTGTAACAATTTCTTTTATATTCCAAGGTGCTACAGGATATACAGAAATGATTTGGACCACCTTACTTTTCTCTGTTGTAAGCTCCACTGACCTAGACGTGTATGGGTAAAATTGGACCAATCTGGACTACTATGTCTTTTTTTTTCCCATCAAGGATGCCTTTATAAGATCTCTCAAGCATGACAATATTTTTGAAACAATTTTGTTGTTGTTTTGCTCTATCATTTTTTCTGCCTTTAAACATTTCCCTTTGCATAGCAGGAAACGACAGTGTCTTTGAAAAAGGAAGAAAGAGATGGGAAACCCCTTAAGAACCACTGCTGCTGAGAGGACCAAGCTGTTGGTTTCACACCTGGAGCCCAGCTGTGGCCACTCCTCAGACACGCCGAACTCGCACCGTTCCAGAACTTCGCAGCGAGTAACAGGGCGCCGAAGGGAACGCGATCCACTGACTAGAAAGATGCGAATCCTGACCAACCGCCTGGGCACCAGCCCGAACCGCGGCGAGATGGAACCCGCCCCCCGGGAGGGCCGGCGGGAACAAAACCCCTTTTCACAGCCCGGCCGGCACCGGCGGGGCCGCGAAGAGCAGCAGCGCCCTCTGGCGCCCGCCGCGCCCCCCCCGCAGCCCCGCGCTGCGCCCCCGCGCTACCGCCGCGCTACCGCCGCGCCCCCGCGGCCGCTCCGCCGGGCGGGGACCTGTTGAGCGAGGCGGAGCGACAGCGGGGCCCGGCGCCGGGAGAGCGGCTTCCACACACCCCGGCTCCTGCAGTGACATCTCTCCTCTGGGAGTACCGTGTGCAAATTCGCTGCCCTTTGGTAATATTTGAAATTTTAAAGTCCTTACTTACACAAGAAAAGAAAATGAATGGCTTTAATAATTCGGCATACGCGGGCTGGCACTTAAATGAATCAATAATTTCACAGTCTAAGAGTATCCTAGTCTTCAGCGTCAAAACCCAAGCACAGGACTACATTTTCTCTTAAAATGCAATAAAATAGTTTTAGAATATATAACTACAGTGTTCCTTAACTGATAAGAGATAAACTAAAATATATCTATATGACGTAAAATGACAATACTTAAGTATAAAACAAGCCCTTTTCATTCATATGGACAAAGTGCCGGATCCAAACTACATTTAAATATTTAAATCAATGCCCATTGTTCCATTTATTTCCTAAGCTTTGGGTTGGCCCCAACAAAGGGACAATGAAAACTGAAGTGCCACTCAAAAAAAACTAAACAAAAACAAAACCCCACCAACATATAGCATAGTAAAGTATACACAGAATTTTTAGCTTAAACTGCTAGTATAAAAACTCAGACACAAAAAGTCTAGAAAGTATGTTGCTAAACTGTTTCAAATTAATTGATTCCAGATGAGACCTCTGTTTCTCTTACACTGAAGATATTTCGTTAAACATCCGGCTCACAAAATGGATTCAAAATTCTAGGAGGTTCACCAAAAAGAGGAGACACTAGTTTTAAGTTTGAAATTACTTTAAATTTCTATGACATCTGAGCTAGAAATAACTTCTATTGTGGAAATCTCAGCAATAAAACATTTGTTTCTCGAGTTACGCTTTGTTTAGTTACAGCGTTTGCAGAAAACTAAAATGTTAGTCTCAGTCTACTGGAGCTCTGAACTTCACATATGTTTCTTACACTAAATTAAATTAAATATGTCAAACGTTGCCAGAATAGTATATTAATTGAAGCTGAAATCACATTATATATTTTAAAGCATTTTATCAGATAAATCACAGAAATCATTCTAATCTTTGTAGTTTCCCCATATTGTTATGTAAAAGAGAAATTAATTTAGCTGTTCTGTCTCTCAATCAACCATTTCCATACATATTTCCTTCTGAAATTGCTGATGATAAATTGCAATGACTTATCTCTTGACATACTCTGTTGTAGCAGTATTTCTGGTAATGAAGCAATCTAGTTCCTAGTGATTTTTTGGACAGACAACACTCAAAATTTTAGCAAAGTTACAGCTGATGTAGCATCATCTGTCCATGCTCATTCTCTATGTTCTATTGCAAGGCTGAGGTGGCAGGAAGAGGTGGGGGGGAAATAAAAATCCTACTCTAGGGCCTAAGAACAAGAGCCTGCTGAAGAAAGATGTCTTTTAGGTAATTTTCCTAAAGAATTTCCAACTCTTTTACTGAAGATCTTGTTCTTAGTTCTGTAACTTTATTTTTGTTCTTCTCTTGCAAGAGGAAAGAGAACTGCTTCAGAAGTACTGTCAAAAACTTCTGTTTTCTAGAGTTTAGTAGACTAAGAAATATGCTGGAAGAATGTTTTGTGTGTTAAGGTACAAAGCTCAAACCAGACCTTCTGCTCTCAGTGCCCATCTCCCAGCAACATGAATTGCACCACTCTGCTACAAAAATGCTGTTCATAAGCAAACATCTGCAATTCCACTTCCATATACTTCCATGTATCTCCCCATATAAAATCATCTAAAGGACTGAGTACAAGCATTGATTTGTATTCCAAATCTCAGTGGACAGACCTGACTCAGGCAGATGTCAGATTAATTATAGCAGAACTTCTACACTGAAAGCAGGTTTATTTATTGGTATCCATTAGCCAGGGTAGAAAAAAGAGAAGAAAGTATTTACCTGGAGAATCACACAGACTTTGGAAACTGAAGCACGCGTAAGAGCAAGGGAGGGGGAAGAGAGAGGGACATTCAGTAACGTCCGTGTGCGTGCTTCCCTGCTTCTGCATCTGTTAGTGCTTTTTTCATTCAACAGTTTCACTATTAAATAACTAAAAATACTTAATTTCTTAGTAGAGAGATGCAGAGTCTGGGAAATTCTTATTGTATCACCATCACAAATCAACAGGAAGAAAGTCACAGGGAGTTACTAGTCATTGGGATGTGAAAAAGAAATGAGCATTCTCCTTATAAAGGGCCAATTTCTGAATTAGTGACCTCATTTGCTAAAGAGGTTCCTTTGTCACAGATATCTTGGTAGGTAAATACTGTGTTAACACAGCCACACTGTCCTTTGTAGCAACGGTATAAAGAAGATTTCCGAGCATATACTGATTCTCTCCTCACCAAATGAATATTTAAAAGAATAGACAATAAAGGGGGGCTTCTGTAGAAGGTAAAGGCATTTGTATCGTGATGTCAGACTGCTATATGTGATCCCAGAGGACTGCACAGGAAGCACTTTTATTCTAAAAGTTAATGGTATTTATGGGGACTCGCAGCCTGATCTATTTTACCTTTCTTGGGGATGTGCTTATGCTTTTATCACCCAAGAGTCTAATGCTTTTTGGACTAGCCCGTATTAGAGACAGATACCATTTTGGTCCCTTGTGAATAGTAATGCACTTGAAAGCCAGCAAGCAAAATAAATTGCAAAATACATATAAATCAAAGTTGTGGGATTTTTTTTTTTCAAATTCCGGATAGATTATCCTTCATTTTCTGCACTCATAATTTCTGCATATCCATTTCATGCCTAGGAGCTACAGTGCAAGTAAAAAATTTTCAGTTCGGGGTTTTTCAATATCTGCTTATCCGAAGGAACATTTTAAAACGGACAAATGCTCGTCCTCCCCCCGCCCCCAGGCAAGAACCGAGGAAAAAAATATGTGTATACCGTTTGCCACACTGTTTCCTTTCTCCCTTCGGAGAGACCATCTCGCTCCTTTGGGGAGCTCGCCGGCCGCCTCCGCGGGCAGCTGCGGCAGATCCGCGCACCGCGCCCGGCCCCGCTCGCCAGCAGCCGCTCCCGGCGCCCGCCCCGCGGCACACCTGCCTGTCCCTGCCCCTGCCCCTGCCCCTGCCCCAGCCCCGCTGCTGCTGTCAAGTTTCTGGAGCACAGGCACGCATCCTCCCGCTCCGTCCTCTTGCTCGGCGCTGCGGGAGACGAGCGTTCCCCGCCAGCCCGCTCCTTCCCTTTCCCCTTGGCCAAGCCGCCTCCTCGCCCGGCAGCAGCGCGCCCGCCGCCCGCTCACCCGACACAACTCCGGCGCCGGCGTGCCCGCTGCTCCCCGCGGCTCTGCGGGGCTCCCCGGGGCACCCGCCTGCGGCCGCCGCTTACCTGCGGGTCCGGCGGGGCTGGCTGCTTCCCTTGGCCACCTCCGAAGGAGGGAGAGGAGGCAAGTCCCATTCACAACTAGACAGTGAGCAGACACGGCAGCATCTTCAGTCTATTACACTCCACTGGCAGCGGCTGCTGAATGAGGCTCCGAGCTAGTGGCAGGAATTAGAAAGAGGGAGGGAGGGGAAAGGGGAGAGGGAGGGAGAGGGAGCAAGGGGGAGTGAAGCAAGATTAGACGAAGGGAAAAGCTGGAGGCTGTTGCTTCTTCTCTATTTTCTTCTCCCTTCCCCCCACCCGAAGAGGAAAGGAGACCCCAGAGCCTGCCCTCCTGCAGACCCCGCGTCCTGAGTGCCCTCTGATGCCTGCGGGGGAGAAGTTGGGGGTGGAAAGGCAAACTGAGGGGGTGAGGAGCCCAGGGCAGTCTCTCCCTCTGCCCAGCCAGTCGCCGGGTTGGGTAGGGTACGCTATCCCCGACCCCACGGGTCGGTTCTGCACCCCCTCAGCCACACAGGCATCCACACGCACGGCTGCGAGGGGAGCAGGGACACCCCTCCTGCTGTGGGGAGGGATGCCCTGTCCCTTCCCTGTCGCCACTCCTCTGCAGGCAGCCCAGGACCACCCCACGGCAGCAGCGGCGCCGCGGGTGGGCTGAAACCCACGCCAGAGCCCCGGGCACGGCAAACCGTGGCCACTGCCGCTGCTTGGAAGGCTACCCCCCACCTCATAGCACAGACAGAGAAATCGGCTGAGCTGGACAAACAGCAGGAACATTTTATACTGAATCCAGTCATGTTTCTCATCATGATCAGACATTTGTCCGGGGGAAAGAAAAAAAAAAAAAAAAAAAGGAGAGAAAGAAAAGAAAAAGTTCCCCAAGCATTTCTCAATGTGGAAAATCTTGGTCTGCTCACAGCCAGAGGCTGAGCCCAGGACTCCCTGCCCAGGCAGGCTGCCCCCCCGACCGGAGGTGGAAGGGGTGACCCTTTCCTTCTCAAACACACCTGAACCAGGGGCCGCCACTCTTGCTATCTGTTTTCATTACCTAAAGTGAAAAACCCGCACATGATTCCCAGGTGGGACTGAGCTCTATGAGCCCAGGGAGAAGTGCCCCGAGTCGATGTACTCATCCAAATCCAGAGGCAGCATGCAGTCCCCTCCTGTCATGCCCACACAGGCTCACGTGAGCCTGAAGTCCCCTCTCACCCGTCAGCTTTCCTCACGGTGGCCAAGACCTGTGCGCTCTGAGGTGGCTGTCAGCATAGATGGTGCCATCTGTGTAGCTGCAGAGCGGTGCAGAGCAAGGAAGGATGCAATGCGCAGCCCCTCAAGAATAAGGATTGCATTAGCTGTTGGAAATAACTAGGTACTTCTTTGTGAAGATAATCTGCCCATCCTCAGGCAACCCATCCAACCATTCATGCCCCACACCACAAGGCAGCACTCACGCTGCTCTGTGACCACACCACTTGGCCCTAAAGAACAAGGCTTTTATATTCTGTGGTTAATTAGCTCTGCCAATAACTCCAGGCAAAGAAAAAAAAAAAAACCTGGCACAAAAGCTGCCACTGTACAAAGAAAGAATTCGGAAGGAGGAAAGCTGATAAACAATGCACCCTAAGGAGGCTGAGGAACACTGAACTTAGCACAGCAGAGTAGCAAGTCCTGCCTGATGTCAGCCCCAGGGAAAGAGCAGGAGCCTCCTGGCTGCGGAGCTGGGAGCCTTGGAGAATTAAGACTGAAATTTGCTTCAGAGTTCACAATTCTATTCACAAATGCACCAGGGCAAGGCATGTGTGTACCACGAGGTGCAAGGGTACAGGCGGGAGGGCTCTGAGGCGAACGCAGGGCAAGGCAGCCTGGAGCGCTGGTGCAGCACCCAGGACCACACTGGGATCCACTGGTTGAGCAGGTGACTAACAAGGGGAGCAGCCCTGGTGTGCAAACTTAGAGCTTGGGACAAATGGTGGAAAACAGTGAACAAACCCAGAAACACCCCAGGCTGAGCTGAAAGCATGAGGTAATAAGACAGCTAATTAATTAGTATTGAAATACTAAGGGCTTAATTTTGATAGGAATAGGGCCGTGGTGCTAAGAAAACTAGTTTCAGGAGTGGTTTTTGATAGAAAATGCAAGGAGTAATAAATTGACATAAAGAAATAAAACATGCAACTGTTCACCCAGGAATGCTTCGCAGGAGACGTAGCTGAGTAAGGAGGGTAACGCACATTAATTTGGAATAGTTTTGTCAAGAAATTGGTTTTGGACAGAAAATATGAGAGGAAGGGAAATACGTCTCAAAATAGTTCCATCTAGTCACGGTCCAAACCTATTGCCTTTAATGGATACCATCAGTCTCCTGTGATGATAGTATGAGAATTACCATTTGTTTTCTTTATGGATACACTATAGTGAGTACTACTTAGTGCAACTCTGCCAAAATTGCCGCTAAGCTGAAGCCCAGAGCTGGGCAGCTGCCTGAGGATTTTTTCCCTTTTTCCGTTCTCTTGCTCACTTCAGCAGCCCAGTGGAGGGGATGACTTTTGTAATTCCCTTTTTTTAAACTGCTGAGACCAGATTTTTTTTTTTAATATAAAGGAAATGTGAAAGCAATCTCAGTCTAATTAAGCATAGACAATAGGTACCCATAATATTCTCTAGTCAAAGAGCTTATTGATCTATAATGAAAGGTTTCATTAATTCCATTCAAAGAAGCACGTTAACAAATTAGTGTAGTAACATCTGATTTGGTGAGTGGCTTGTTTCCTCCCTTCCTTTTGCATTGAAATCCCTGTGTAAACTAATCAGATTCTGCTATTATTTTTTTCTCATTTGTTCATCTTCCTATAGGATCTATAGACAGTCCTTATCTGCAAGCAAAACTAAAGCAGAACTCCTGCTGAAATCTATATGTTTGCACCTCTGGCTAAGTCCCAAGTCTGATTACAATAATAACCACTGTGGAATTAATTTCACCTAGCTTAAGCCATTTTAAAATTGAGTATCTAACAGGCTATCTATAGCAAGAGTTCATTTAGTGTCAACAAAAAGAAGTCCCTTTAACTGGGACAGGCCACTAGCTGGAGGTGCCTCTCTGTATACCAAAGAGATCTTAACAACTTCTCAGACCAGGAACCTACCTACAACCATATACAAGTCAGACAAATCCAACTTTTCATGTTAGATACAGAAAACAAGAAGTGGTCAAACCAAAATCAGTATGTGATGCTGACAAATTATGACATTTGGTATATTCCCCTTAGCCATTACAGTTTGCATTCAGGCAGTTCCAAACTACTCTGCCATCATTTCAGGAGAACTGCTACACAGAGTAGTTGCACAAGAAACGACAGTGGGTCTCCTGAAGGAGAAGTGTGCGGGGGGAACATCTGCAGAACTACTCCACTGAATTCCAACCGGCTCTCGTGTGTGCATTCCCAACACATAAGATGGGAGATTCTCACAGGCTGCCCAAGTCAGACCTTGCCATTCCTACCATACACAAAGCCAAGGAAAAGAGGATACAATACTGCAAATTTCTGCCTTTGCTGACTATTTCTACCAGGCGGTGACTCTTCATCTATGAAGTTTCAGGCTAGATAGTAAGTTCACTTCATGAACACCATGTTGAAGCCAATGTAAATTCAATGCGGGCAGTACCAGGTTAACTAGTAGGAAATCTTTCTAAATACAGTTGCCACCTCTCTTCGCAAAATGTTATAGGCAAACCAAAAAAGCAGGTCTTAGTTATCCCGCTGCCATGGAAGTCACGGCAGAGCAGCAGGAGAGTATAGTAAGGTCTGGAGTTAACATTTACAGCTGCCTGAAACCTGGTGTCTCACTGTCAGACATAAATAAAGGAAGTTTATACATATTTTAACCAGTATTTGGTTTTGCATATCCATATATTTAGGTTAAGAACATCTGTGATAACAAATCTGTGAAATCTAAAAAAAGGTTGCTTTATCTACTATGGGCTTACAGAATCTGAAGTTTGTTAAAATTCTGCTCAGTGCTTGGTAAGTTAACCCATTTATCATTTGAAAATAAGCTAGCTGATTAGTTTTCTAAGCATCTGAAGGAGTACATGCACTTCTGCTAATTGAATCATTGTTCTTGGAAACATTGCAGCTGAATTCATGAAAAAAAGCACATGTAGGTATATTATAAGTTTATGCTGGACATCTGTATTAGGGTGCATGATAAAGTTTGAAAAGTGAACTTCAGACACTGAACTCCAAAAAGCCTTTTGCAATTCAAAAGAATTTATCAATGCCCCATTTGCTCAATAGCTTGGTCACATCTACGCAATAAATACGAAAGAAGAAAGTTCTTCCCATCTTTTGACCCCGTTTTCTCCAGGCCTTATACAGACCCTTTTCCCACATGGCTTCCAACAGACTCTCTTCCTTCTCAGCTACCTTTAACAGACCTGCAATTTCCTTCACTTTTCTTCTCACCTGGAAAGTATTAGAGATTTAAAAGGCACACAAACAGCATATTGCTATCCACAGGAGCTGCAAGTTTAGAAAGAAGCAAGAGAGACTCTGAAAGAGAACAAGAGATTTATAATAAAGGATATTCCATGCAATCCGAATGAAGTTTTTGTCCAAAATGCCCTTCAGTTTTAGTGACATTTTGCTAAGGAACCAAGCGAAATTTCATTACTATGTGAAAATGCGAAGGGTGAGCAGGATTGAAGGAGATAAAAAAATTGTTCTTAATGACTTCAAGAAAAGGAAAACTAATTAAAGCAACAGTACCAGCACAGTGAGAAGACAGTTGTATAAGAAGAATGTAACTGTTAAGTTATATTTTTTGGTATATATTTTTGTGCTTTTAAGGGTTTTTTTGGTTAAAAAGTATGCATCTCGTGGCAAAGAAACAAGGCTTTTAGTCAACGAAGAATGGATAGCTCAAAGCAGCTTGTATCTAAAGCTGTTTTTTCCAATAACAAATGTCTTCCTTGTAGAAATATAAGAATATAACAACATATGTTTACTTGAGAAAGATTAAAACAAGGGCAAAACCACTGAGGTTAACAAAATTCTGCACAAAGCAACTGATACAGGAAATATCTCTGCAAAGTTAGCAATGAAAAAAATCTTTCTTCGGCTATACCAGTGGGGTTATACTTGAGGTATTGAAATACGGAGAGAAAAGGAAATTTTGAAGTGGAAAGAAGGTTACAGTAAAACCCAAATACTACAATCTTATATACAGTACTATGCAGGGTTGGGGCGGGGGGGGGGGGCGCATTAAAATTCCAGATGTGTACATGGAGCTTCTTGTAAGTGCACTAGCTACAGTAATAAATCATCAGCCTGAATCACATATTCCAAGTGGTGTCTGGGCTGGTATTTTCAAATATAGGACTGATGTACCTGGTGTATCAAGGAGGAATCCATGTTTTGGGCTTGGTTACCTCCTTTCCCTGTTTGCTTCAAAAAAAAGTTTCATTCCTATACCAGAGTGAAGGAAAGCTCTTCTCATTAACCTGCCAATGGAGTCGGGCCTTGATGGCATTTCATATTTTAACTCGTTTTCATGATAAAGATCCCCATCTTCAGTCACACCCAAGTGACCAGACTCAGGCCACAGAACAAGAACTTGCTTACCCATAAAAGACAACAGAATGGAGTCCAATTTCGTTTAGGCTGAAGTAGAATAAAGGTCTATTTTTCCTCTTTTTTCAGAGACCTTATAAAGCTAGATCTGTTTTCATCAAGACTTTGATGAGGGAAGCTACCTTGGTTTATATTAAAAATATAAATAATTAAAAAAAAAATATTAGAATAATCTTATAATTTATAAATATAATTTTAATAAAATCTAATGAAGTGATTTGGCATGTACTGAGTATGGACAATTATACATTTCTGTCACTGAGCTTTGGGACCATCTTACCCTGATAAAGTCCTCAGAATCTTCACGTTTAAAAAGTGCTGCGCTAAGTATGGCTGCAGCAGCATTCTGGCCATCATCCCATTTTCCCCAGCTTTACTGTGATGTACTGAAGCCCAGGCAGGACTGGACTAGTCAGGTTTTATGTTCTGAAGGGGAATCTCCAGAAGCACTGAGACAGCCTTTTGGTTGCCTTGGGTTACAAATTTGACCCAATCAAGGATCAAGCCCTGGCTGGGTAGTTTTTACAATACTGAAGTAGATTATTACATAATAGTATTCATAAGGATATTAATTGAAAAATGCTGGATGCAAAGGGTCTGCTGACCAATGTAGATTCGCAACTATGGACTCTATTTATAGTTCCAGCCTAATATCCAAAAATTACAGCATAAAAGAATTCAGGGGGAAAAAAGGCCTAAATGGTGAATCAGACAGACCTTATAAACTTTTTAATGTATCAGTGTCCTTTGCTAATGGGTTTTTAGAAATACAGATCAGAAGATGGAATTTCTCATTTAGACAAGGTATTATTTAGTTAGGAACTTGAGACTCATTTATTTCTGACACTGTGCATTAAAAGAAAGAAATGCAGTTTTATATATATGCACATGCACATACATCTTTGTGTATTGCACTGTTTGTGTAGACTGTCAAGCAGGATGAGGCCTCCAAATGTATTTCTCTAGTTTATTCAACTTATAGCTTGCATAATTTATTTTATTAGAAAACAAGATTGAAGGAAAAAATCACTGCACCTTACTAGAGAGCATGCACAGCTTGTACATACATCACTTGATAGTAAGATATAGCATAGCTAAATATTATAATAATTATATATTTTAATTCCATTTCTGCGTGTCACTTATTTCGTGCAGGATGTGTTGTATAAGAAATTATTATGCTTCTTCCAAAACCTAAGAAAAAAAATACATTAAGTCTTCACTATTTTGCCTTTTTTTTCCCATTTTCCTGTGCTTTAGTTAAAGAATACACATTCATTAGAATGCACTTCTGCTCCACTACAAATACTCTTTACATGTATATTGGGTATATCTGACATCAGTTTGCAACTAACCCAAACTGTGCCCAAGAAGATTTAAAGGAGAATGATGTTCCTGTAATCTCAGCTGCTAACCCTTCTGTACTGATGAACACCAGGCAGTCATGCTTATCTAGCACAAAGATCTTTCTTCATTTAATGTCCACAGCTTGAGATAGTCAATCTTGCCCAGCATGCGCCTCAAGTATTTCAGATTGCTATTTGTGATTTTTGTGTATGTCTCCATGCTATTCCAGGTACTATGAGTTGGTAGCCACTTATCTATCCACACAAGGCTACAATCAAAGGCATTTTTACATCAGTATATGAATAAACATGTTGCACAGATCCAGGAGATCAATCACTATCATGATTGCAAGAGTTCAGTAAACAATTATGAATTGAGCTGTTGTATATTAACTAGCAAAATAATGACAAAATTATAAACATTTAGCCATAAATTCTACTTTAAGCTGTACATAATACTGAACCAAGTGATATGCCGTCACTGCATTAACATCTATCTGCTACTGAAAAATCACTAAGTGACTTTTCTCTAATGAGCTGGAGTAAAAAAGTTGTAAAAAGAAATATAGGTTTCCTTGACTATTTAAATTCCACAACGGTATAATTCTTTAATGTTGCTTTTATCAGAAGATAAAAATATAACAGACTTTAGAGTTTGTCAGATGAGTCATAACTAAAAACATTAGATGATTCACACAATAATCAATCACAAAACACAAAAACAATCTCAGTTATTAAACTTGCTGAAAAATGAAATGGTGCTACTTTACTATAAATCTGCCACGTGGTTTAAAATCTCATTGATCACTAACCAAAAGATTTTTAAAATCCTGTGTATAATAAAGCATCCTTTTGTTCGAGTCCAGATATTTAAAGAGTAGTGATATTTTTTTCTGTATTTCTCAATAACAAAAAAAGAATATTGCATCGCATTTCTAGTTCCATGTACAAGTAAGTCAAGGGCTATAAATCACACTCAGAGAGAGAGGTGAAGAGAGGTATGCCTGAAAAAGATAGGCTTTACTTCAGGAAGCTCGGATATATATTTAATTAATGTCTAGACAGGTAATCTAACAAGCTCCTATGAAAAAAAAAAATGGCGTCCCTTAAGCATCCATTAGAAATCAGTGAAAACACTACGGTTCTATGTCTGAAGGATCATGAGATGAGATATTTCAACAGGGTATGTCCCATGACTAGAGAAGTCGGGGAAGGCTTTGCATTGACTCCTGTGAGCTTTAGATCAGGCCCTGTGGTGTTCCCATGCCTGGGAAAGGGCTGATTGAGCTCCTTCCTTTGACCAACCAGTGAGAGCTCACGAGAAGACGTGTTGGCCAGTCAGTCCTCAACTGCTCAACTCATCACACAGATCTACTGTGTATCCATACAGTCAAACAGTCACTACAAATATATAATATTACCACTGTTATAGGAACGATGTCACACCAACAATCATTTAAACTAATGTAAACAATTCTTATGCGACTTACATTTTGGATGCCAGTTTAGTTTTTGATGTTTCCCTGTTTAAAAAACAATATTTCCATCCCTGCTGTATTTTATGGCACCAGTGAGAAATACAGCTTTTTATAACACGTTTCTGCTGCTTGGTTGTTTGATGCTTTTGGTTATTCAGTGAAAAATACGGCTTTCTATAATGCATTTCTGTTGCTTGGTCATTTGACGCTTTTGGTTATTTGTTCTGTATATTTGGTGATGTTTTTTTAGTTTTTGAGAAAAAGCTCACAAATCTTCTGTTGATTCAATAGCTGAGATGTGTTACTGTTTGCCTTCCATTTTTCAAAATCAGAAGGTAGATTAACACAGATGCTTAAAGCATCAAACAACGTCAGGTTTTGTTCCGAGTGAAATATTGTAAGTGCTAACAAATCGTGGAAAACATGCTCAAACTATGCTGCCACGCTGTCAAATACAAATAGAAGAAAAACATATTCCATCTGAAAATCCAATACGCCATCCCCATTAATTTAATCAACAAAGGAAGAAAAAAACCCACATTTAAAAAAGAAACTAATGTGAATTTCCACATGGACTAGGCCTCTTCAGCCTATGTTTAGGTTATACAACACAAAAAAATGCTTCACATAAGCATTTCATAGAATTTAACACATCTAAATGGCTCTTTCTGAAGAGCATTGGAGAAAATTACATATGTTCTGGATCTGCAGAGCCCTTAACCCATGGAAAATGCTTTCATTTCCATAAGACCTACTCAGAGAAAGCCTCATCTTTCTCCATTTTCCACTGTTGCAGCCTAGGAATGTGCAAGCAGCCCTCACTAAACTGTTTAGCATCTAGATGAACTCATTTCCATGGAAAACAGTACCTGCGACCCTCTCCTGTGTAGTAACCTCTAAGAAGTTCTCTGTAGCTGCTTTCTGCTTTTAGGAATGTATTTATTACTCTGACTCTTCTTAGGTTTTCTAAGCATCTTCTTGGAAAAGGGTTGCCTTCTGAGGCATTTCAGAAAGAGGTGGATATTCCATTGCTGCCTACTCTGTATTCCTCACCTGCCCGAGACCCGTCCTGAATGGAACAAGATACTGGTCTAAAATTTCAAGAGCATACCTACAAGATGGTAAAATGAGCCAGGTACTAGATTCCTCAGATTTTAAAATTCAGTTATTTCAATGGAGTCTCATCTAGACTTCTGCAAAGAAAGTCATGGACCTTCCTCTTACAACTTGATTTTTATGGTGCCATACATAAAGTACATTGTACTATATTACAGACTCATAGAACGATTTGGGCTGGAAGAGACCTTCAATAGTCACCTAGTCCAACTCCCTTGCAATGAGCCTATATACAGGCTCATTATTATATTATAGCATTATTATAGGCCTAGGCATTTTCTTTTTCAGTTTGATAATGTAGTTTGGCATTGTTTTGAAGTTTTAATTGGATTGTAGTGCTTGTGGTAGATCATAGTATTTGAAAGCTTTGATTCAAGAATACCAGAAACTGAAAATTTAAGAACAGTGTTAACAAACAACGCCCTTACGTCCTCAAGAGTTACACATCCTCACACATTTAAAAAAACCCTGGATCCATGGACCTTTTAGCCTTTTAACTGCAATACTAAAATTGATAGTAGTGACAGCTACATGTTTCCAACAAAACCAAGATTTAAAAAAACCATCCAAAATGAGGTAAAGAAGCTGGAGAACAACTGATTAACTATTAATGTCACTAATCTTTGGATCAAGCTCAAATAAAGCTGACAAACCTTTTGGCTAGTAAAAGTGAAGGAGGAAGAGCACGTCATTCTGAAACTTTTACAGTTGCTATTTCAATGAGCTAAAACATAAGGATGCTATGCCAGATTCTGTTCTCGTGCCATAAATCCAAAATAACACCATTGGCTTACTTAGATTTCATGTTGACTTCATGAGAGTTACTTTGAATTTACATCACTGTAAGATCAGGATCAAACTGCTGAGAAGATATTAAAAGGAGATTAAACATGATCTTAAACAGTGATACCCCAGGAGATCCAAGGATTTTCAATTTGTGAGACTTTACAACTGTCTGAGAGTTGGATAAATTTCAAATGCAGTTTCTGATAAGAGCATTTGCAGCTGCCAAAAGAACCTGTTTTAAGGACCTGGAAGTTGGCAGAGAAACTGAACATATCATGGAAGAGTGTAACAGAATAAGCAAGGCTGCAAGCAAGTGGAAGGGAACTCTGAGGGCATTTATGAAAGCATACATACATTACTGTATTCATTTGACTTCAGTTATTGGATAGGTTTACGCTATTCTGGCCACTCATCCAGTAAAACTTTGAATATAGGTTTAAAGCACAGATATATGTATCTTGATATCAAGGTCCACATTCAGCTACCTAATTCCTGTTCCTGATAGACTCATATTGAAATAAACTCAGAAGACATTTCGGCATCTTGATCTGAGTTGTTTTGCTTTTTCCTGGGCACAAGATTAATATTCAGCATTTCCATGTCTGAACATTGATTCCAGTGATGATGCCTTGTCTTGCTTTCCTTCATTCATTAAACAGTATTCCTACAGAATTTAAAGGGAAAAAATATCACTTTCGTCTGGAGGTCTGTGCTCTTAGATCTTTGCAGCTGTTATTTGTAGGATAATCTAAGAGCATCAGTGAGATGAATGCAACAATCCAATCTGCAATTCTTGAGACAGAGGATGATTTTCTTTTCATTCAAATTAATTTCTCATCTGGTATAAGAGGACACAATATCCATCTTCTGATACTCTGAAAGTCATAGGCTCAGTTGACAAATTTTCCTGAATAAATGAGACTCCCAAAGAACTGATTAACAAACAGTAAATTATGTTCTGGTGCTGATCTATAGAGAAGAGATTTTGAAACGAGATTAATGCTAGATTCCCAATCCATGTGTGCAATTTTGAGTATTGTGTGTCCTTTCAATTTGCTTATGCACACACATACAAAATGACTAGTCATGAAGTTGAGCAATATACATATGTTTTCTGAGCACATCTAAGTATTGAGTAAAACCCACACAAAGTACATATGCGCTTTTTTTCACCTTTAACACCAAAAAATCAAGCACTGTAAATCATCGTCCTCAGGGATGTGCTGCAGAAACTGAAGCATGCAGATTTTAAAGACAACAAAAGAATAACTTTAAATAATCTAAACTACATATAGACATTATACATTAAACACGAAACATTATATAATGGGTTAATTCAAAGAAGTCACCAAAATTCTACTGCCCTTAAATTTGGCTGAGAAAAAACCTTAAAGAAAGCATCTTCTCTAATGCAGAAGTGATTTTTTATTATTTGGATGATATGATGCAACAATGCTCTAGAGTTTACATTTCATACAGTTATGCAGCAGTCTTTCTGAAATAAAACGCAACCAAGATGCACATACAGAGTAAACCAGTTTATTTTTATTGCCCACAGCAATTATGGCCTGGAATCAGACATCAAGGTTGCAGAGCCTGATATAAAGGACCAGAGAAAGTATTCAAATTGCAATATAACTTCATTCCTAGAAATGAAGTTGTCACTAGGAAATGTAATACTGATATTTTTTTTATTCATTATAATAAAAAAATACCATGTATTGAAGTATGTCCTACATGACATTCCTGAGTAGTCCATGAAATAAAAATTATTTCTGCAGTACAGTATTCCTAGTCTGCGGAGCCTGAAGTTATATCCATGGCCTCCATCCATTTCACCTCTCTGTCCTAAATCAAATAGCCCTCGTGGCACTCAATCTCTCACCTTCCAAAGCATGTGACACTTCAGCTTCTGTAAATCTTCAATTAAAATCCCAACCAAAAACCCAATTAACAAAGAGAATATTTCTTCTCACGACAAAATATTCAGTGCCTTGTTTAATTTGGGCCTTAATTTGCATGTCTTTTTATCAGCTACAGTTTAGAATGTTCATTTCCATAACAGATTTACTTGCGATTTTACTTGTTATTAGTCAAAATATTAAACTGAAGTTTTTAACAACAAACTATTAGTAAATTGACATTAAATCCAGTGGGCAGGTTTGACTGAGAGGAATTGGGAAAAAGAAACGTTTTAGAAAAGTCAAAACATTATTTTAATATATTTTAAACAAAATGTGTGAAAACGTTATTTATAAATGTAAACCAAAATGAAATATAGATAGAATTAAATTTTCAAATATAAATGGTTAAAACCTAGTTGTTATGCCCTCTTTGAGCAGAATGTAGCATTTAGTTCAACTATAAAAATAATTTTAGTTTCATTTCAATGAGAAACACTAAATGTTTAAATTGTTTCTTTCAGCTAACAAAATGGAAAAAATAGTTCTCTACTCATTTCAAATAAGTTTTATGAGAACACCTATGAGTATTTGTATCAATTATTAAGATAATGATGTGCACAGAAATATTCCACTGAACTTTCAAATTATGAAGTTCATTGGTACTTCTATGACTTTGTTCCCCAGGAATTTAGAATGTGTTCTCCTGATAATGTACCTAGTACAAATATCTTCTTGCAGTTTACATATTCCTAGAGAAAAAAAAAAAAACAAACGAAACAAAACCTCACAAACGAAACCACAACAGCCTATTTTTATCTATCTTCATACATATTAGATATGTAAAAGGCAATGAAATGTGAAAAGGCAGCAGTTAAAATGGGTAAAAACAAACATCTATAAGGATACAATCAAGTCCGAGCAAAAATTTAGACTTACTCATGCTGTAGATTACATGACGTGATGACAGATGAAGATGGTTAAGTGAAGTTCTATTAAAAGCGGTGCAATGTTCAAGATAACGAGGTTATCGCACCATTATGTATTTTCTGTATGGAATTAACAGGTAAGCCTCATTGACCATCAAAATATTGGATTGTAATCAAAGTCCTCCAAAGCACGTACTTGAAAACCTATCTAAATAGCAGAGTGAGAAGATTAGATAATCCATTGTTATAAACTGTTATATAACTAGAAAATCATGGAAATGCATAAAAATCAGAGGAAAACCTGGTCATTAAATGTTGCTTATAATTATACAATATAGTCCTTCCACAGAAAACAAAAGCATCATATGGCTTCATAATCTTTATAATGCATACTCAAAAAAACCCCAAACAAAACCAAAGCAGATTTCATCCATATGTCAAAAATAGACATTTGCTCTGATTACAGACATTGTCATGCGAAACACAGGAAAGCCATTAAATGCACTGGTGACCTGTGTTTTGTGCTACCAGCTCAAACCGCGGAAAAAAATAGAAGAGTTTCTGATGACGGCTGAGATCTGGGAATAAACTTCACCTCAGTGCAGAGAAGAACTAGACATGGCTTCTTTCTAAAGATGAAGACCTTATGTTCAAAGTAGCATTTTCAATGTATTTTTTTGAAATATTTTTTTAAAAAAACTTAGCAGTGGCAAGCGCAAAGAAAACAAGAACAGCAAATCTAATCAGATTCCTAACCATACTAATCTATAGAAGACGATACACATAAGGAAAAGGGAAGAATAAGAAGTTAAAATGAAATGTTGTCTAACAAATGTACAGACTTGCCAATACATTAAAAACTTATGTACTGCCTTCTCAACAAACAAAATACCATAACTCCATTAAACATAAATGCTAAAAATCTGTCTCCATAACAGAGCAATTATAACGAGAATTGTCATTCATCTCCTTTACAAGGGTGTCGTGAGGCATGATTCATTATGATTGGAAAGCACTTTGAAATCCTGAGATGAAAGATGCCAAAGAAATGTAAAGTATTATCATCACAATACAAAGTAGCGTTACCATTGTCATCAAACAAAGTGCCTTAGGAAAGGGCACTTCTATGCATGAATTAATTTGCGATTTTTACCAGCTCATTTATTCCAATGTAAAGATTCTGTTACTGTTAGACCCAAACCTGGTTCCAGGGAGTGAAACTATCAGGACTATATTCCTGAATTCCCAGCTCCAAGATGTCATTGCTATACAGAGAATTGCATCTGAATTACAGCTTAGCACAGTGCAGGCACATTTAGTTTATGTCTGTCATGCAGCATCTACCTAGGTGAGCGGCAGCTGCAGCTCAGGAGCATCTCTCCTCCAGGACACTGCATATTAATTGTCTCTTTTCAGTTCATGTAAATGCTGTTTCAAAGAACAGAGAACACCAAAGTAAAAATACATACACATACATAAAATAAAAAAGTGAAAATAACATTTTTGAAAATATGACCCTTTTCCTCTGTATTTTCACATCTCCCCCAAATCTGCAAGTAGTTTAACTTCACAAATACATTGGATTCCTCCAGCAACACAGACTCACTTTGAGATCTAGGTCATTAAAATAATGGGGCTGTGCCACTACTATCTAAAAGTAAGCAAATGACATCAAGTTTCTAAAGGTTATATTTTTTGTTGATCCAAAACCATGATCTGACAGGTATCACTCTCTTTCCATAGGTGCTGTTTTTGGCAACATTCCTCAGATGAATAGCCCTGAAATTAAATTCCTGCTTTGGTTCATTAGAATATTTAGCAAGTTAATACATTTATAAATCATAATTAACTACTCCTTTCTGTTTTGTTTCTCTCTTGAATTGTTTTGCATTTGTTTGTTACTGTTTTGGGGCAGAGAGAAAACACGCATTTAAGATTTTGGACCTATCCTGGATAATATTAACTTTTATTGATTGCATCTGAAGACATCTGCTCCTGCTCAGGGAGGACTAAACACATTGCTTTTCTCCAGTTAAACCTAAACCTGACCTTCAACTGCGCTGCCCAGTTTTCACATGCTGGGCTTGTGGCAACTTAACACCTACAGTTGTTAAATTCTGGAATTAATTTGCAAAACTGCTTTGAAGTAAATGGAGTTGTGCCAGTTTTCATGTACAGAATATTCTGCCTATTACTTCTGACATCATACAATTATAGGAAAGCTCTACCGGATTTCTTGTTTTTATCAAGAAACAGTTTATTTAAATCAAGTGTATTATATTGTACAACACTTCAGAAAAGGCTTAAAAAGCCAAGGGAGCGTAAAGAGTAGATTACTGTATTACTTACAACATGGGGGTGGAATAGCTTCATTTTAATGTAAATTCCTGTAAGGAATGATGGGTTCATTTTGCCTTGGTTGAAGGTAACAGTAATTTTTTGTGGAAACATCGTGTCAGATACACAGAAAAGGTTTCCATTGGAGTACACTGGAAACTAACATGCTTGTTACTTTTAATAGAATAATAGACAGATTATTTTGGGAGCAGTTCCTTTTACTTTTGCTTTTTCTGATAGCTCGGAAACTAATTATCAGCATTCTCAGCTATTAGCACGGAGTGGTTTGGCGTAATTAAAGGACGCGTAAGCCACGTTCAAAGGGTGAAAAGCAGATGACATTGCTATTCATTCTGACCCTGACCAGCCATCAGAACAAATTAGACATCCATGCTCATCAAACAGAGGAATGACTAGCATAGTGCTAATCCTGTCTGCTAAATGATGACCATAATGCTAATCCTGCAGACGGAGGAAGTCCAGGATTTTGTTCCTGGGACAGTGCAGTACCACATCTCCACACCACAGACATACATCTGTCTACCACGATCTGGCCTTGACCTGTTTGCTTACTAACATGTCTTGTTACAGAATCGTACCTCACTAATGCTTTCTAAGAAATGATTTCCAAAGACAATACAAAAATTTAAAACCTTGTAGAACCAATCTATTCTCCCACTTCCTCATACCAGGAGAAATAAGGGAATTAATAAATCTGCATTCTGTGCAGCCATACAAACTCTAGTCCCCATCTACAAGACTGGTGCAGAACACACAGGACATATTCTATGGCTCACAAGTCAGAGGATACGAAACCACCAAAATCTCAAGCAGCTCTGACTGAGGACCCAACTCCACAACTGCTTGTAGGTCCCATCTTCTTAGCAGTGCATAGGAACCAGTACTCCACTGGTTCTTGGCTTACCAACTACCAGGTCTTTACAGAAAGGACACAGAGAAGTTGCTTAAACTACCATTTGGTCTCCACAACTACTTACTTGGATCATTCCTCTGATTCAGAAATAAATTTCCCTTCTTATGCTGCTGTTCTTCAAGTCACCACTAAACTCATTTACATTTATGTCACTGGCAAAGAGAAATACTCTGTTTATTTATATGTTGATTCTTGTCCCTCCTCCAGTTCACAACATGATGATAAAAAATAAAGTGTTGATCCTCCAATAAAACTTAGAGACATATGAAACACTGCCCAGGAAGCCAAATAAAACAATATAAGGTGAAGAGAAAGGTACAGAAGGAAACTACATATTGCTGCTTCTGTTCAAAGCACAGACTGCCTAAAAGAATCCAGCATGAATATAACATTGAAGTGACCTACAAAAATTATAAACACTTGATGTTTGAATCACAAGACAGAAAAAAACTAGGTAAGACATCAAATGCAGTGCAAAACGGTGAGGATAATAACTACAAGGCAATGCACAAAGGTGAAACAAAAGAGATATTTCAAAAATCCTAAAATAAAAAGGTGCTAATTGCTGTTCATCTTAAAAGTATGCAATTACCAAAGCACTGTAACTAGCCATCTTCCCCCTGTTAGCATGGAAGAATAACATTTCAGGTAGAACACTTCAAATACAAAAGCAAAAAAAACCCAAAGCACTCCTCCCCGCTCCCCCCAAATATTACAAGTAAATTACACTAAAACTCATTGGATTTGTAAAAGCAAAACATAAGAACCTAGTACACCATCCATTGTCAGCAACGACTTAGTGAATAGGTTAACATGGTTATTTGTATCATTTAACACAACCATCTGGAGATATATAAAACATTATTTTACGACTCCCTGGGCTTATTCCTTTATAATGCTTGTCATAGTTTTGCTTAAACTATCACTTTAAAAAAGAAAATGTTTGCTTTTTAACTAAGTCATATATACGGTTAAAATGAACACATCAGAATGCATTTTAGTCTTGATTTTTGGGTATCATGTTCACTTAGTCAACAGAATTTTGCAGGAAATTTTACTCTTAACTGTACAGGTTCCAGTCAACGAAATATGGAGCATACGGAAGCCTTGGAGCTCTTTCTACACACTTAGAGCCTTAATTAAGGCTGAAATCACTTCTTAGTCTCAGGAAACACTAGGGTTCATTCCTAGGAGTTCCTTGGGGAACCTTTTGGGAACCAGTCAGGCTCTACACTGCTGTCCCGTCAGTACAGAGCAGGAATGCCCATACCCAACCATGCTTTTTAAAGTGTTGAAAGACTTCAAGGTCTTCTGACAGGAGAATTAGCTCCGTTTAAATCCACTGATGTTTTGAATGTCAGAAGATGTCAATTAAGATAATTTTAAAAGCGAAACATTCCAAAAGATCGAGAACAGTAGAATTAATGATCTACATTAGTAAATCCTAAATCATGTGTCTATGCTGTTTTGTAGACATAAACATGATATCCTTCAATTGTTTTTCCTCAGTCAGTGTTTCAAAGTTATTGTTCTTGATTCTTACACAATTATTACTCCTCTTGTTTCTAACCTTTACTGTGCTTTCCATTGCACAAAAGGTGGGGTACACCTGGGTCTGTCTTGCCTTTTGTGACCTGATCTGCACAAAATCTTGTTTCAGGGATTCTGAAAGAACTTTTCTTCACCTTGAAATGTCCATCCTGTTTCAGCTGAAATATTTATTCCAGCTTTAGGCACTTATTCAGGGTTACAAAATTCCATTTTTTCTTCCATCCTTTTGGTATAGGCCATGCTGGGAGACCTAATTTGTACACAGGCCATGGAGCTAGACAAGCTGCACCATGGCCAATTTCCTGCTCCGAATTTTCTTGTATAAAATGACTCAGTTATTAGTATGAGAATAAATAGCACATGCCCCACAAGTCATGATTAAAACCTTCTATATCATCTTGAGGGTTTGTAGTCATAAACGTCTTAGCATTTACAGATTCCCTAGAGAGAGCCAAAAAAATCCTCAAATTTTGACAATGCTAAGGGCTTTACATGGAATAAAATATCCACCAGAACATAGTAAAGCATGCGGTGAAGAAATGTTTGGTTTAGACATTCTTATTAAAAATCTCCTGTTAGTCTAACTCCATCTGTGACCTGTTGATATTGACTTGCTCTCTACAATATAGCAGTATCAACTAATCCAATCCAAACCCACCTATACGTTACACATCTTGTACTACTGCTATAGTGAACAGTGCTTCCACCTGGGAAAATTCACTGGGGAAAAGAGTCATGGAAATATTATGAAAAAATGTAATGCTGCCTCTATTCGAAAAGCATTTTGTTATGCCCTGAATGAAGAATACAACATAAAAATAAATTGGATTCTACATCGTAGATGCAGAACTACCTGGCTGCTAGAAGAGAGAAAAAGCTATTGCGGTAGCAGGAGCTAATTATGGATGACGATAGGACATCTCAAAGTCTCCCGGAGAAAAAAATAATTGATCCAGGCTATCGAAAAGATAATTCCACTCCATCTTTCTTTCTCTTCCTCCGTTTCTTTTTCTTCTTTCTTTCTACTTTACTACTACTCTTATTTAACCTTCAGCTAACCATTTAAGTAACCACTGAACAGCAGTAATAATTGTATTAAATCAATAGTGTGGTATATAATCTTGTTGCTTTTTGCATTAATGTCAAGAGGTTTTCTACTTTTTGACATCACTTTCTTAATGTTTCCAGTATGATAAGAACATATTTTCTATTATTTGCAGTGTTTTCAATTGTTACTGCAACTGTACTTATTATATTTTCCAAAATTTGAAAATATGCTTCAGCGACAGGAACTAAGATCCTCAGCCTAATTTCATCTTTCTGCCAGTGACTTATTTTGGATCCATGTATAACCCTAGATCTGTCTGTATGACAGGAACTGTTCAGTGCATTTTATCTTTCAACAGGTAAATGAAATTTACTTAGAAGGCCTTGGAATTCTCACTGATAAGGTGACAAGAAGGTACAAGAATGCTAGTGCTGATGTACCCTGCTAATAAGGGGAAGAAGCGCAAGCTTAAAAACAAACAAACCAACCCAACACCGACAAAACAAAACACAACACAAACCTACATTTGAGTTTTGTTGTAATTCTGGATATCCTAGTATATTACCTATTACCAGGGACTTTTATGATTTCAGTTCTGCAGAGTATAAACATCATCTTAACAGAATTAATAACTATTCATATTATGGCTACTAAGAAAGTACTAGCAAAAATGTTGTAAAGCATTACAAATATTAACATTTAAAATAAACAGTGCATATAAATTAAACTGTGAAATTAAATAACAATATTTCTCCTGGCTCTTCATTTTAAGGATATACTTGAGTTTAACTCACAGAAATGTTATTAGGAAATTCATTTAAACTGACTATGCATGCCAAAAATGGTGTGGATTGCAGAAGATGAGATAGCACAAAGGGATGACTTAGCAAACATTATTCTAACGAAACCCCTTGCACAAAGACACTGAAACATGCAAGCAAGACTAGAATTTACGGGTTTGATTTGTAGTTAGAGCTGCACCAAACTGCTACTTTCTCTCAGTAATGTCACAGTGACAAGGGGAACTTTCAGTGGTAAATAAAGGACATGCAAGACCAAACGTTATTTTTTACAGAAGAATAGTATTAAATTCTTTGATGAATACGGTGAACTTAACAGACAGCAAACTTAGAAATCCTAAATGTGCCTGACATAAAATGTGCTGAAATCAGACAGATCTAAACTGGTCATATATTTGTAATGGATAATTGAACATGGCACTAATTAAGGAAGGATGGTACCTTCATCTTTTCCCATCTAGATGCTTTTCTTGTTAAAACACTGGTGCCTCATTCACATCATGGGGCCCAGTACAGTAAAAGGGCAAGATTTATTGCACATAAAAGGTCAAACTAACTAATGTAATGGTTCCATCCAATCCTGAAATTAAAAACATTTTTTGATTCCTTGCTCTCTAAGCTCTATACACATCCATGTCTTAATAAATACCTGGACTACAGAAGGAATTTCCTTCATATTGCTCCTTTATTTGCAGTTGATATTGCTCTCCACATTGATTTTTTTTAATTTTGTTTTTTTTAATGGAGAAGAAGCAGGATAGCAAAAGAGGTCTATTAACTTTTTGCTTTGTTTTTGTTTTGTTTTGGTTTTTTTTTAAAATACAGGTTACAGAACTAGTCTCCTTATGGCTTTACGGATGATATTTTCAACATTAATATTGCTCGCCAACAAAGGCTGTGAATGTTCTACAGTACACACCAGGCAGCCAAAGGCCATTCACACCAAAAAAAAAGAATGTTGCTCAAATGAAAGTTTAGATTATATTTTTTACTTTTACAAAAAATATCCCATTTTGACTTCTTTAATACAAAGATTTTTTTTCTGAACAAAATAATGTACTAGGATGCATTCAAGATATGCTCTTATAACGAACAAAACTAGCATTGAAGTGCCACCTGCAGAAACGTCTAAGATATTACTTGCCAAGGTTAGTTAATAAGGCATAAATTAAAAAAAAAAAGGTAAACAAAACAACAAAACCAACAAACACCATCACCCCCCAACCAGCAAAAACCCCTGAACCAACCCACCACCAAAACAACAAATTTCATTTTGAAATATCTAGCAAATATCTTTGTATAGAAAATACATCAAACAATTTACAGGTCTCTTCCATCTCAATTTTCATGACTGGGAAGCTTTCAGAAAGTAGTATGAAAAGGGCAATATTCCTTGCATAAATAAATAGAATATATTCACCAATACTATTTTTCTGTAAAAAACCAAAACCAACCAACCACCACCAACAACAAAAAACCACACACACAAAAATATCAAAACCACAAAACCCACCACCAAACCCAAACAAAAAAACCCCAACAATGTGCTTTTACAATGTATTTCATTCTTTTTGTAGATCTCCATCCAAGTGCATGTTGAAAGAACATCAATTTGAGGGAAATAAAAATGTGTTCTGGATTAGAATTCCACATAATGAAGAAAAGAATTCCAGTCAAAATAAAGCAAATCTCACATTACTTTCTTGGGTTGAAGAATCAGATACATTGTTTCCCCTTTTTTTAAACTTATGAATTTGAAAAATGTTTCCTCATTAAGACATAATCATGAACATGTGTGGGAAAGATCTAAACTGATGATACTCTCACAAAGCAATGAAAGAAACAGATTTTCAGAGATAGGATTCTGATTTTGTAATGTATAATATATACGTAATTGCAACTATGAAGGTGAAAGCATAAATTGACAGAAACATCTGCATTCAATCTGCTTTAAAAAGTACATTCAACAGTTCTAAAATTCAATATTTAACCCCCAAAATATTTAAGTCACAATCCTGCAGAAAAAAAAAAAAAAGAACACAAAACACCACACCCTTAAAATATATCTAAGTGGCTAAATATATTTTTAATATCTCAATTTTTTTAAAAAAAGCCAAAACAAAACCCCAGTCAAACAAAAAACCCAAACCAACCAAACAAAAAGAAACATACACACACACAAATCTCAACTGGATCTCTGATCTGACAGAAGCATAGTTTGAGGTTCTTATACCTCTTCCATTTTAAAACTTAATTTGCGTGTTTTTTACCAACTCCATAATTTGTTCTATCTAAAAGCCAGTAATGAGAAATCTCCCGGAGCATACAGACTTAGCATTTCTGTTGGGTACAACATCCAAATAATCTCTGATATTTTCTAGGAAGGTTTGATCTTGTAGGTTTTCAAATGAACCTTTATTGAGAAATACAAATGTCAGAAATAGGTGGGATCAATTATCTTCCACATAGTCCCATAAACCTGAGTGAAGCAGGAGAAGTAACGCCAAGTAAGTGAGAGAGAACAAGAAACCAGAGAACAGAGCTCAAGTATCTCAACTCTTTTCTGTTCATATTCACCTACATGCCCCTCTATTAAGCCTTATTTTATGGCCAAATATCAGCGTTCAGAAGCTTTTTGGGGCAGTTGGGCTTGGAGCACAAAGACATGGAAGGACACGCTTTCCAGCATACAAACTTGCTCCACATTTTTCTTCAAGTTCTTATCTGCAACATAAAGAAAGTCACAAACTGGCCGTTCTTCTTTCATGCATGTATTAGCTATAAGAATTAATAATTTCACTCTCTCCTCTTCATTCTTTCAGAGCAAACCTGGGGTTTCCAAAGAAGTAAAGCGGATGTGATGAACATATTGGGAAACTTAGATTTAACTAACTACATTGAGGACAGGATTTTCAACCCTTTAATTTTTTAGGGGACATGTACAAGATTTAGCACAAAAACACAATCATACACCGGGTAAAGCTTAAGAAGGAAAAAAAAAAACTGGCTTCAAAGCAGTTGATATTAAAAATGCTGATACTTTGTTCCTCTCCATGGCCCAAATATTTCTAGAAATTTTGTGAACACAGATAAGATTCTGTCATGGTACAACTGGAAGTCAGTAAATCTGAGCTAGCTTACTCCAGCAGAAGATGTGCCCTTATAAGACAAACTTGAAACATCATATAAAAAAGAACACAGTATGAGGGATGAACACAATTCCAAATGTAACTATACTGATTTAAAAACAAACAATAGCTCTGTTAGAAATTGGCAGCATTCCCAATAATAATATTTAAACAAGGAAAGAATACAATATGCGCAGGCATACTCCAACTATTTTTAAATGACATATTACTGTATACTTTATGAGAAAAGTTCAACCAGATTTGTCAAATAACTCAAGGTCTAGCTATTCAAATGCTCATTGCACAGAACAATTGCCTCTTTTTTCAATAGCTAACTTTCTGTATAGTTATTAAGAATGTGCTTAGAAGCTCCCATCTGAGGGCTACAGTCTTGATATCAGCAAAAACATCAGGCAAATTTTCTTGCAGTTTCTTGTGTCAGAAAGGATTTTAAATGACCAATATGATGTACTATTATGACCTGACTTACACACTGAGCAAGCTGTGGACAAGCCAATTCCTGTCTTCCCACCTTCTGCTCTTCAGGGAGCAAATTTTGCTTTCCCTAGAATGAAACATCTGCTCTGGTGAAAAGTCTCTGCAAGACTGCTCAAGGACCTTGAGGCTTCCTGGGAAGCTGCTAAAGACTCAGAACAGTTTGTCCCGATGAAAATTTCACCAGCACAAGGTCTGTTAGATTTAACTGCCTGACACCATTTGAGCCCCAGCTCATGGCATAATTGGAAATTTTTAGGCTGACACATATTTATAGGGTCTGTCTGATACTCAAAGATGTACAAGAGTTATGGCTCCATACTGGGCTTTTCAAAGATTTCTTTATCAGCAAATAACAAAGTGAAACCCGTCATTACAGACCCACGGATGAGATTAGATATGTTTTTAGGTCGCAAGCTAAAAGCTTGCTAATGCTTACAAGCATTCCTTGTCTAGGAATGTTTGTTAATTTGAACTCCCCTCCCTTGCTGGGTTTCTTTAATCTCCCAACCAGCTGTCTCCCATAAAAAGATATTTCTGTTTTTAGTTACAAATCTGTTTAGAGATAAAACTTGCTCATAAATACACAACTGCATCCATGGTCTGTTTTTTGCTGACAGTAGAGAACCAACTCCAGATGAAAAATATTAAACTTTATTTAGGAACAGAAAATGTATTCTACTTGCTTGAAGCATAGTACATGTGTTATGGATGCTCTGGGTTTTAGGTCTAGCATGACACTGTGAAAGAACGCACTGAAACAGCAATTTTTGTCACCTTTTCAGATTTAGAGCTCATGAGATGGTATAAATTGAAGCTCACTCCGTGCCTGGTAGTATTTTTACCTGCAGAGCACCTGAATATATGGAATGGACTCAGTGTAAACAACAAAAAAAACCTCCCCCAATTTCTGTTTTCCTAACAACAGCAGAACAGCACATAATTTCTAACTTGTTTTCCCTTCCCTTGATTTCTAGATTTTAACTAAATAAATTGCACCTATTTCTTCATTATATATTCACTACAGTTACAGCAATCCAGACTTCAACACTACTGGGAACAATGGTTTTGAGTACAATTAAGGACTGTGAGCTAGAACCTCTGGTTAAAACACATACGTGTAGACAGTTTGCAAGCATTTTCACTAGAATGTGTTAAGAGTTCTTTAACTTACCTCTGCCCATACCATATTCCTCTTAAAGTAACCTCTATCTTCTGAATAGTTCTGGTTTCCACTAAAATTATTATTAGATATTTTATTAGGGAGAAATTGAAAGACGGCTCCCTGTAATTCAAGCTAAGTGCAAAAGAGCAACAGATTTCTGATGCTGAATTTTACTGCTGCAGAAAGGAGCATTTCAGTGACATCCAAGCAACGTTCTGCAAAATGCCCCTACCCATCATTCTTTGTACCTACAGGAAAACATATACTGTCCTAAATCTATCATTCCTCCACTTGTCATCTGCTAATTGAGGCTCTGGAAGCTCATCTTGCAGTATTACTTTGGAATAGCCAAGTACATTTTTGTATATATGATACTCTAGTATTACCCAGCATATATTATTAAAAGATTACATCAAATGTATTTTCATTAATATTAACTTTATGCTTGTTATAGTTCAGCATACAGTTCTGTGGAAAAATGATTAAAAATATAGTTGCATAGAATATATGAAAATTAAATTCCACTAGTCTCAAAATATCAAGATTTTATGGACAATGTGCCAAAACTCTGTGCTGTACTGTAGAGTACAAATATTTACAATCGAGTTTATGCTTTAGTAGTTAAATGTTGTGGGATATATTCATTCTCCCAAGTGAATTCACATCTCAAGAGACTCTGCAGTCTGTCAGTTAGTTATTCCATGTAGGTACTTTGTCTAAACTGCCTTCCATGACAGGCCCTGCCATTTAGATCCTGAAGCAACAGCTGCCTTATAAATACCTGAGATAGGTAACGGTGACTAATGGGAGCTAAAAGGAACAAGCAAACTACTTCAAGATGAAGAAATATTTCCTTGGTCTTCACCTCAGGAACACGCTTTTCAGGCACAGAAACTGCCCTTTGCTTCTTCCAGGGCTCACTCATTGGATTTTCTAACGCAGCTGTGTTTTCACTTGTTTGGTTCTGTGCAATGGGTACAGTTTCGAGGGTCAGAGCCAGGAACAAGGACCTTCAGCTCTGGAGTAGATGTCAAATTAACTGAACTTGGAAGGTTTGGGGCAAACAGCAATCTCCTTGCGGTTTAGCTTCAGACCACCCTGGGATTCCAGCCCCCTCCGAGAAGCCTTTGAAAGTACGCAGAGGTCTACAGGAAGCTAAGCTGAAATTCGGTAGCAACAAAAGAAATTACACTGGCTACTACCATCCATCTGCTCATGTTGTGCTCATACTTAAACCAGAGCAGAACCATATAACTCTCAGTTACTGCACAACTGTAACAAGATTTCTCAGTTCAGAATGCACCCTTTAATAAAAAAAAAAAAAAAAAAAAATCAAACCAACCAAACAAAAAAGCCAAACTGACAAAATGAAGACTTATCCAAAACTTACTTTAAAAGCAATTATAATAATAGTAGGTAACAAAATGAAGCTCATCAGTGCCCCATCTATAAATTAATTAAAGAACTTGTTACAGGGAAAATAAAGATCACACATAGGCCTGTGTGGCACAGCTGAAAAATGATCTGACAAACATGATGCCTCTAGAGGAATGAGCCAGCAGTTAAACAAGACAGGTTAATACCCTGCTTACATCCACAAGACATTCACAGTGTTCCCTTGTAGCTGCTGTGACTTGAGACTAAAAGCTTTAACCAATAAAAACCATTAAATCTGGGCAATAAAACAATGCCAACCACAACAGACCACATGACTACAGATCAATACACGGTATTTCCTTTAGAAATCACGTCATAAGGTTTTCAGTCTGAAAATATTTTTCCTGCTTTAAAATGCAGAGAGAAAAAGAAAACTTGGCCAGGTCTAAGTTTAAAGAACTAAAAGCAGAGGGTAACAAAGAAAAGATTTGTGATGTAATCACTCCCCAGATGATAAAAACGAAACACAGACAACTCACAACATTTGTTCTCACAGGTATGCCTCTGTAGGGCAAATAGACCCATATATTCATCCACTGCTACACTTAGTCTTTAAGAAGATATATTTATTTTAAATAATAATCCAACAGATATTCTATAGAGCTGCTTCGACTTTTACCTTAGATAGAGTAGCAAGACTGGTGTTGAGTAATTCCTTTCCAGGATTCAGACATTACATAAAAAAAATCACTAGGCCAGTACTGTGCTACCTAGAAAGGGAAAACTACCTTGACATTAAGCAAGACTTCCCCAGGAATCAGGCCCTTTGGTTTTATGCCACTGTGCTCTCGGCACCAGGCTGGAGACCAGCCAGAGCTTTCTCAGCAAATGAACTCCTCCATGCCTGCAAACTCTTCATCAGGGATAGAGGTTTTTATCCTTCACCTGATCTTCACCACTGTGGTGACTTCTGTGTTTTCCCATACATTATTTAGTGTATTCATAAAGTATTCTTTATATTTATATACTTCTCAAGTATCAGGTAATATTCTGCAACAATGGAGAGCTCAAGACAGAAGTCAAAGAATATACACAGAAGGTTAAATAAAGACAACCTCTTCGTACGTTGTCTATCAAAACCCCTTCCCCATTGCCTTTGCAATGTCTCCAATAAAAGCAACGCCTCCTAACTTGACTCTCTACATTCAAAGAAAATTGAACATGAACTTGCCAGACAAATCCTCTGTAGCAAACCTCAGCAGGGCTTCCAAGCCGGCTTCCCAACTTTGCCAGGCTACTTTTGTGTCTTCAGGTAAAATGCACGCACCACCTTTTAGTTCCTGAGAACCACTCTGTTGTTCAGTTTTCCCTTCTGTAAAAGGAGGATGATCTGTACTCACCTCTGAAAGCTGTTGCAAAGCTTCATTTATGAAGTCTGACAGAGATGGGAAGATAATGCAGATCCCTGGACACTCCAGACCTGTGATTTTCCAGTTCTACAATCCTTCCTGTCCATGTTATTGCTAAAGGCACGGGGCTGTTACATCTACACAGTCAGTACATTCATCTTACCCAAACAACCTGAGTCCAGCTAGGCAATACCACATTTTGTTTCTTTATGAAAAAGAACAAAAAATGATATAAAACCACAACGAAACCTTAATTCTTAACTGAATGACCCATTTGACATCAAATTACTCTGATATTTCAATTCCTTGTGCCTTAACAGGGTAGCAGCTTTATCTCTCTCAATGTTAAAGGCCTTGGGAAGTCAGATGGGCAATCAAAGTAATAGAAAAAGCAATACAGAACGTATATAAACTGAGCTGAATATCCTAAAATGTTTTCTCAGCATGTTGGCTGTTACGAGATCAGGCACCTGGATAGTAAATTATGGGAGTTTGATTTGTGTAACAGGTATTTTGTGCGTGGTTACCAAATGAGCAGAAACAATCCAAAAATTCCCCATAGTTACTGGCATCCATGTTCTGTTTTTCAAATGTCATTGCAAGTTTACTTGGGAAGGAGCTTTGAAGGGCAGTTTTCCAGAAACAAATACTTTTTCACGGGTCAGTTTCTGAAGAATATTATTGTTTCTATTCTGAATTGTTTGACCTTCATGTTATGAAAATCAAAGTCATGCAAAGCCTTTTTTATATAAACTGAAATTAGGAAAATGTCACTTCTTACATTGGTAAGAAAGGCTCAGAAGCATGCACACATGCATATACACGCTGCATTTCAAGTCCTAGCCAATTTTCTGTTTCAGTAAATAGAGAAAAAGAGAAGATTTATGGCAAGAATAGTTTCCATTTCTTTCTCCATTATTTGATATGTGTATAGCAGGAAGAAAAAAAATCAGAGAGAATATATTCAAGTAGCCACAAAAAAGAAGTTAAAACTTTATCAGATGTAGGAACAAATCTTCTCGACCTCCTACCTGCCTTTTTTTTTTCCTTTGTAGATAATATATGAGTTTTGGGGAGGAGGGTTATTAGAGCACTCATTTTGGGCAAGCAGGAAAAAGTGAGGTGAGGAATTTCTCCTGCTGAGAGAAAGCATCAGGTCAGAAAGAAGACAAGTCATGGGAGGAAAAATTCTCCTCCGTCCTCCCTTACCTCCTTGTAAAATCTCGTTTTCTTCTTCTATGATTCAAAGTCAATACATGCAAGAACATAAAGACCAATTGACCTTAATGAGTAATAAAAGACTTGCACTGCTTTTTCCTGTCACTAACAAGTACCACAAACTCTTCATGCTTTAGCACACCTTTCCTCCCTCTTTCATTGCTTATCTTGCAGTGTAACTAAAGGTCATCTTTATTAAAGACTGTTTCTGCCTATTTCTACTAACATACTAAAAATTCCTGCTACTGCTGGTTGTTTTAGAACTACAGTCATGGACAGGTCAAACAAAATGGCATGGAAAGAGAGAGAGGGCAGAAATAATATTGCAGAAACCAAAGGTGAAGACAGGAAGCTGTTTCTTAATGGCACAAGCACTTCACAGTGGTTACTTTCCTAGAAAAGCTTGATTTTGCACATATGACTCTATCATTACTACAAGCCAAATGATGCATAACTGTAGATTTCAGTTTTGGTTGGTTTTTTTTTTAAGATATAGTAAATGTTTATTGATTTGTGAAGGCAGCATGACTTGAAACCACACTGTCCTTGAAAAGGCTGGTAAGGAAGTAGTTTTAACATTTTTACGAAATGACCTCCAATAGGTATAACGAGCATTCCATCACTGACATTGAACACCTTGGGAGAGCTGGTGCAGCACACTCACATTTCTAACTTTCAGTCACTCTTGGGACACATCAAACTCACTAATCCAGAATTGCAGTGTCCAGACACTGAGAATTTGGAAAAGATGAGCACATTTTGTGGCAGAGAAGAGGAAGAGAGAAGGTGAAGGAAGAAATGTTGCTCCTTATAAGGAAATTTTTGTTTCAGTTGGCTAGATTAGTGACTGAAGCTCAGATACGGGAGGTTAAAAACACTCAAAATGCACACAGACGCATGTTTCCAGACTGCAAAATTAGACAGAATATTCCAAACAAGTGCTGGTGAGACTTTTGTACCCTGAACTAACTCATCTATTCTCTCAAATAACTATTTATTGAAAGATAAAAAGCAGCTTTAAAATGGATTACTGAAACTATTTCTGTAGCCTGTGCCCATAGCCCAAGTTCTACAGCAAGTGCCAACACTGAGGGTTCAGAGGAAGAGAAAAAATGTGAACTAATAAATTCAGCTTTGGTTTTGTAAGGCACCCCCTCCCAACCTCATGCTGATAAAACCTTTATGCTGCTCCATCACATATTCTCTCTCTCCCTCAATTTTAATTTGATTTTTCCCACATCATATGTAGCATACGCAGAATACGTGATAGTGCTTGGTATAAAGGTTTCATTAGCACTCATTTGGGATGCAGCATAACTCACAACATGGAAGAGAGGGAGCCACTCCAAATACCTCCTGCTGAAACATTTATAATGCAATGAGCTATCACCCACTTTCTCTTTCACTCCACATCCACCCTCCACCCACACATACTGCTTACCCCATTACAAATGCAATTTTGTTTCATTTCTAAGAACTGAATAAACAGATTGCTGCCATCTACATGTGCATCCATGTCTTCTTCTCTAATAATATCACTTTATATCTTCTGTTTGTGTGGGGCTTTGGTGAGGGATTGGAACAAAATAACTAGAGTGACTCTGCTAAAAAAATTGACAAAACCCCCACCCTTATTGAAATGGCCTTCAAATTTTTGCCTTTTCCATAGAAATACTGCAGAAAGCTATTTCAAGAATTCAGCTAGCATTATATCTTTAAATACAATATATATTCTGAGGAATCTGTATATTAAAAAAAGTTCCAAATAAAAGCTGAAAAATGTAACCTTTTAGCAAGATGCAATCCTGTGTCTTTATTTTGCTGGCCACGGAAATTAGAAGGAAAGGTGTATTTATTTTAGCTAATAAGTAAAAATGTCAGCAACATGTCTCTGAATGTACCTGTCATTTTAAAGTTAGGTACTATACATATTCTCTAATTGTACTGGGGAAAACTGTGTTGGTATGAAAAACTATTAGGAAGAGTAAGAAACTTTTGGGTGGAATGCAGTGTTAATGAGAGCTCATTACTTTACTGCAAATGTTGACATACTGCATATTTTTCTTATAGTCCCAGCTGCCCAAGCAAAGTTTTATTTCTCTAAAAAGGTAAAATAGAAATACGCTTCCCCTCTGTCTCCAGCAACAAAAGCAGAATAAAAGGATAAATAATTTAGATTCCTATTACCTGAAATTACCCTAATTACTTAGGATAAAAGAGTTTATGACTTCCAAATAAGTATGGTTAGTAAAATAAGGAATATTTAACATCCGACAACATAGAAAATAGCAAGGAACTGCCTATCAGCAAAGATGAACCTGCCACTCCCTGGCACGAGGCTGTAACCCTTCCTTCCAGCACCGCTTCGCCCACCGAAGCCACATGACTCATTTGTTCCATGGTTACTTTTCACTTTATCTACTGCAGGAAACCTTAGACCATTACTTCTTCTGATTTCAAAACCAACAGTGATTTAAGAATGTAAGGTATTTTTATTCATTTTAGACAGTTTCTTAATGACATGATTTATAGAGGTTGTTTTCAAAGGTTAAAAAAATATATACAGACTTCTTTGTATAGATATGCTGGCCCTTAGTAGCTTCTTAGTTACACATTCTATAAGAAGATGGGCCTTTCCTACAGATTCAGTTATAAGTTGAAGCATCTTAAAGTGTGAGCGTTCCTTATTCTTCTTAACTTTTCCAATATTAAACAGCATTGAAGCAAAACAGATTTTCCGTTCCATTCAAATATCTGACTGAATTTTCCATACAATAAAGTGGCAAAATTGTAAACAGAACAAAAACTGTACCAATATGAAATTTCCTGATATACATTTTTATCTATTGTGAGCCCTTATAGTAAATAGACAAAAAAAACCAAATGAGCAAACAGACAGGGGAAAAAACCTCACACACACACACACAAAAAAATAGCATCCCTTCTAGGACACATCTTCAGATCAGACCGCACTTACCACTTGCATGGGCAACGCTGTATTCCCACCACAGACTCCGATAATTATGTTAGACTCTTTTAAGAAGGATACGCATCCTTTCTGCATCTGCTGGATGACTAAAGGAAATTATCTCATTGTTACAGCAGTGGCATCACAGTGACACAGTCCAGACTGTATAAATCTGATAAAAATTCTGTTCTTTCTTGTCTTACAGCTGGACAAGAAATGAGATCAGATCTGAATCCCAGTTTACAATGACATTTTTCTGCCTATTTGTATCCTTTAGCATATTTTACAGTCTTTTTTTTTTTCCCCATGAAATTAAAAGTGATTTAGTCCATTCCTTTTTTCTTTCAATACTCATTTTAAGGCATTCTTGTGTGCATAACTCCAGCATAAGTTTGTTTTGAAATCTCAAATTCAACACTCTGTACATTCTAAATTTAGTCTAATTACTGTTGCTCTCTAGCAGATAATGTACACCACAAAAGAATCCCAGCCCAGATGCATATGCACTTCTCTCCTGCACAGAGGTGAACACAATGGCAGAAACAAATACTGCATTACATAGTTCTGTATATTGTAAAGGAGGCCACGCATTCTCCTCCACTGTCTGTGTTGCATGGCATCCAACCTGTCTGCCTATACCATGCAATGTACTTATATACTGCTGAGGAAAAGCTGTAAAATTTATTCCAGTTTACATAGGATCTAACAGAAGAGGAGTCTAATTCTAATGGGTCTTTTTGGACACTACCTGAAACCAATAAAGAATGGTACTAATAGCAAACCATGACTGTTCCCGTCAGCTTTTATTCTTATTATTTATTTCTTGTACCCTTCACTGAGAAGATCAAAGCCCACTTTTGTTAGTAAATGAAAACTTTGGTTTTATTGAAATTCTTTAGGAGTGGAGCTCTAGTTGACATTTCCTAAATTGAAATGTCTTAATTTTGTGGAACTCAGGTGATGATATAATTCAGCATCCCCTCTGGATACAGAAGTTTTCCACTTAGATGTAGGAATTGGTAATGCGACTAAGAAAAAACATCTCCAAATGCAAACCAAGAGAAGTCCCCTCAAAATGCTTTGAATAAATGAGTTTCGAAACTTTTAAGAAGAACTGTCTTGTTAAGGCACTCTTTAAAGTGCTGTCACTGGGTCAGCATCACGGTGTCTCCTTCAATGACTCCTACAAGCCTGAAGAGGCATCACAAATTTCACCACCTGTACCCCAAATGCAAAGCACGCTCCTGTCCAATATAAACAGGGACAGTTTGTATATAAAACAAATCAAATGACAAACCCTACCAAAACAAAATGCTCCACTGCACACACCATTCCGCCTTAGGGAGAGAATCAGAGAACAAAACACATGAGACAGATGTAAGTCATGTTGCTTAATGCGCTCCTGGAAGGCACTCATAAAAAGTCTGTTTTAAAAACAGAGTCATTTCCTGTTCCTAGTCTTTTTTTTTTCTCTACACCACAACAATAACAACTCATTTTGAACTTGAAGATAAAGTTTAGTACAATTACACTGGGCTCATCCCCTCTCAGTAAAACAGAAACCAATGTTTCCTACAAGGGCAAAAAAAAAAATCAGGTCAAACAAATCTGTGAAAGGCTGGCAAGAGGTAAACAAAGTCCAGTGCTACCAGAAGGAGAAAAACACAAGGCCCCTAATACCTCACATATTATATCCTGTTAAAAGAAGAGAAATTAATTTGACGGAAATATTTTGATTATGTTTCTGGACAAACACAGCAAAGCTCTTATTTGCATAGCCTGAAGCATACACTAGCGCACATTTACTTAAATAAATATTACTTTTTAGAACAATTTTGTTTCTTTATTTCTATTTTTTTTCCATTAATGAGCAGACACGACAGCAAAATAAGTGATTAATTTGACTTCAAGCCCATTTGCTTAAATGATAAAATACACTGATGTAGTTATTAGCTGGTTTCACCCATGGCTAATATATTTTTAAAATATCTTGTATGTACCTTGGGTAACTATGAAAGCCATTCACTACTTCTACATATTTTTTCACAAATAATCAAATTATATTTTGGAAACAATACAGTATATCTAAAAGTCTTGGGCCTTTTTTAGACTTACAATTAGATTTAGAGCACTACAAGTACGGCTAAAGGTTGAATCCCCATTCTGCCCATTCATCATATGTCAAAGTCAGGTTTGAGAACATGTACCTGACATGGGATGAAAAAACAGGTGTAAATTGCCATACTGAATAGTTGCAGTGTGGTACAGTCATATTCTGCCCTCATTCTTGGCAGACATTCACTGCATTCAGCTCCCAATGTCCACATTAATAATCAAGCATTCCATTAAGAGGAGTTTTTAGAGGAACTCCTCCATACTGACGCATGTTACAGAATTTCAGCCTCAAAAGGGAAAGCATGTACGGAAAAAAAACCAACACACAACACAAAAAAATCCCAACAACAACAAAAACCGCACAAAACAAAACCAACCAAACAAAAAAACCCATGCAAGAATAAAAACAATATGTAAATTGGCAAAGTTTCTGTCGCTAATTTAACTGGTACTATACATTACCATATGCCAAGCTTCAAAATACTGCCTGCAAACATACGTGATTATTGAAAACATCACATGGGAGCCAGGACTCATCATTCACAGCAGTGTGTGTGGGGCAGGGTGGGGCAAAAAGAAAACACAGTCCATGAGGAGCCTCTGTATTTTACCAGCACAATTATCATGTACTATTTCTCTAGGGTTTGGGTTGCAGAATCACTGAATCTGATCCAGAAAACTGAACATTTATTCAAACTGCATTAGTCAATACCGGCTACAGCGAATATTAACATGCTGTGTAACATGCAAAATAAATGATGTGTTCTACTACCGCACTCAGTATTATTATGCTTTGTCTGTACAATAAGCTTAAAACACAGTCTTTCCTAATTTGTATTGCGTGCAGGCGTGGCATTATGTTAAACAGTTCTTGACTTAAGAATTGAAAGTCAGCTGGACAGGAATGTGGAAATTTCTTCTGCAAAGCATTTTGTTTTTTCTAAATAAATTAACATGGTTTTATTTCCTTCAGACAAGAAGCCACAGAAAAGGTGTAAAACACTGGCATGTTTCTGAAAGCATAAATTAACCCAACTTCATAAAAGCCGGGTTTTTAAGATGCAGATAGCTCTTGTCTTGGTATTGTCCAGGGCTTTGTCATAAACCCGCATTTTTACTTTCCCTATGGCCGTCATCTGGGAACCTGTGTTTTGTCTTAATCATTAAACAGATGATTTGCAGATTGCATCCCTTTCTCTTGCACATGGCTATTCTTTTATCAGAATAAATTCATCAAAAGTAAACTTCCATGTCATACTGTATTCATCCAATAAATACAATTATTCACAGTGGAACCACAGATCTGTATTTAAATATAACCAGTTGAAAACCACTATTTTTTCCACTGGGAAACATCGATTTCTTGAGACATAGGATGATGAAGAAAAAATTTGATACCAGAGTACTTCTAGAGTAGCTATTGAGAGCTTCTTAACATATCTAATTGTTCATTCTCCTCAAGTGATCAAGATGATCAGATTTCTTTAGCCAGATATGTCACAGGCTTAGATCTTGCTCAGCTGCTACACAGGAAAATCTCAGGCCATTGGAATGAGATAACATAAAGCATAAACTAAAACTGGCTCTGGAAGACCCAAATCCAAGTTTTCAGCAGAAAATAATCCAGAAAACACAATTTTCTGACTAGAAAACAGAACATTTTTTTAAAAAAAGGAAATCACTTGCACATTTCCAGAAAGATCCCACTTTAATTTCATAGGCACTAGGAGGATTAGTGGCACAATGATTGCTTTGGAGAAGTCCTTTGCAATGAGACCTCATTACAATGGGCAGACAGATCCAATTGTCTGTCATTGCTATCAGTGATCATGTCACCAAGTAAAAGCGTTAGTTACCCCACTATCAAAAAGGTAAAGACATCCTTAATCTGTCAATTACAATAAAGAAAATCTCTCCAGCTGCAGCTCTTAGAAACTTGCCAGTCCCTGTCTTACACCTAACATATTTTAGATCACATTAGATATCTACCGAACATACAGACTCTATTAAAAGTAGAGAGCCCTGTACTCAATTACAGCAGACCTTTGCAGTTTGTATCCAGTCCAGAAAATGACAGATGCCCTCAATCCCACTAAAAATTCAAGAGTCCAAAATGCTCAACCCCTCACCTAACCAGGTCATTTGTCATCCAAATGACTGCTTACTCCAGGAGCCGCTCAGCGCCCCGCGACTCGATAATGCACATACCTTTCAAAGGCTATTTTAGGCTCACAAAACTCAACTGCCTTAGCAAGCTCTGCCTCTGGGTAATTCAAACCATTTTACCAGGCTGAGGTTTTTATATTGGTTTTATAAATATCTTAAGGGATAGAAAAATACCTTCCACGAGCTAGAGATTCACAGAATATGCTATGATGGTATATTGTTCATTTAGGCCCAGCTTAAAATAAAA